>NC_062561.1:206514932-206836278 GCF_022837055.1 Prionailurus viverrinus
TATATATTCTATGTGCATTAAGGATAATTCACATATATTAAAATGATTCAATTCCAGTAATGTTGTCATTTTTACATGTTCAAAGAACCTTAAAAAACTTAATTATATGAATCCCCTTAAAATGGTCAAACAACCAAATAAGAATGTAGAAAGACTTCCCACCATAATACTTTAATTTGACTTGATAAATACCATTCTGTGTAGGTTCCTGCAATGGCTTTCTTCTCAGTTGGATGGGAAAAGAGAGGAGTCCAATAAGACTCTCTTAGAGCTACTCTCTTCCGGTTCTGACTCCTGCCCCCAACCCTTTTCCCCTCAAACTTTCCCTTCACACCCTCTTGCTCTGGTTTGATTTCCCCAGATTCTGTAAAGTTGCCTAATTTATAAATAACTAACATTTATTTAGTGGTAACTGTATGGTTAAATATCTAGTTAAAAGACTAATGGCAAAATATCCTTGTCTCTTTATGAAAAGAATCTATGATCCTTTGTTTATTGTAACTTATGCTAACTGGGCACAAAGAAAAACTACTGATGGGTGTTTTGTTTAATCCCCACAGTGTTTTAGAAATTGTCCAATTGGGGACAGAACGTATTTAAATGGGAAGGAATTCAGGGATCTGACAGCCAGTGAGCTGAAGCTGGGTAGTCTGTTTCGCTAGGCAAGGCTGCCTGCCAGTGCTTGAGGACAGGCTGGCATGCTTTAGGTATCAAGGATATTTCTGATGACATCACAGAGAAGGTGATCCAGAGGATTGGTAGAAAAGTCAAAAGATCACCCCAGAATATGGCTGGTAGAAAGTTCTAAAAAGAAGTATCTTTGGCAGAATAGCAATATTACTTTATCATCAGTTAATTTGCTGATGTTGGTCTTTATAGAGATTTGTTTCACAACCAGAATTTTGAAGTTACTTGTCTTACTTCAATCTGTTCTCAGAAGGTTACAGTGTTTGACCAAACTGTTTCATTCTGATATGCTTTCAGAGGTATAATGAGCCAGAGGCCCAGGAAATGTTGAAATCCTACCACCTCAGGATTCTTCCATATTCACAGATGGCCACAGTATTGTGATTATAAAAGGAAGCACAAGTCTGTATTATTATGTAAAGATTAAAATGTGAGTTCTCCTGACTCTTCTTAGTGAAAGTTTATCCACATGATTATTCACACCAGGCCTAATGGTTCATCTGTGTGTTTATAACGTTAATGAACCTTTTGAGTTTTCAGATTCCAACCTCAAATATCTGAGTGATAATAGAAGTTTCCATGTAAAGGTTATATGATTTAAACAATAGATTTACTGTTTTACTAGGGACAGCATTTTTCTTCTGTCTGAAGGCTTAAGGATGAGAGAATGCTAGCACTTGGTAGTTTTTTTGTCACTGTTTTTCACCTTTCATACATGTTAAAAGGGATGAAAAACACCATATTAAAAGGTTGGTGATGAGACCTTTGAATTCTGTATCAATATTTCAGTCCCTTGACTAGATCTGCAACCATTTCCTTTCCAATAAGATTAAAATTGAAGTATTATGTGATGAACATAGACCAGTTTAATAGAAATAATTAAAGTGTAGCAACATCTTTAATTAAGGACACTTGAGATAATTTCCCTTTCCATCTGCATGGCTATTTAAAATTGTCTCTTATGGACTATAGATGCTGGAGAGGATGTGGAGAAATGGGAACCCTCTTGCACTGTTGGTAGGAATGCAAACTGGTGCGGCCACTTTGGAAAACAGTGTGGAGGTTCCTCAAAAAATTAAAAATAGACCTACCCTATGACCCAGCAATAGCACTGCTAGGAATTTACCCAAGGGATACAGGAGTACTGATGCATAGGGGCACTTGTACCCCAATGTTTATAGCAGCATTCTCAACAATAGCCAAATTATGGAAAGAGCCTAAATGTCCACCAACTGCTGAATGGATAAAGAAATTGTGGTTTATATACACAATGGAGTACTACGTGGCAATGAGAAAGAATGAAATATGGCCCTTTGTAGCAACGTGGATGGAACTGGAGAGTGTGATGCTAAGTGAAATAAGCCATACAGAGAAAGACAGATACCATATGGTTTCACTCTTATGTGGATCCTGAGAAACTTAACAGAAACCCATGAGGGAGGGGAAGGAAAAAAAAAAGAGGTTAGGGTGGGAGAGAGCCAAAGCATAAGAGACTCTTAAAAACTGAGAACAAACTGAGGGTTGATGGGGGTGGGAGGGAGGGGAGGGTGGGTGATGGGTATTGAGGAGGGCACCTTTTGGGATGAGCACTGGGTGTTGCATGGAAACCAATTTGACAATAAATTTCATATATTAAAATTAAATTAAATTAAAAATTAAAAAAATTGTCTCTTATGCCTAAAGTTTGCCTATTAATCTACGGTCATCCAACATTTCAATCCGATAAACATTGCATTTTCAATCCAACAAAAATACTCTAACTCAGTGCTACATCTCAGTTTGGGTTTCTGAAAACTGTAGGTGCTGACAATTCTGGTACTATAGCAGTTTGAAGAGAAAACTTTCTTTCCAATGTTTTCCAAAGAAAATGCAGTATAATTTTGTAACTGCAAGGTACCCTAGAAGTATTTAATCCAACGTCTTCATTTTACATAGGAGAAATAAGACTTAAAGGAATGGAAAAAGTTGTCTATCACACAACCAACTGGCCCTAAAATCTCTGTTTCTTTATTCTGGGTCCAAAGTTGGTCTCCCTATGTCATGATTGTACCATATATAGAACTTCTCTCATCATGTATCTGATAGCTGATAGCTAAGGAAGGAGCCTCTGCAGAGGCAGAAGAGCTTAGTGGGTAAGGGTTTGGACCACGAGCTGAGAAGATTCTGGTCTAGAAACCTGATTCTACTGGATGTGATTTTAGGTAAATTACTTAACTTCTCTGGCCTCAGTTTTCTCATCTGTAAAATGGAGTTTGTAATATCACTAAGTTTACAGGTCATTATAAGAATCAAAGGAGGCCCTGACACATATTATAAACTCACTATGTTTCCAGAATAAGTATCCTAACCCCGCTTTTGATAAGCATGAGTATAGTTCAGTAACTTTAACATTGAGACCTTTATCTCTTTATCTTCAGACAACATAATTCAATAGATAGAGAGTAGGGAGATCCAAATCAATTTTGACTGAAATACTTCTTATAATGTTTTGACTTGTCAAATCCAGCCAGGCTGTATAAATTGGAAATCTGAGTCCTTTCCCAGAGATTCAGATAAGTATTACCACAACCATTTCAGGCCGCAAAGCATCTATCTCAACTTGTGACATCTCCAGAGAAAGAGATTTGAGAGACCTGTGGTGAACCCATTTTTGAGCTCTAATCACCATCTTCTTTTCAGTTTACCTCACTAATTAAACATCAAGAAGAGAATAAAGTTGAATTTGGACTTACTGAATGCTTGTACCAATGTGTAAAAGATTTCCTAAGTATCTGCTTTGGGTCCCCTGAGAAGCAGATGCTAAGACAAAGATTTGAGTGCAAGTGGTTTATTTAGGAAGCCATCTCAGAGGGAATCAGTAGGGGAGCAGAAAATAAGACAGAGAAGGGAATGAAGTACCTTATCAAGCAGATTATTGCTGGGAGCAACTGGCACTCAGTCTCTCTGGGGAACTACATACAGAACACACATGGATTTATCAAACCTGACAGGTTGGGGAGGTTAGGATATTTATTCTTCAACGTCAGCCATGCCTGAGTGAGAGCTGCTCCTGGAAGATTTAATTCCCCAACATTTCTGGCTTGTCCCATACTTGGACTGAGAATAAGCCATGTGGCAGGGTATTGTAGTAGAATGCTGCCAGCATAAATTTGATCAGTGAATATACAAGGAATATGGGGGATGTCCACTGTAGCATGCCTTGTGATTAAAACAATAACCACTGGAAAGTATCTAGGCCTAGAATGTGACCCATGAAACCGAAGAATCTGATAAATTTATCTAATGAAATGTCACTGAAGAAAGAGTCATAGACCATATTATATCCTTCTTAGAAAAAGCAGGGGTAGGTGGATTACAGGTGCCCTTTTGCACATTCAGATGCATACACATAAACCCACATAATTTCAATCCCATCTTCATTTCTCATTTCACTAATACCTTCTGGAAATATAGCCTATTGGAAACCATTCTAAAACACAATAGGCTGTTATCTCTCTAGTGCCCATTTTCTACTCAGCACACAGTGACAACATGTTTATCAAGTTTGTGGAAGTATCAACAGTCCAAGACTTGACCCTCCATTAAGCACTGTATTCTACAAAAGCTCAGTTGAGGAGTAATTGTAAGTAGGCACAGAAAGATAATGCAGATAGTACTGAAAGAATAACAAAATAAGGAAAGTTAGCATGAATCTAACTCAAAGTTCAGAATAAGTTCAAGCTGTTGCTCTGGCATATGCTTTCACTTGGGACCAGAGTGAAGGGTGGGAAATTTCAAAATTACCCAACATGTTTTCTTGTTATACTTGGAAAGATGTCTAGTGTTATTTTTTCTTTTTCCATTTATGAAATGAGCCCAATTGCTTGTGTTTCTATGATGCATTCACAGCACTAAGAATTAAAGCATTATCTGGGTTCTTTCTTCTCTACCCAGGCTCACTAACCTGCTAATTGGGAAAAGTCATTAACAGCATGTATTGAATTTATTTGCATGTTGCGACTTGCTGTAACAATAATGCAATGGTATCTTTACCTTTTGCAGTCAAGGTTTCAAACAAAGGAGCCTTGTTAAGGATGTCTTATCAATAAATTTTGACAAGACAGATTGTTAATAACCTATTTTCCAGAGGCAGTCTTTGGACAAGAATTTTATATTAGACTATCAGCTAAATGATCACTGTAAGATCCACAGCTATAGAAGTAAATTAATTTCTCTTTTGGTATGCCCTGTGACATGGTAGGAACACTAAACCCAAACTATTTAAAGTGAGTCTGTGCGAGCAGAACATTTGTTTCCATTGGACTTTAAGGTGGGGAATTAGGCAGAAAGCTGGGTCCGGTCAACACAATGCTTTGCTGATTGTTTAGAGATCAATCACCATCAAGGCAGGAAAGTAACATTTTATATTTTTTGGTTCCTTTTGATCACTGCAATAAGCTAATGGATTGTTAGTGAACTGGAAATTAAATAGCTGACTAATGACTAAGCAATCCAAGAGGAAATGGTTAAATCTTTTGCATTTTTTAAATGAATGCATTATAAAGCAGGGGGTTAGCAAACTATGGGCCACGGGCCAAATCCAGCCCACCATTGTTTTTATAAGTAAAGTTTTATTGAAATTTTAGCCACACTCCTTGACATATTGTTTAAGGCTGATTTTATGTTACAACAGCAGAGTTAAGTAGTTGTTGCAAAGACCAATAATACCCAAAGCCTAAAATATTTACTATTTGGCCTTTTACAGAAAAAGTTTACTATATCTACTATAGAGATGTAACTCTTTTTTTTTTTTTTTTTTTTTTTTTGGTACAAAATACGCTTGATAGACTGCTTACCTAGAGAGGCCAAAGATGTGGATTTCACACCACATACACATGTTAATATCACCTTCTGATGCAAATTCTGTTCTGCCCTCTTAAAAATAAATGCTATTAATCGTAAGAGAAATTGTTGTAGCAAAAGTTAGAATGTAAATTATTAGAATTGGGAGCATGCCATAGAGACCATATAGTTTGAGGTTCTAATTTTATAGATGAGGAAAATGAAACCCAGAAAGGTTAAGAGGTTTGCCCAAGGTTACTCAGCTAATGGCAGAGGCAGGTCACCATTTCTCCTCCTAAAACAAATAATCAAACAGCAAAAGCCCTTTTGATGAAGCCCAGTTCTTCCTGGTAAGAGGCAGGGAATATTAATTTTGTTCTTTCAGGAACAACCCTCATTCTATGTCGAGTAAATTCAGTTACTTTAATATAGTGGTTCTCAAATTTCAGGGTGCATGTTGTTTAAAATGAGGATTTCTGGGCTTAATGCCTCCTTTCCAAATTGCTGATGCAGTGGGTCTCAAGAATTTGCATATCTAACAATGTTTCCAGGCAACACTGATGTGCGGGTCTTGAGAGCACATTTAGGATACACTGGGAATGATTAATTTCTGTCTCTCTCATGTGTAGGGATTTGCTCTAAGGTTGAAACAATGATAACTTGCTCATGGCTTATTAGAGGATGGTAATCAACAAAGAGCTAGCAACACACTATTTCACTATACCAAATAAAGCAAAAAGAAAGAACAAGAACAAATGAGACTAACCACTTTAGTCTAGTTAGCAAGCTCCTGGAAGGTGCAGGGACAGAGATAAAGGAAAGATGATGTAGAAAGTTTTCGTTCTGTGGGGTATAGCAGTTGACAACAGAAGGAAGAAGGGTTTGTGAGGGTAGAAGAGATGACACAAACTGTCAGGATGTCAATATGTTCTCAGCATTTTTAAGTATGTGATTCATTAGGTAGTGATTCAGCATTTACATTATAAGAAATTACCTGGTACTATCTTCTCCCCCACATACAAATGAGTTAATTTAATATGTATGTATGCAGATTTATATAAATATTTAGTCCATAAAAGTTTTATGTGAAAGAAAATAACATGTTATTTCCCTATGTTCATAAATTCACAAAATCTCTTTATGGTCAAAGATTTCTTTTACAACTAGAAAAACAAGAAATAGAAATTACATTAAGTACCTAATAACTATGCAACAAACCAGTAAAAAGACAAAGAAAAATGCTCAATTCCCTTGATTCTTTGAGAAAAAGACATTAATAGAAATGAATGAGGAATAGAGGTTTATTTTTCTTGGATACTTTGTAATTTAAGTTGTTTTGCCTTTTCTTGAGAAAAAATGGGGGAGATATTTAATCTCAAAAGATTGAATTTGAACGGGGCAGTGGTGATGAAGAAAAATAATTCACACCCCACCCTCTCACCAATCATCAATAAACACGATTGAAGTGGCTTCTTGTAAGAAAAAGCTCTAAAAATTTAGAACTGAGAAAATTTAAACCTGATGTTTCCATTTCCTTCCAACTTCTCCTGTGTCTGTTGCAACACTTGACTTTTCTTCTGCATCTTTGCCTGTGGATTACTGGATTGCTGGCACCATGGGCTCCCTGACTATTCCTCTTGGGATTATGAGGCCCACTCAGGGCATGGCTGAAACTGAGCTCACCCCTACCCTGCCCCTCTCTTGGCCCCAGTTGCTCCCTCTCTGTACATCCTCACTTCTGTCAAAATTATTATCAATTCTCCTGTCATACAAGCTCGAAAGAAACCTCAGTGAACCCTACCAACTCTTTCTTTCCTACCAAATTTAGCCTGCTCCCAATCCTCTTGATTCCCCCTTTATAATGTTCACACTTATCATGTTTCTCTCCCTCTCTTCCACTCCCACCCACCCATTCTGAGCTCTCTGCAGGGAATAGTGGTTAGAGCAGGAACTTCAAATTCAGATACCTAGACTGCACTGCCAGCTCTGAAGCCTCCTAGCTGGGTAACTTTCAGTGGTGAAGTGTCTGAACCTCAACGTCATCCTTTTATTTCTAAACTGGGCATAACAATATTGCCCACAGAATTGTTATGTGGATAAGATAGCATATTCAAAACGCTTAGCACCGTGTCCCATACAATGCTCACAGTGACACACAGAAATGCAGTCACTAGAGTGACTATAACAGTTCTTATGTGAGAGGAACACTTACAGTGTAGCTTCAACTTTCATTTGCCCCTTATATACAAATATTCACTCTCATCTATAATCTTGTATTCAAAATTCTATTTTACTTTCTCATATATAATCTTTATTGTTTTTAACGAATGATTCATCCTCTGCTCCAGATGAGAAAGAACCCTGTGGAAAGAGAAAAGCAAGAAGTATTTCCTTCCACATTGACCGTGTAGGGGTAGTGGTGAAATTTATTCCTTTGTGCAAATGTCAGGAAAATAGAGAAGGCTCTGTCCTTTCTCCCACAGTAGTATTTATATATCCCATTTAAGTTTCTAGGGTGCTTTCACATTTGTCATTTCTCTGAACCCTAGTGTTATGGATCAAATTGTATCCCAGCTCCAAATTCTTATGTTAAAGTCTAAAACCCCAATACCTCAGAATGTGATATTATTTGGAAATCGAGTCATGCATATATAATTAGTTATGGTGACGTGATTCTGGAGTAGAGTGGGCCCCTAATCCAAGGTGACCAGAGTCCTTATGAGAAGGGGAAATCTGGACACAGATGCACACACTGGGAGAACATCATGTGAGCATGAAATCATGGGTAATGCAGAAGTCAAGGAACACCAAAGATGGCCAACAAACTACCAGATGCTACAGAGAGGCATGGAACAGATTCCTCTTCGCACCTCAGAGGAAGCATGGCCTTGTTGACACCTTGACATCAGATTTCTAGCCTGAAGAACTATGAGATGATAAATTCCCATTGTTTTAAGCCACTCAGTTTGTGGTAGTCTGTTACGGCAACTAGCAAATTAATATACCTGCAAAGATGCTATGAGACAGAGCAGATGGTGACTCTCAAGCTGGCTATGGTCTGGTGGATGGGACCAGGCAAGGTGAGAGCAATGAGTGGTGCCAGGCATGTCATGGGACCAGGTTGGATCCTTATGCAGCACCTCTGTTTCCTTCTCTGCTCACGTCTGGCAAGGAAGGGACTAGGAGGTTAGATTAGAAAAGGAGGTTTGAGTTAGCCTCTGAAAAGCCTGGAAGTATGGGTAGCTACATCCCCATTTGCTGAAGGTTCATCTTACTATAAGGGAGGGGAGTTCTACAGGGATGTTAAAGAGTGGAAGGTTTCTTGCTCCCAGCCCAACCAGCCTGGGATGGTTTTTAGTTTGTAGAATTTTCCATCTAACACAATTTCCCAATACACTGGATCCTCATACTCAACCAACACACTCCCTGTTGTTTTTAATCCACAGGCCAGAACAAATCATAATCATGCTTTTAAAAGCAAGAGGGTAAGTTTACCCATAACCATACCAATAGGTATAGAATATATGCCGGCACTGTCTTATTTTCTACTTCTGAGGCTTTTCCTCTTTAATTGTGAATTTATGACATTTAATTGATAACTAAATTGCCTGGAAGTCTGATATCAAGATAAGTAAGATTTTATTTTAATCAGAAAATAATTCCTTTCAAATTTACCATCTGAAAAGCATGCAGGTCTTATCCCTTGGGAGCTAATTATGGTACCTTCATGATGATGAGAATGGCAGCTCAGCTTGACCCAGGAAACAGATCATGCCCTAGGTAATATAGACCATTTTTTTCCCTCTATACAGACACTACATTCCCACAATGCTAACTATTTTTTCCCACAATACCAATGTGAAGACATCTGAAGATACCAGACAATCTGAAGACACCTTGTTTTCTCAATGCCTTCTTCACAGTCTTCATCTATACATCTCCATCTACCCTCCTCTTTGTCTTTCTGAAAAAAATGCCCATTTATCTTTTTATCAGCTGGATCATTTCTTTTTTCTGTGAAGCTTCCCCTGATCAACCCCTTCATCCCCCTCCTCCACCCTTACCCCCTAGACAGGCAAGACTGAGGGACTCTTTCTAGCCTCTCATATCACCAAGGAAAGAAATGGAAGCCGGGCAGATCTGGCCATGGAAGATTTGTAAGAGACCATGTCAAGGGTTTGCAGAGTGCTGAAGTATGTTAGGCTCAGTGAGGGTAGAGACTGGGAGACTTCTGTGGTGGTAGCATTTAGGACAGGGAGCAGATGAGGTGACAGAAAAGGAAAAGTGAGTCTAACATGACTGAGATTTTGATCCTGGCTGACTTAGGGCAGGTGTCACAAACTTGTTCTGTAAAGGTTCAGATACTAAATATTTTAGGCTCTGTGGGCCATAGAGTTTCTGTCACAACTACTCAACTCTGCCACTGTGGAACAAACACAGCCACAGACAATATATCGATGAAGTGTGACTATGTTGCAATAAAATTTAATTTACACAAACAGGTGGTAGATCAAATTCGGCTTGTGAGCTATTGTTGCAAACCCAGTTGAGATGATGGGGGTTTCGTTATCACAAATAGAGGCTCTAAGTGCTAAAGCCTGCAGATGAGGACAAACTGGCAGAGGTGGGACTCAGCTGAATTTGGATGAGCCGAGTCTGAGATGTCGGCATGATTTCAATATGAAAGGGTCCAGTTTGGAACAGACAACTGAAAAAATCAAGATGGACACAAGGCTGACGTATTAGTTTTACTTTAAAATAATTTCTATAGGAGATAATGTATATGAAGCATTTAAAAGATATGAAGTTATGCTTGTTACAGTTTCCAGAATTCAACTTTCATGTGCAAGTCATTTGAAGAAGGCCTGCAGTTTGAGACTAGCAAATAAGGAGTCAGGGGGCCCCCTTAATGTCACTGATTGGTCAACATAGGACTCTAAAATAGTAAGTCTGCTGTGGCAACTTGAAAACAAGCCAAATAAAAAACAAAACCTGCTTTTTCCCCTGTTTCTTCTATCCTCCTTAGTAGTAACCTAAGATAGGGTCATAGGGATTATCTGAAATTTCTTATTCTCCTTTAGAATACTCCTTCTATTCATTTGGCTTACTTCATATTTTTAGTATTTCAGATGCTGATCTTTCCTCTTCATTGCTGCTGCCTTACTTTTAGGCTCCCATTAGTTTTTGCCTGAATCACTACAATAATCATTCTCCTAATCCTTGACCTTATCTTATACTACTACTAATATTATTATAATATTATTAAATACTAATAATCCCTATACTAACACTCACTCTTGCATTCTCTGTGCTGGGTTTACCATTGATTTCAGAGATGCACTTGAAGAATGTGTGCTTCCCTTCTCTATAAGACGCTATTGGTCCAAAGAATTTGCTCCCAAAGGGAGAAGGCTTTCATGAGGGAAAATAACTGGTTCTTCCTGGTCACTTTTGCTCCCTTGTATCAAGACCAGTAGTTAGGCAAGGAGGAAGCACCGTCCCAACAGAAATAATTGACCCTAATGACCAGGAGACAGTAGGGATGTTTGTTACACACTGGTAACAGGGAGAATATATTTGGCACTCAGATGATTCACTGTGGTGTCTCTTGCTTCTCTCCTAATTTTGATAATAAATGGACAAATGCAGAAGCAGGTTTGTCCAATTGTGACAATAAATGGACAAGTACAGAAGCTGCACTTCTAAACTTAAGGATGAGAGTCAGGGTCACCCCCTCAGGTAATCCCCTTAGATTAGCAGAGGTACTAGACTAGCAGAGAATAAGAATAATCTAGAATGGGTAGTCAAACAAAAAGATGATAAGAATTAGTTGCAACTCTGAGACTAGCTATAATCATGGAGACTCCAGTTTTATTCTGCTAACTTTTCTTATGTTAAGTCTTCCTGGAAAAGAGATGAACCAGAATCCTGGAAGAGTTCTTCTCAGTGGGGATGAAGCAAGCAGATCTGAGTGATGTAGGGGGTGAACTCTAGTGGATGCTGAGGTGCACAGCCTAGGTCCCCTCTGCAGGACCAAGGCCCCCACACTCCTGCCTGACAGGAGTGTTGCCTGTTGACTGCTCCAAGCTGGAGCCTTCCTCAGGGTATAAAACCTAGCCCCTGTTTTAGTTTGGGATATAGCTAAAGAACTAAACCAGCCCAAGGGCTCCTGTGGGAGTGGCTGATGCCTCTGTTGCAAACTCATCAGTTCAACTTCTTCCCCTGCCCAGTCCTGCTTCCTTTACTCCCTTATGAGTACTGTTCCTGAAGACACTCCACAATAAGCCACCCACTTGCAAATCCCATCCCAGCGTCTCTTCCCCTGGGGTCCCAACCTATGACATCAATATTACAACATTTTCCAAGTGGGTAGGTACCATTTCAAGTCTTGGAATTAAGTACGCACATTTTTTATTAATAAAAACTGTGTTCTTGATTCTTTCAAAGTTCAGAACCTACAATGCTTCCTATCTACGGCAGCCTCTCTGCTCACAGGCCCAACTAGTTCAGTCACTGTTCATGGCTTCTCCTCAGGCACATCATTTAAATTCTTTGGCCTCATTTTAAGCCAGCCAGGAAATTGAGCCCAAACTCTAGCCTGGAGACCTTTGAAAATCATGTTAGAGCCATATTAATTCAATTTCTATTACTTTGGTTATATTTTATGATATATTTAAAACTGTCACTTTTTAATCATCCTGATTTTCATTGTTAAAAGATGAATGATGTACTCTAACCTGATTCAATCAGCTGGACCCAATATGTGAGATGAAAGCCATGTAATGTTGAAAACGCTGCTGACCAAATAAAATTTTCCAGGATATAAAACAAGTAGATTAAGGAGGTCAATATTTTGCTTCATGGTCACTTTACTGCAATCGTCAGTGATGAAGATAAATGTAGTCTGAAATTGTGTCCATGTTACGTAGTCAGTCAATACATCCTAATATGGAGGAAGTGCACTTATAAGGTGAATATGACCTTTGGCATTTGATGGTGTTTCAAAGTACTTCCAAGTAAGACTGTCTGTTTAATTTGTGGAACTCGGTGCAAAATGAAAACACAGGGCTCTTGTTGAAGAATTCTCAAGAATCTTTAAGATAACGACAGTAGAGCATTAAAACCAGCACAAAGCCCTTCTAAGCCAGGGGCTCTGTGCAGATGCAGAGGTCTCATGTCCATGAAGCCAGCTCGGGCCCTAACCTTATGATTCACTTAATTTGTTCTAGAATTTTATTTGATATTTGAAAAAGCAAACATGTACTGGAGGGGAGAATATAACCGTAACCAAGAAAGGAGGTAAGCACATTTTATCATATTATTGTCTAAATAACTGCTATGGAAAATAGCATTGTATTTTTTAAAATTTATTTATTGATTCTGAAAGAAAGACAAAGAGAGTAGCAGGGAGGGGCAGAGAGAGAGGGAGAGAGAGAATCCCAAGCAGGCTCCATGCTGTCAGCACAGAGCCCAGTGTGGGCTTGAATCCACTAACTGTGAGATCATGACCTGAGCCGAAATCAAGAGTCAGATGCTTAACTGACTGAGCCAGCTAGGCACCCCATAACATTATAATATTTTTAAAAAATGTTTCATTTAATATTTTTAACTCTTAATTACTCAAAATCTCAAAAATCAAATTAGTAATACGTTTCATGGATATGTAGGATTTTAAGGTTTAAAAGGCAATTGGTCTGCAGATACTTACTTTGGAGAAGGAAGAAATTATCAAATTTTTCCTTTTATGTAAATGAGCCTATGAAATGAGCCTATATTGTACTTTCTACTGAGAAAAAATTATTTAGGAAATATTTGTCTTTCTGTGTCTGGGTTATTTATTTCACTTAGCATAATGTCCTCCAGTTTCAACCATTTTGTTGCAAAGGGCAAGACATCCTTTTTTGTTGAGAGATTTTATCATGAATGGATGTTGAATTTTTTCAAATGCTTTTTCTGCATCTATTAAAATGATCATATGATTTTAATTCTTCATTTTGTTTATGTGGTATATCACTTTTACTGATTTGCCTATGTTGAACCATCCTTGCTTCTCAAGAATAAATCCCAATCGGTCATGCGTATAACTCTTTCTAATGTGCTGTTGCATTCAGTTTGCTATTATTTTGTTGAGAATTTTTACATCAGGGATGCTGGCCTATAGTCTTTTTTTCTTGTGGTGCATTTGTATGGTTTTGGTATTGGGTGATGTTGATCTGACAAAATGAGTTTGGAAATATTCCCTCTTCTATTGTTTGGAAGAGTTTAAAAAGGATTCTTTTTTAAATGTTTGGATTAATTCACCTGTGAAAGCCTCTAGTCCTGAAATTTTCTTTTTAGGAGGTTTTGATTACCGATTCAATCTCCTTATTTGTTACTGATCTGTTCAGGCTTTCTATTTCTTCTTTGGTCAGTCCAGATGGATATATGCTTCTGGAATTCATCCATTTCTTCTAAAGTGTCCAATTTATTTGTGTGTCATTGTTCATAATAGTCCTTTATGATCATTTTTATTTCTGTGGCATCAGTTATAATCTCTCCTCTCTCATTTCTGATTTTATTTAAGTCTTTTCTGTTATTTTCTTGATCAGTCTAGGTAAGGGCTTATTGACATTGCTTTTAGTTTCATTACTTTTAGTTTCACAGATTTTTTTCTATTGTTTTTGTTTTTGTTGTTGTTGTTGTTGTTCTCTATTTCATTTATTGCTGTTCTAATCTTTGTTATCACCTTCCTTATGCTAACTTTGGGCAAGTTTTGGAGCTTCTTGGAAGGAAGGGACAAACAGAAAAAAATTACTTGAAGGTGATTTATACAGTGGGAAATTAGTGGCATATGAATTATATGCTCTTTGGAGGGTGAGGCCATTTGTAATTTGTGAAAACCCAGGCAATTTGTGCTGTTGGTTCCTTAAAATCGTTTTAAAAAGAAAAACTGGCCATATTTAACCAAGTATAATCTTCTCTGAGGAAGTACTCCAATCCCACTCTTACCCAGTGACATTTTCTGGCTCTGTTAATGTTTGGGCAGATGAAGAGGGAGTCACAATGACACAATAAATTAATACACTTCCAAGAGACTCTTGTGAAATACTAAAGTATACTTCCAAACCAGAAAAGGCTATTTACATGTTGATAATAGTATTTAATTTTTGAAACTTTTCTGAGGATCCAGAGGGATACTTTGTGAATTATACCTCATGAAATGAGAAAGATAATTCAGTTCTAATGGTTTTTACATGGCCAAGTGATGCATTTTCAAATTTGGCAACAATCTATAAATATTATAATTCTCATGCTTGGATGATGATCAGTAATTAGAAGAAGGGAAGGCAGGAACACATGTCTCACTGAGGAGCTTTTCAAATGAGCAGATTCCCCATCTTCTGCCAGAAATTGTGACCACTGTGTCCAGAGAGTTGTATGTCCACATGCAACATGCATAGTAGATGATTCTCATGCAAATGGCCCACACTCTTAAATACACCAGAAGAAACTCAACCTGCTGTAATCAGTCCAAGGAGTATCTGTTTTGCTTTTCCATTCACTTTTTAGGTCAGTTAGCATGATTCCATCTTCTTCTTCAGAGCTATTGATTTAGAACATTCATGGGTGTGACCCCAAAAGAGATCATTTAAAAATGGTCCTGGGGGATTATAATAATCCATTGGTTTCCTACTGGATTTGGTATCCAGTGCCCCAGAGCAGTGTTTGTCAAAGTTGATTCAAGAATCACTTGTATCAGCACCACCTTTGAGCTAGATAAAATGTAGATTTTGGGGCTCTATCTTTAGGCTCATGTACTCTGAGTTGAGACCTATAAAAAATAATTTTTAACTAGCTCTGTCCCTGATGTCTGAGAATATCCCGGTAAACAGTTTGTTCCTGGTAAAGCAACAAAGGATCAAAACTACAGTAAAAATAGTTACAGGACTGGTTGTCCTACTAGGCATGTCAAAGATTCAGATCAGACAGAGCATGAAAACCAGCAGGATGCCAGCTTCACATTAGGTGGGTGTAAGAGAAATGGGCTTACTCAATAGTCTATAATTAAAGAATAAGGGGGAAATGGTGAGAATCAGCAAGAGGCATTCACAAGAGGACACAGAGGTCTCTCTGGGGAGTTCTAAGGACTGCAGTCTGAGCAGGATGAATTCAAGAACTGCAGAGCTCGCTTTCAGAGTTAGAGTTTAGTCATAGGATAATGAGATGATTTTTTTTATTAACAGGTTTTACTTTCAGAAAAAAAATGAAAGTTTTACATTGGAAGTGTCCCCTACATTTTATGTTCAAATAGGAGGAAAAGTAATTATCTAGATCAAATTAAATAAACATAGATTTACCAGTTATAGAGTGAGCTCCTTTAGGGCAGAAATTGATCATTTTGATTTCCTTTCCTTATTTTCATTTTTAAAAAATTGTATTTAAATTCAAGTTAGTTAACATATGTAGAATTTAGTGATTCATCACTTACATATAACACCTGAGATATCTTCATTGTATTGTCTTAGGGCTCTTTGGTTTGAAAAATAGTCATTCAGGCTAACTTAAACAAAAGGAAATTTACTGTAGGAATGCTCATAGAGTAAAAACCAGATGAAATATACAAAAATGCAAGGGCTCAATGCTAGAGATGGAAGAGGCTCTAAATGCCTATAAACAGAAAGCTTAAAGACTGTCACTCTGGTGCCCTGCCATTAGCAACACTCAGCTGCTCTCAACCCATCTGGAGTGTTCTAGGTTTTCTGCTTTAAAATGAGTATTTTTTTCCCTTTGATTTCCATTCAGTTTTTCAAAAAGGGAATCTAACTGCCTAAGCCAATTGTTGGTCTGTTTTTCTCCAAGTTGGCCAACCTACGGATCAGGTTGCCAACATGGGTCTAATTCTTGCCATGGCAGAGGATGGGGACATGGAATTGGGATTCAGGCATATGCATCAAAATGACTACTTTGGAAGCAAGGGGTGTGGGAGACACAGATTCCTTTAAAATACAGAAGGTAGGCAGCAGACAGGCAGAGTAAACATGTTTGGGACCTTCCTCTTTTTACGTGAATCACTTAATGTCAGCATTAGTTTTTACCTGGGAACATGATAATTTTGCTTGACCTTTCATGTCGGGGCACATAAGCAAAACAGGCAGAATGGCCTGGCTAGAAATTCAGGGAAAGGGCTGGAACCCTGATAGCTAGACAGGACACTGTCTGGTGGCTGAGACTTAGGAAGACAGAGCTCATTGTTTTGGCCTATATTTCAACAAATTTGTATACCTTGGAATTAGGTCTACACAAACAAATTGATAGGTTTCTACCTTACTTTTCATTTCAATCTTTTGTGGAATTCAGGTAAGTATGTGTGATTTCAGACTATGCTTCAGTACCTTTCTGCCAACTGCAACACTACTGACTTCGAGGTTTCAAATCTTGCTAAAATTACAATGACTTCTTTATGGATACATCTCAGGAGATCTATATAATTTTCTCTTCCTCGCTTTGGTAGTTGGTTGGAAAAAGTCCAAGATATGCCACAATTTCCATGTCTCAGTATGACAGATGTTTTTGTTTGTTCGTTTGCTGGTTTGTTTGCTGCTTATATTCTATAGTCATAGTCAATCCTTTTGAGACTCAGCAAAGGTCAATTTTATTTAGACTTGTAAAAATGTGAGGCATTACAGTCATTGGTCTTCTCTTATGACAACTAATTTTCCACTTCTTTCATCACAAGAAATCCTAATCTGTAGGGAATAAGTTTAGGAATCCCCTGGGCTTACACCAATGGGGTAACAAGCATAAAGAAGTACAAAGTCATAGGATGCTCACACCTAAGTGTGGGTAAACAAGATTAGCACACCAGAATAGGGAGGTGAAAAGGCACCAAGAATAGGGAGGTGCAAAGGCACCCCAGAATAGAGAGGGGGTGCAGAGTCCCCAGAATAGAGAGGGAGGAGCAAAGACCCCAGAATATAGGGGGGGCAAAGGCCCCCAATACAAAGGTATATGAGGTAAGCAAGATTCAGGGCGAAAACAACCCCCCAATTTAGTACTATAGCAGAAAGCTGCTTTCACAGGAAGGAAGGACCAAATTAGGTAAGCAGGTAAATAGGGCTATAGACCACACGATGAGGGGCGGTTGATGCTCCCCAGAGTGGAGCTGACTAACAAAAGAAAAGATGCCTTGTTAACCCTGAGGTTATTCCCCTTACCTGTCTTATCCCCTAGGCTAGCTAAGATAAACAGACACAGCACCTCCTGTCTGCCTTTAACAACCATCTGCCCGGTGCCAGGATTTTGTCTTATATTAACCCAAACCCCAAACACCGTATATCTTCAAAAGCCCCCTTTTCCCTCATGCCCATGGTCTCTTTGTGCATGCCCATCACGTTTGTAAGCCTTCTGATCCTAATAAAACCGGGGCAAGGACACTTACTCAGGGCTCTTGTCTTCTCCTGGACCTTAGCCATCTCTCACTTTTCATCCTGCATCCCACTGTTTTGCTGGCCAAAAGAGAACTTCAGACTTAGAGTCTACGACACTAATCCTACATTTTCTGTATGCCTTTGAGAAATATCAGTGACTGGCTTTCTGAGGCTAAATTAGAAGAATAATTATTAAATTATTAATTAATGTGTATTAATTAAATACATAAATTAATAATGATTAAATTATAGCTAATATTTTCAATAATGAAGAAAGGAAAAAATATGGCTAAAAGGGTAAAGGTGAAACATCTAGAAGTAAAAACATTGCATCATATGTCCAGGAACCAGAGTCTAGTCCCAGCTGTGACATTAACTCTGTCTTCTTGGACAAAGTCACCTAAAACTCTTGAAAAATTAAGGAGTTACATTCGTTCTGTAAACTATACGGTATGAGAGGTTATTTTGGGAATATATATGCATATATATGTATGTATTTATGTGTATATATAAAGAGTATGTCTATATGTATATGTGTGTATGTGCATATTTAATATATATGTAATATTATCTAGGTAATATATATTAAATATATAAAATACATATGCAATATATTAAAATGTAATGTGTTATATTTAATATATATTACATTTGTAATCATATATGTAACATATTGTTTATATATACAAAGAAAACTCAAACTTTCTATATGATTTCTTTGTAAGCTCAAGCTCCCTCTTTGGAAAACCCAGGACTATGTGCTAAGGACTTTGAATTCAGTCAACAGTCAATGTCAATTAATCTATCCATCCATCCATCCATCCATCCATCCCCCCATCCATCCACTTAGTGTTCCTCAAACTCTAAGGTGCTAGATAGTGACACGGTAAGGTTTGATATGTGAAAGGAGAGGAAATAAATCATTCCAACTCTATTTTGTTATTGTTTGTTTGTTTGTTCCTTACTTTAAGTCCTGGGTTTCATTTTATGGAAGGAATTGAGGCAATGTGTCCCTTAAAGGAAGTAGCATGTATCCTTATCTATCCCTAAGAACTACTGGGGTACTCAAAGATATTTGAAAGCATGAATAGGTGAACATATGTGTGAATGTACTTCAGAGACCAAAATGCTAGAAATTTCTCTATGATCTATGCCTTTTGAAGAGCTCCTGTCCAAAGTTTACTATGACTGACAAAACCAGGGACTTGAAAAATGGAATATTTCTCATTCCTCTTTTGTTCAGATTTTACTATGTTTGTGCAGTGGAGGACATTGGAGAGCAGAGAAAGAAGAGGAAAATGGAGGGAAGAATTGAGAAAACATTTTGGAATGTTGTATGCATGGTCAAAAGAGGTCAAAAGTTAAAGAACCCAGATGGTGCATCAGAATGGCATTACCACTAGCTCTCTCAAGCCCTCCACCCCCACCCCCCACTTCAAACCCAAATCTCTTCTCTTAAGAATAATGAAAATGTTATACTGATGACATGGATGAATACTAATCCATGTGAAATATCAATTTTGTAAAGACAATTTAGAAATAAAAATTATTCTATCCAAATTCCTCATTCCTGTGGCTAGTCAAACTTTCCCTAGATTTAAATAATAGCAAAGGAGAGAGCAATATTTATAGTTGACTTTGTCATTGTGGGAACACAAGCAACCTCAGCCTGAAGGATGCTGAGACTTCAGAGGCAAGCAGGCAAAGAAAGGAGCATATGTTAGGACAAGCTGGCATAAGAGAACTGGAGAGAAATGTAAACCAGGCTACTTGTGGTTGTCTTTGCAAAGGCATTTAGATTTTAAGTCGTTTTTTATTGCAGCTAGCATCCAATTACAGTGACGTGGCCATGGGAGCTTAAGGACCAAGCACTGCCACTTTATTTTTTTATTGTTGCCTATATGTTATAAAATGGGTGAGTTTAATGCCTAGATCTTTGAGTATATGATTTCTTCTGGAGGCATGATAATCTCACATCCTTTCATAAACGCCATCTAGTCATCCTCATGTGGGCGCTCAGTGAAAGTCTATAACATTATAAGAAATGGAGTTAAATAAAATGCATTTGAATTTTAAAAGCTGCCCTTTATTGCCCATGAAATACCCAGAGGTCTCCTTTTAGCACAAGAAGTCTCTTTTACACTTATGGACAATGGTAGCTATTGCAGACCATTATAGAGTTAAGTTAGCACTTAGGTAAAATTTGGTCATTTTATAAAATCCTAAGGAGTCTATGATGTTTCCGGTTGTCAGAAAAAGTTCTGAAAAGTTATCTATGCTGCTGACACCATGCATGTAAAATTAGGTCCTGAAATGTAGCTTGGACTCGTTGCAAACTGAAATCTTTTCAAAGGTGAAAACACAGGAAGAAGGGATCAAATCAAAGAGTAACCAAATTTGACAACTGCCACAAAGAGAAAAATGGGAAAAGAAATGACACTTTGTGTTTGATCTTGATCATAACATGGAGAAGTTTCCTCCTAAAAAAAGTGGCTTGAATTCCCCCCTTTAATTGATTGGCAAATAGACAATGCTACACCTGTAAGCAGTCAGGTAATAAGAGCAATTAAAAATCAACCCTTCCATTTAAATAAGACCTTATCAAAACTTGCTACCAGAACTTCCCTTTTGAAACAATTCTTTTCAAAGGTTAATTTCAACTGACAGTTGGATATTTAGCATTCCTTTGTGGAAGTCATTTCAATTAAAAATAGGAATTTGTGCCTTGGGCCCAATTACCCCACCCCCGCCCCCACCTTTCTAAATTACATCCATAGTAACAGGAACAGCTCTTTCTACCATGGAACATATTTAACCTGGTGTCAAATCCTGGTATAAATCTAACATAGTAATTCCAAAATTTTTCTGAGCCTCCTCTTTGAGAATCTGATGAGAGCAAAAGTAAGAATTCATATTTACACAACAACTTGTCAAAAGTTCAGCAAGTTAAAAAAAGACTTGAAGCCCTTCATAACTCAAATGAAAAATTCCTGAAATAGAGCCTTTGCACTAAAATGTCTAGATGCCCAGCTATACACATAAGCTATTGCTATTGAGTCAGTAGCAGATTCCTAAAAATGGAGTTGCAAAAGAGCTTAGCTATGTCTCATAAAATCTAAGATATTCCTGAAATCTGTTCAGTTTATTGTGCTCAAAGGAGTATCAAAATATTACACTGTTCCTTTGTTTTCATTTTTTTGTAATTTGAGGAACAACTTGTTGTGTTCATTCTGATACTCCAGTGAACCCTTCATGACACAATGTTACTGAAGCCATATCAAATTTGGCAGGTTTAGAGCATGATGATAAATGAGGGATATCCTCTGGCTACCCAATGAGGATGTGTGAATCAGCAACACTGTATCATATGAACATTTGAGGTCACTGAACCCATCTTATAACCAAATCCAGGGATTCCCTCAAGAGTATTCCTTGACCTATAGTTTTCAAGCCTCTGCTGAGACACCCCAGTGAAGGAGAGTTTATTACTCCTCGAATGATTCATTGTATTTTGGCAGAGCAGAAAATATTAATAAAATTAATTAATAGTAATAAGGTAAATTTTATTCATTCATGTTGAGCTGAAATCTTCCTCCTAACTTCCATCCTATAACCTCCACATGAAAATAAATGATGTATAATTTTCAAAAATACAAGGTATGTTCTTTTGTGCTTGCTCCTTCTCTTTAAACTTCTCATAAAATTGTTTAATTTGCAATTACAGAATTCATTAAAGCAATGTTAGATATTGATCAGAAGATCATCATAGCAATGCATCACAAAGCTAGAGAGGGATACATTTTGGTAACATGCATGATGCTTAGGAGCATAGCCCCTAGGTTAGACCACCGTGTTTTGAATCCTAGCTCTGCCCCTTACTAGCTGTGTATGCTCCGATGAGTTACTTAACAACTCTGTGCCTCAGTAAGATGGAGGTTTTATTATCTACTTTACAGTGTTGGGAGGATCAAAAGAGCTATCTCTAAAATATCTAGAACAATGCCTTGCTTATAAAAATAATACTTTGGTTCACTGTGAAGAAAAATGTTAATCAGAAGAATATATTTCTTGGCACTAATAGAAATTTGAACAAAAACGAGACACCTGATTTTCAGGATTAAGTGTGCAGTCTTGCATCATGTACCAGTTTGAATTAAGACTGAATTAAGTCATCTGCTAAATTTAAGGCCTCAATTTAATTATAACTAATCCAAGGCAAATTCATGGAAGATTAGGCCTTTACCACTTTCACTGTAATGCTTTAAAATATGTAAGGATTGCGCCTTATATAGCTACAGTTCCATCTCATATTTTAGGCATTCTTCATTTCCTTAGGTCTTATGCTTAAGCCACTTTGTATCATTCAGACAGTGAAAAGTACCCATTGATGGAAAGAGTGATTTGTGAAGCCAATGAAGAGGAACAATAACAATGCACATACTTAAGGAAGCTCATGGTGTCTTCACATAGGAATGGTAAATGGCCTTCATCTGCTTACACCAGAAGGCCTGGCAGATATGAAATTAAGTGCTGTGAAAAAAAATAATAAATCTTTATTTCTTTAAGAATACTCCATAATTCACCAACTTTGCCACTGAGTTTGGCTTTTTTTTTCCTTCTGAGAACACAAAAGTAGCAATAACAACAATAATAAAAGGTATTCTTAACTGTCCTCCTTTTTTCCATACAGTTTTGGCAGAACTTGTGAACATCCTCTTTCAACAACTTGTCTAGAGCTCTCAACACTTCCAAGTAATTTAACACTCCACACGGAGCCTTTGTGTCATCAGGCTTATTTCTTGCCCTTGTAGCTGCGTTTCCAAATAATTCGATCCCATTCACTGGCTTCCACAGGTGGCCTCTGGTTTCTCAGGACTAGATAGAAATAGGCCCCCATGGGATAATGAAGTCTTCCATGGCTGGCCGCAAGTTTGCCTTTTAACACCGAACTCTTAAGACTCCAAAATATTCATCATTTGTCACAGCAGATAGTCTGCAGGAGATACTTGGCTTTATAATCGGCAAAACAGGTAATTGTAGTGCAAGAAGGAGTTATGGTCTGAGGTTGGGCATGCGGTTTATTTTCCATTTGTTACTGGGAGTTGAGTGAGCACCTGAATAGGAATGAAAAAGTCCTGCTGCTTTTTTATTGAATCACAGTAGCAAGGTCTTCTAGGTAAGGCTATTATAAATTGGGAAGTTATTCTTAATTTTCTATGGCTTATTTTCTTCTCTCATGACTGCCAAGATAGAACTTTGGAAATTGTAAGTTATGTGAATATCATTAGAGAAGATACAAATGATGGAGATTTCAGCACAATCCCTGTTCTTAGAAACCAGAGAGAAGGGCAATCTGCAGCAAGCCAAATCTGTTTCTACACAAAATGGGGTTCACCTGACATCTCATTCCAAATGCTTACAATCAGCAGTGCAAGAGGACATGCCTGTGGTTCCCACAGCTTTGTCCCTTTAGGATCATTCTGCAATTTGTAGTCACCAAAGGCACTCCTGGGCAATACATAGGGGACTGTTTTTTTAACAATGCCAAGTTTAATAAAGCCAAGATTAAAGGTTACGAAAATGTAACACTGAAAGTTGAAAAGCCACACACAACCTAAGATCCCTGGTCTGAGGAAGCATCATGGCTCAGTGAGTCTATTTATTAACCCAGCTTTATGTTTTGGTTTGTCTTCAAAGCTAGAATGGAGCTCCAAGCAAGAAAAATAACCACATATTTGGTTGCTCCAAGCAACCAAATAATGCCCAGTTATTTTCTTGATTCCTATTATTTCTTCTTCTGTCACTTGTTCATGCCTTTTGTCTTTATACTGCTGGTCTGTCCCTGGGTTCAAGTGAAGATTATGAAATAACAGAATTTCCCCCGTGAAAATCCCCCAAACAAGTTTAAGAAAATATTCAGAAGATAAATAAGTCATATTCTGAAAATTGGTTGGTTAGAACTGAGAAAATAATTCATTTAGAGAAATAATGCTGTGATGGTTGGTTGGTCAGCAGCTAGCCCAATCCACAAAAGCCACTTTAGTAATTCATTCCACTAATAACTGTTTATTGAGTATTTGCAATGGGTCAGGCACTATGCTGAGCACTGAGAATACTATAATGAAGGAACAACTTCCTCTGTCCTGCAATTGTTTACAGCTTTTCCAGGAGACAACAAGTATCAGACAATTGAGAGATAGTAAGATAAATTGTATTTCAGAGGCAGATTAAAAGTCTGGATTTTCTTTTCTTACTTTTATGATATGATTAATAAAAGTGAGTCTTGGAGCACCTGGTTGGCTCAGCTGGTTGAGCGGATGACTTTGGCTCAGGTCATGAGCTCACAGTTCATGAGTTTGAGCCCCGCATTGGGCTCTGTGCTGCACAGCTTGGAGCCTGAGCCTGCTTTGGATTCTGTGTCTCCCTCTCTCTCTCTCTCTGCCCTTCTCCCGCTCACACTCTGTGTCTCTCTCTCTCTAAAATAAAATAAACATCAAAAAAAAAAGTGAGTCTTCATTTCCTGACCCAATTTCATTGTTTTCTAGAGAAAATGGAAAACACACTTGTGAGGACTGTTAACTTCTGCTGGTTACCTTTAAGAATCATGGAGAATGCAAAAATTAGAAGACTCAAGATAGGGAAATATCTTCATATTATCAAAAAAGACTAAGCTGCAATTTCCATAAAATATTAACTAGTAGATGTGATGTCAATCTCAAGTAAGCTTTTAGGAAACATTAATGAAGAAATAGTTTGTAAGCACCTAGAAGTGAAAGCAGAGATTACTAGTTTCAAAAAGCAGTGAAATTCTATATTAAGAAGATTTTTTGATAAACAGAGCAGAGAAAGGCACTTGGTGGAAATCTAAATTTTACCAAGATACTTGACAAAATACATCATTATAACACTATGCATAAATAAAAGTTGGAGTAATATGGTTCTCTTAAAATACAATTCATCCAATTGAATCCTTTTTTTTTCTTTTTCAAAAAAAATCAAAGTATCTAAGTTTGCAACAGGGTTCTGTCCTAGCCAATATTTATCATGACTTGGAGAAGATACAGAAGGTATTGTAATGGGACTGAGGTTCACACAGAGAGTCGTGACACTGAGGCTTTTCTTTCCAGGAAGCAACTTTATTTGTGCTGGCATGGGCTCAGTGGGTTTGTACCTGAAAAACACCCCCAGCACAGTGAGGTGTATGTAGCCTTTTATAAATTTTCTTCTTCTTTATCTCCCATACATGATAACCTACAGACATACAATCTGATTGGGTGGTCTCATGTTACAGGGACATGAGGGATGTCACATATGCACACATAGCCAGGTTGCCTTCCCTTATCTTGAGGGATTTTTTCTCACCACATTCTTTAGGAAGGGGACTCTACCACAGTGTGTTCATCCAATTTGAGGATAGAGAAAATTAAATCTGGAGGAATAAAGAGTGTTGAGTAACAGACTCAGAAACTCCAACAATTTTCACAGGCTATAAGGAAACAGACAAACCGAAGCTATTAGAATGAAGATGACAAAATTATCTAGCATAAAATAATATTACCCTAAAAGTAGAAGCTTTAAAAAGTGTAAAAAGAAATATATGTAGAGCTGAAGTATATAATTCATTTCAATTTTTCTTGAAATGAGGAGCTAAATTTTTCTTTACATTATGTGCCAGGAAAAACTGAAACAGAAACTTGGACACTAAAACACATTCTAATTACTGAATGTCATGGGTAATTTCAACAGAAAGTTAGACATCAAGACATATTCTAGTTTTATTTATTTATTTAAAAAAAATTTTTTTTCAACATTTATTTATTTTTGGGACAGAGAGAGACAGAGCATGAACGGCGGAGGGGCAGAGAGAGAGGGAGACACAGAATCGGAAACAGGCTCCAGGCTCTGAGCCATCAGCCCAGAGCCCAACGCGGGGCTCGAACTCACGGACCGTGAGATCGTGACCTGGCTGAAGTCGGACACTTAACCGACTGCGCCACCCAGGCGCCCCGACATATTCTAGTTTTAAACTTCAAAAAAGGTCACCTTCAAGTGGGAAGAATCAGGCTGTCTCAGTTTTCTCTCTAGTGATACTCAATTCTCAAAGATAAAGGAACTTGTCTCCAAATTTGAGGAAAAGAAGGTGACCCAAGAATTTTTTTCCAGCCAAGTTGTTGGCTGGAAACTTTATTCTCTGACATAAAAGATATCAAGAAAATTCACAACTGTAAGTTCTTCTTCAAAACAAAATCTAACTGAGGCACCTGGATGGCTAAGTCAGTTGAGCATCCGACTCTTGATTTCAACTCAGGTCACGATCCGAGGGTCATGTGATTGAGCCCCATGTCAGGCTCCATGCTCAGCATGGAGGTTAAGATTCTTTCTCTCTCTCTCTCTGCCTCTCTCTCTGTTTAAATTAAAATTTAAATACAAAATTTTTTTTTAAAAAGGAAAGAAAATCTAACCAACTAGAGGATAATTCAAAATTAACAAAAAATTAAGAATATATGGAGGAAGGACTGAGAGTGAGCATTGAACTCATTTAAACATAAAATTGGTGGTTGAAAAATAGAATATAAATATTATAAAATCTAAACTTACAAAAATAAAAGAATTTGGGACTAGGGAGAAGACACCTAATTATAAGTTGGAGAATACATAATCTTTTTTATTTTTAAAATACTTTAGATCTATTTTAATTTGTTTGGGGTTTTTGTATTTTATTTATGCTGACCCTTAAAATTTTATTTATTTATTTTTGTTTTTCTCAAAGTATAATTAACATACAGTGTTATATTAGCTTCAGGTATACCATATAATGATTTAGCAATTCTATACATTGCTCATTTTTCATCACTATAAGTTTACTCTTAATCTCCTTTATCTATTTTACCCATCCCTTTATCTACCTCCTCTCTGGTAACCCTCAGTTCATTCTATTTAAGAGTCATTTTTATATGTTTGTTTGTCTATTTTTAATCTGTTCATTTGTTTTGTTTCTTAAATTCCACGTGTGAGTGAAATCATATGGTATTTGTCTTTCTCTGACTTATCCTCACTTTTTAGTTTTTGTTTTTAATTAATGAGATTTTTAAAAAGAGTAATTTTAGGTTCACAGAAAAATTGAGCCAAAAGTACATAGTATTTGCATATGCACCTCTCCCTAACCACACAGTTTCCCTTATTTTAACATCTTGTATCACTGTGGTCCATTTGTTACAATTTATGAGCCAATACTGATAGATTATTATTAACCAAAGCCCATAATTTACCTTAGGGTTCACTCTTGGGTGAATATTCTGTGAGTTTGAACACATGTATAATGAAATGCATCCACCATTTAGTATCATATACAATTGTTTCATTTGTGCTCTATCTATTCATCATTCTTTCCTTCCCCCAGAACTCCTATCCCTTAGTAACACTGATAATTTTACTGATCCATAGTTTTGCCTTTTAACATAATAATTTAATTATCAATTTAATAGATACTGTCTAAAATGAAATGTACTAAAAAATTCATATGGCTTCCATCCCCAAGTTTTCACTTCCTTTTAACTTTAGAAAAGACATCATGTATAGAGATATTTGAAATTTATAATTAACTTCAATTTTAATTCTTCTCCTTTTTAAAGTTTAATAAAGAATACTTTTATACTGATAACTTTGAGAGTATATATAGGGTAGATATATACTATGGAATATTACACAGCCGTAAAAAAAGGACGAGATCTTGCTATTTGCAACAACATGGATGAACCTAGACAGTATTGTGCTAAGTGCAATAAGTCAGACTGAGAAAGACAAATAACATATGATTTAATTTATATGTGGAATCTAAAAACAAATTTAATTTATATATGGAATCCAAAAACAAAACAAATGAATAAACAAACAAACAAACAAAAAGCAGAATCAGACTGATAAATACACAGAACAAACTGATAGTTGCCTGAGGGAAGGTAGTGGGAGAATGGACAAATGGGTGAAGGAGAATGAGAGATACAGTCTTCCAGTTATGGAATGAAGAAGTCACAGGGATGAAAGTCACAGCATATGGAATACAGTCAATGATATTGTAGCAGCATTATATGGTGACAGATGAGAGCTACACTTGTAATGAGCATAGCACAATGTATACAGAAGTTGAATCACCATATCGTACACCTGACACCAATGCAACATTGTGTGCCAACTACATTCAAATAAAAATAATTTAAAAAATAAAATAACATGCATAGTATAATTATATTTGTATTAGTTTTTTTCTGAATATATCTGTCCATTGACCCAACTGCACATATACATAGAGATAGATTTGGAATCATGTTCAACAACTATCATAAGGTTATTCCAAGGTATTGAAATTTTAGACAATTTGTAGGGTTTTTTTCAGGTGATTTATAGCTGCAGGTTGTTTTGCTGTTTTTCTTTCTTTATTTTTTAATTCATGTTAGTTAACATACAGTATAGTATTGGTTTCTGGAGTAGAACCCAGTGATTCATCACTTAGATATAACACCTAGTGCTCATCCCAGCAAGTGCACTCCTTGATGCCCATCACCCATTTAGCCCATCCTCTGCCCAATGTCCCCTCAAGCAATGCTCAGTATGTTCTCTGTATTTAAGAGTCTCTTATGGTTTGCCTCCCTCTCTGTTTTTATCTTATTTGTCCTTCCCTTCTCCTATGTTCATCTGTTTCTTAAATTCCACATATGAATGAAATCATATATTTGTCTTTCTCTGACTGACTTATTTTGCTTAGCATAATATACTCTAGTTCCACCCACGTTGTGGCAAATGGCAAGATTTTATTCTTTTTGATCACCAAGTAATATTCTAGTGTATATATATATACACCACATCTGTTTAATCCATTCATCAGTTGAGGACATTTGGCTCTTTCCGTACTTTGACTATTGCTGATACTGCTGCTATAAACATTGGGGTTCATGTGCCCCTTTGAAGCAGCATTTTTGTATCCTTTGGATAAATACCTAGTAGTGCAATTGCTGGGTCATAGGGTAGTTCAATTTTAAATTTTTTGAGGAACCTCCATAGTGTTTTACAGAGTGGCTGCACCAGTTTGCATTCCCACCAACAGTGCAAAAGTATACCCTTTCTCCACATCCTCACCAACATCTAGTGTTTCCTGAATTGTTAATTTTAGCCATTCTGACAGGTGTGAGGTATAAGGTATCTCATACGGTTTTGATTAATATTGCCCTGATGATGAGTGATATTGAGCATCTTTTCATGTGTCTGTTAGCCATCTGGATGTTTTCTTTGAAAAAGTGTCTATTCTGGTCTTTTTCCCATTTCTTCACTGGATTATTTGTTTTTTAGGTGTCGAGTTTCATAAGTACTTTATAGATTTTGGATAGTTGAGTTTGATAAGTACTTTGTAGATTTTGGATACTAACCCTTTACCTGATATGTCAATTGCAAATATCTTCTCCCATTCTATAGGCTGCCTTTTAGTTTTGTTGATTATTTCTTTCACTGTGCAGAAAATTTTTATCTTGATGAGGTCCAATTGTTCATTTTTGCTTTTGTTTCCCTTGCCTCTGGGGACATGTCAAATAAGAAGTTGCTGTGGCTAAGGTCAAAGAGTTTACTGCCTGTTTTCTCCTCTAGGATTTTAATGATTTCCTATCTCCCATTTAGGTCTTTCATCCATTTTGAATTTATTTTTGTGTATGGTGTAAGAAAGCGTCTAGTTTCATTCTGCTACATGTCACTGTCCAGTTTCCCACCACCATATGCTGAAAAGACCATCTTTCTATCTTTGGATGTTCTTTCCTGTTTTGTTGAATATTAGTTGGCCATATATTTTTGGGTCCATTTCTGTGTTCTCTATTCTGTTCCATCGATCTATGTCTGTTTTTGTGCCAGTACCATAGTGTCTTGATGATTACAACTTTGTAATACAGATTGAAGTCAAGAATTGTGATCCCTCCAGCTTTGGTTTTCTTTTTCAACATTACTTTGGCTATTTGGGGTCTTTTCTGTTCTATACAAATTTTAGATTTCTTTGTTCCAGCTCTGTGAAGAATGCGTTATTATTTTGATAGGGATTGCATTGAATGTGTAGATTGCTTTAGGTACTATAGACATTTTTACAATATTTGTTCTTTCAATCCATGAACATGGAATGGTTTTCCCTTTTCTGTGTGTATTTTTCCATTTCTTTCATAAGCTTTATATAGTTTTCAGCATACAGATCTTTTACCTGTTTGGTTAGGTTATTCCTAGGTATCTTATGGTTTTTGGTCAATTGTAAATGGGATAGATTCCTTGATTTTTCTTTCTGCTACTTCATTTTTGGTGTATAGAAATGCAACAGATTTATGTAGATTGGTTTTATATCCTGTGATTTTGCTGAATTCATGTATCAGTTCTAGCAGTTTTTTGGTGGAGTCTTTCAGGTTTTCCACATACAGTATTACGTCATCTGTGAAGAGTGAAAGTTTAAAGTCTTCCTTGCCACTTCGTATTTCTTTTATTTCTTTTGTTATGTTATTGCTGAGGCTATGACTTCCAGTACTATGTTGAACAAACAGTGGTGAGAGTGGACATCCCTGTAGTATTCCTGACCTTAGGGGGAAAGTTCTCAGTTTTTCCCCATTAAGGGTGAGATTAGCTGTAGGTCTTTCTTATATGGCCTTTATGATGTTGAGGTATGTTCCTTCTACCCTTTCTTGAGGGTTTTTATCAAGGAAGGAAACTGTATTTTGTCAAATGTTTTTTCTGCATCTATTGAGAGGATCATATGGTTTCTACCCTTTCTTTTATTAATGTGGTGTATCATGTTGATTGATTTGAGAATACTGAATCAGCCCTACAGCCTAGGAATAAATCCAACTTGATTATAATGAATAATTCTTTTAGTGAACTGTTGAATTTGATCTGCTAGTCTCTTGTTGAGGATTTTTGCAACCAGTTTCATCAAGGATATTGGCCTGTAATTCTCCTTTTTAGTTGGGCCTTTTCTGGTTTTGGAATCAAGGTAATATTGGCTTCATAGAAGGAGTTTGGAAGCTCTCCTTCCATTTCTATTTTTTGGAGCAGTTTGAGAAGAATAGGTATTATCTATCCTTTAAATATCTGGTAGAATTCCCCTGGGAAGCTATCTGGCCCAGGGCTCTTGTATGTTGGGAGATTTTTGATAACTGATTCAATTTCTTTGCTGGTTTTGAGTGCATTCAAATTTTCTATTTCTTCCTGTTTCAGTTTTGGTAGTGTGTGTGAGTTTCTAGAAATTTGTCCATTTCTTCCAGATTGCCCAGCTTGTTGGCATATAAGTTTTCATAGTAATTTCTTATAATTGTTTGTATTTTTGTGGTGTTGGTTGTGATCTTTCTTCTTTCATTCATGATTTTATCTATTTGGGTCTTCTCACTTTTCTTTTTGGGAAGTCTGGCTAAGGGTTTATCAATTTTTTTTCATTCTTTCAAAGAACTAACATTTAATTTCATTGATCTGTTTTACTGGGGTTTTTCATTTCTCTATTGTTTATTTCTGCTCTAATCTTTATTACTTTCCTCCTTCTGCTGTCTTTAGGCTTTATTTGCTGCTCCTTCTCTAGCTTCTTTAAGTGTAAGGTTAGGTTGTGTATTTTAGACTTCTCTTGTTTCTTGAGGTATGCCTGAATTGCAATGTACTTTCCTCCTAGGGCTGCCTTTGCTGCATCCCAAAGGGTTTGGACTGTTATGTTTTCATTTGCTTCCAACTATGTTTTTATTTCTTCTTTAATTTCATGGTTAACCGATTCCTTCTTTAGTAGGATGTTCTTTAACCTCCACATATTTGAGGGCTTTCCAATTTTTTTTCTGTGGTTGATTTCAAGTTTCATAGCATTGTGATCTGAAAATATGCATGGTATGATCCCAATCTTTTTGTATCTGTTGCAGGCTGATTTGTGACCCAGTATGTGATCTATTCTGGAGACTTTTCCATGTGTACTGGAGAAGAATGTGTATTCTGCTGCTTTAGAATAAAATGTTCTGAATATATGTTAAGTCCATCTGGTCCAGTGTGTCATTCAAAGCCATTGTTTCCTTGTTGATTTTCTGCTTAGATGCTCTGTTCATTGTTGTAAGTGGGGTGTTAAAGTCTCTCCTATTATGCTATTATTATCAATTAGTGTCTTCATGTTTGTGATTGTTTTGTATATTTGGTTGTTCTGCATTGGAGGTATAAATATTTACAACTGTTAGATCTTCTTGATGGATTGACCCCTTAATTATGATATAATGTCCTTCTTCTTCTCTTATTATAGTGTTTGTTTTAAAATCTAGTTTGTCTGATATAAGTTAGGCTACTCCAGCTTTCTTTGACATCCATTAGCATGACAGATGCTTCCCCATCCCCTCTCTTTCAATCTGCAGGTGTCTTTAGGTCTAAAATGAGTCTCTTTTAGGTGGCATATAGATGGATCTTATTTTTTTTTATCCATTCTGATACCCCATGTCTTTTGATTGGAGCATTTTGTGCATTTACAGTCAGAGTGATTATTGAAAGATATGAATTTGGTGTCATTGTGTTACCTGCAGAGTTGGTGTTTCTGATGATGCTCTCTGTTCCTTTGTAGTCTTTGTTGCTTTGGTCTTTTTTCCCCCCAATTCAAGATAGTTCTCCTTAAAATTTCTTGCAGAGATTTTTAGTGGTCACAAAATCCTTTAGTTTTTGTTTGTCCGGGAAACTCTTTATCTCTCCTTCTATTCTGAATTACAGCCTTGGTGGATAACGAATTCTTGGCTGTATATTTTTCCCATTCAGCACATTGAATATTTCCTCCCACTCTCTTCTAGCCCGCCAACTTTCAGTGGACAGGTCTGCTGTTAACCTTACATGTCTACCCCATGTAGGTTAAGGACTTTTCCCCTAGCTGCTTTCAGAATTCTGCCTTTACCTTTGTATTTTGCAAGTTTCACTATGATATGTCATGGTGTTGACTTTTTTAGTTGAAAAATGCCTGTTTCCTTCCCCAGATTAGGGAAGTTCTCAGCCATATTTTTTTTTCAAACAAACGTTCTGCCTTTTTTCCTGCTCCTCTTTTTCTGGGATTCCTAAGATACAGATATTGTTTTGTTTTAGGGAATCACTAAGTTCTCTAAGTGCCCCCTCTTGATCTAATAGCTTATCTCTCTTCTTTTCTAGCTTTATTATTTCCCATAATGTTATCTTCTATATCACCTATTCTCTCCTCAGCTTCTTCAGTCCTTATTGTGACTGTATCCAGTGGGTTTTGCATCTCAGTTATAGCATTTTTAACTTTCAGCCTGACTAGTGTTTAGGTCTTTGATCTCTCGGGCAAGGGTTTCTCTGGTGTATTCTATGATTTTTTTCAAGCTCAGCTAATAATCTTTTGACTGTTGTTCTAAATTCTTATTCAGAAAAATTACATATATCTGTTTTTGAGCAACTCCCTGCCTTTGATTTCTTCTTGACCTTTCTTTTGGGGAGCATTCCTTCATCTTGTCATTTTGGCTAAGTTTCTGTCTTGTGTGTGTTTTAAAAGTTTGTTATGTTTCCTGCACCTGAGAATACTGCTATATTAAAAAGGGGTAATACACCATCCAGGGCCTGGCACTTCAGGAAGTGTTTCTGGTGTATGCTGTGTGCACTCTGCTGTTGCGTTTTGGCTGCTCTTTCCCACTGGTCAGTCCTCTGCAGAGCTCCTCCTTGCTTGCAGTGGGGAGTGTTTGGACCTTCAACTAGGTGTGTTTTGATTTGTTTGTTGAAGTAAGCCTGGAAAAAAAAGGAGGAAAAAAGCCTAATCCCAAAAAAAGAGAAAAGGAAAGGGAATTTAAAAAAGCCAAACAGAGACTCAAACAACTATAAGACTGAGTCCAAAGAAAAAGAAAGGGAAAAGAAGAAAATAAAAATAAAAGGATAAAAAACCTGAACCAAAAAAAAAAAAGAGAAAAGGAAATGAAAAAAAAAAAAACAAAAAACTATGAGCCTGATTTCAAAAGAAAAAAAGAAGAAGGAAAAAAAGAAGAAGAAAACATAAGCTTAGTCCTATTTCCACCATAACTGCAGGTGACACTTTGAAGCACTTGATTTTCAGTACACTTGGTGTATACAGGGTTCTGGTTGTGCAGGTCTTCTAGACGAGAGGCTCACTGAATAGGCTCAGGGTCAGTCTTACCCCAGTAAATAAACAGTTGCAAACCATGGGCGAAGGATGGGGGGTGGAGGGTGAGGGGGGTGTTGGTGTAAGTGGGTCCTGCCTCCACTGGGGGTCGCTGTGTTGCTCTCTGAAGTCCAACCATGTTGGTGTTAGGGGGAAACGGCACCACCCCAATCTCTCATCTCCAGACAGGGGATCTCACACCCTCCCTCCCCACTGTTCAGGCAGCCCTCACAGAATAGCAAGGGCAGTCAGCTCACCTTGTGCCATAACTCTCCTGTGTTTTTTCCCTTTGTGCATAGCTGGGATTCAGAACTTGAAGTCTTAATGGCCCCCACTGCTGGATCTGCCACCCTCCCCCAAAGTAGAGCCTCTCCATGCTGTGTCTGGAGTCCTTTGTCCCTGAAAAACAATCCCATGCCTGCACATTGTACAGAATTTATGGTATAGCACTGCTAAAAGCAACAAAGGTTATATTCCCTCTGGGTGTGCCTCTGTCCTTTGCTGATGAAAAGCCTTTTGCTAGTGCCTGCAGGGTCTTTTGTCCTTGTGGAGGCCATATATCCTCTTCAAAAAGTACTTCACAAAGGGAATGATCTCTCCAAATATGCCCTGGAGATCCTTACACCACACAATGCACTCAGCTGCCAGCTCCCTCCTCCCCAGAACTGTGCACCACAGCTCCACTCTGGAGAAAGTGGTGCACTGCCAAAAACCTCAGTTTGCAGTCCAAACTCTGTTTCTAAAAAAACACCTGAAACATTCCGTACTTCTCGCTCTCCAGTCAGTGGTCCAGAGAGATTTTCATCTTGTGTGAACATGATGCCGCACTTCCTCAACTTCTCTCTCTTTCTCTCCCTTTGTCTCTCCAGGGAAAGGGTTCTCTCCTCTCTGTAACACCAGTTTTTCTCTCCCCCAATTCACTTCCACGCAGCTCACACCTGCCACACTGTCTCCCTCCAACTATAGAGATCCCTCTGTCACTCCATACATCCATTTTCTGGGTGTTCCAAATGATCTGACATCAATACAGCTATGTTTCAGGGATGAGAAAAGCTCAGAGCACCCCTACTTCTCCACCATCTTAACTCCTGCTGTTTTTCTTTATATATTTCAGGTGCACATATTTTTAATAAGAATTATTATTTTAAAAATCAAATATATTAAAGTAAATGTAATGAAATTATGTAAAACTTTTCATTTGGGTCAAAAATGCATCTCATAACTACAAGATAAAGAAATGAAGACTAAAAAGTTTTAAAATACTTTTATTATTGATGAGAGTGAGCTTAATGCATACACCTGAAAAGCTTAACAGAATATTAGGCTATATTAATAATGAATAATGTCAAATGAAGAAGTCCTTGTGGGTTTTAAAGACCACATGTGGAAGTTGAATTCAGCTCTGGATGCAAATTCAAATGCTTTCAGAAAAAAAGTGACTAGGATTTTGAAAGAATCAAAATGAATTCATGATAGACCAGCTTATGAAAGTGTTAGTATTCTTATGTTTTGTGATTTCAAAGAATTCAATATGTATTAATAGGTAGAACCTATGGACAGAAATAATTTGATTCAGTAATAGAAAATCTTCCTGAGAGGACTCTCCACCATAGATGTCTGAGCATAAGTTGATCATTCCTTTTGGCAGGGATGCTGTGGTAAAGAATTCAAACTTCAGGCAGGTGAAAGAGTGAAAATATCTAAAATGTTACCAGTTTTAAGACCCAAGTCTGGAAACAAGCAAAGATAATGTGATGAGTACAGTGTTTCACAATCAAATAAATCCACTGGGAGCCATACTGATGCTATATTGGATCACCATCATTAAGTGTGAACCACCAGTGTTTCAAAAAGCAGTTGTTAGCCTTCATTACTCCAAATGTTGACAAAGATTTTTCTTTTCAAGGGGCAGTAGTAGAAGAACGGGGAAAAACTATGCTAATTAAGATATATATTTTTTTATGGTTAAAAAATTTATATTTATATTTAGCCAGCTGGACTCAGTTTGGCTGACCCCAAATTTGTTGTGGCAGCATCCAAAGCATCAGAGTCAGGAGCCAGTCAAATATATGCCTTCTTCTCTCCATTGGGCCTGATCAGAGTGTTGACCTTGGCCATGCCAATGTCATAGAGCTTCTTCTCAGCCTGTTTGATCTGGTGCTTGTTGGTCTTGACATCCACAATGAACTCAAGTGTGTTGTCTTCTATTTTCTTCATGGCTGACTTGGTGGTCAGGGGAACTTGAAGATGGCATAGTGGTCAAGCTTGTTTCTCCTGAGGGAATTCTTTCCAGCCACCTTCAGAGATGTGATGTCTTGGGCTGTTGGAACATAGGTGACATGCAGATCTTCTGGGGGGGGGGGGGAGAGTGAGAGAGAGAGAGAGAGAGAGAGAGAGAGACTGTGGATGCCTTTCACCACCGCTTTCTTGGTTCTTCAAAGCCTTTGCTTTGGCTTCAGATTTGGGAGGGGCAGAGGCTTCTTTCTTTACTTTTGGTGCCATCGTCATGAAAGATGTATATTTTTTAAGGGGTAAGTTTTTATGGTTGATACAAAGACAACATTCCTTGCCCCCCAATTTTTCTTAGCCTGATTTTCAAAGTTAAAATTAAGGAGAAATTTATAATTTGTGTACATATAACATGTGAAAATATATGACTGAAGGGCAATGCTTGTGGAAATACCTGCTTCTGTACCTTTATTTTCCACGCACTTACTTCTTTCTAGATTGTAGAGATTTATAGCTCAAAATGGTCTTAGAAATCATTTAATACAACCACTACATTGAAGAAACTGAGCAACTTGCTCAAGGTCACATAGTTACTTCCTAAAGGAGGTAATTCTATTCCTCAGTACCTCTGATACTCAGCCCAGAGTTCTTTACATTACATCATGTAGTGAAATTTCTGTGCTTTATTTTCTCTTTTCATATTGGCTTCCTGATAAAGTGCAATGCTTTGTGCAAGAGCCTTTTCTGTACATACCTGTTGCAGACATTTTGAATAAAATATAATCTTTGACATTCTCCTGTTTTTGTGTCTATGAACTGTGCCTGTGAACGAGTGTCTATGTCTATGAACGAGTGTCTATGTTCACTGTGCCTGTGAACGAGTGAACTGTGTCTATGAACGAGTGCTGTGCCTGTCTAGTCTCTTTCTTGAATTTTGACTGTTTTGCAAAAACCATTCATTTTCCTTTGTTTAAGGGGATATATTATTTAAAGAAATTCTTGGGGTTTTGTTTTGTTTTGTTTTGTTTTGTTTTGTTTTGCTTGAGAATATTGAGTTGAAGAGAGAATCCCTGAATAGGTCAAGGTTCTGGTTTGCAAACACTAAGATCCATTCTGCCCAACTTCTTAGGTTTAAGCAATAAGGAATTTATCACCGAACATTAATTAGCTCAGAACACAAGATGGTGATTTTTTAAAAAAATTCACAACTATTATGCTCACTAATCCAATTTATGAGAACTCATTCCACTCAACTGAAATTTTGGAAACCCTATTATCAATGGTATTATATCAGAACAAAAGATGAAATTTCTGACATATAATTGGAATCCAATATGCTCCACAAAGTCTAGACTAGAGTGAACATAAATGCTTGGATATAGACAAGCAGGTGAAACCCAATCCATCTGACATTCTGCCAGGTATATTTTCTGCTAGAAGTGGTAATACTTTGTAAGGAAAATTCACTTTCTGAATAAAGAATTTATTTAATATCCATATACACCAGGCTGGGCACCAATTCATTATAAAAACATAATATCTCACAGAACTAATAGTTTGCAAATGAAAATAGATGAATAATGATCCAGAAAGACATATGACAGGGCATTTGTACACATACTGAATACGGAAATTATTAAATATGTTTCTATTATGTAAAGTCATCAGGGGGAGTCTGAGGGTAGATAGGAAATTGTTTGAATAGTAGTGTAAGACTTATGGAAGGTGAAGTTTTCTCCCTTCCTGTTATTTGTGAGAGACTTGGATTTAAAGAGAACCTTGAACGAATATTCAGGTTTGAGAGCTATACCAAGTCTAATAGAGAATCAGAGCATTGGCTCAGAAATACTTACAGCACAAAATTCATATGTTAGTTAGCTTTGTTGCCATAACGAACAATCTCAATAATTGACAAATATTTATTTCCTGCTCTCATTACATTTGGGCTATAGGTCAAATAAATAAGGCTTGGCTTGGCTTAGCTTCATGCATTTTCTCATTCTGGAACCCAGGCTATTGGAATAGCTACCATTAGGACATGTTGTTTTCAAGGGCAAAGGTTGTAGAAGAGGATGAACAGAAGCATGTGATGGCATTAAAGCCTCTGTTCAGAACTCACACACTGACATTTATATCCACTTTCTATTGGCTAAACCAAGTCACATGGCCAAGCCCTAAGTCAATGGATGAGGATGCACATTCCACCCACTGCAAGATGCTGCAAAAGGTGTAGATGAATAACTTTATCACAGTGAGGGAGAGAATAGTTGGGAACAATAATCTGATCTACCAAAATGTATCAAGAATAATTGTTTAAATAGATGGCATAAAGGCTAGAGGGGGCAAGATTAGGTCATCCAGGGTTTTTTCGAAAACAATCTGTAAATACAGAAGTTTGTCCTGATTTAGAGAATAACCCCAAGCAAGTCAACCAGATAGACTCATAGCTGGAAGTAGGTGATTTGTTTTAGATACTTCAAGTCTCTGCTTTCTACATCCTTCCCTCATCCCATCTTAAAATTTGCAGTCACTTTATGAGCTCCCAAGTCACAACATCAAATCTTACTTAGGACCAGGACCCATCAAAGTAGGGTATTCACCATAGTCTTCAAACTCAGCATTTTGATGTTTTCTCTAAATGGCAGTATACATGGAGTCACACAAACAATATTGAATATTTAATTTTAACCCTTTCTTGAGCATTTTTTCAATTTTTAATGTAATAAAAGCCTAAAAAACAAAAAGCTCTATCTCAACTTCTGAAAGGCTCAGCCTAGGAATATATTAAATAAGGTATGTCTGGTAGAATAGTAGTTCCTTCAATGAAATTTTACAGGGATGCCCAGTGGATACAAATAATATATTTTGATTTCGGCAGTCCAAAGGGAAGTCCAGAGTTACTTCCACCTTCAACTCTATTCTTTCCAACTACCTTTGAGGGACTACTGAGGAAGCCATATCACTTTTTGAAACACCACCAGTATAAGTGTCTGATAAGGCCTAATGAGTTACATCTTTTGAAACTCTTAAACAGTCCCCAGTTTGGTCAGGCAAGGACACAGAGTATGAACTCTGGAATACATGGCTCTTTGGGTGGGTCAAAGAAGTACTGAGGAGCAGGAGGCACTTCTGCCATCCCAGAAATCGTGCCTCATAGAAAACTACTACTCATAAGGTAATTATCTTCAGCACTATCAATGTTACTACATAGGAGATTACATCTGATGTCACATTAGATTAGAATGAAACTTATCAAAATCATAATTCCTGCAACCAATTAAATAAAGGCCATTTAAACATATTCCTAGATGGTACTGTACTCTCTGATACAACAGTCAAGCTATGCCAAGTTGTGTAGATGCAAATTACCTTAATGTTTATCTCAGATAAAACAATTTTACTTTTAGAAGTCTCAGTCTGAAATAATGGAAGACAAGTATACATGCACACAATTACACATTTAAATAAAACACTAAAATTCTTTTGGGAGCTCATAAACAAGAGTAAGGAATGGTCCATGAGTCATTGCAGAGATCATTTTGGATGGACCAGGACCATGTAATTAACTTTAAAATGAAATGGTTCTTGGGCATTAAAATATGAGGAATAATTATTAACTATGTAATTAGGGACATCTCTAAGGTTTCCAGTTTGATTTAGTATCATCCCTTTTATCTACATACAGGGGATCCTCTGTATTACACCTCCTAATCCTCTGTATTAAGGATTATCATTCTTCATTCAAGAATGATATTCAACAAACATACTGGGGAATCATTAGCTCAATAAAAGGACAGGAATTTATGGGGGGGCTTAATGAATAAAAGGAAATATTCACTAATCTCTTCTTGAACACCTATTATGTGCAAGAATTGTTCTAGATTCTAGAGTTACAATGTTAAATAAAGCATTAAATTCCCCCAAGAAATTTGCAGTCTACTGGGGGATACAAATGCATGAATTGATTACAACGTGCAAGGTCCTGACCTAACAGACCCAGGCACAATGGGCACTGAGACACATATGCTACAGTCAACATGTGGTCAAAATATAAAATAGAGTTTATTGGTGATAAACGGCTAGCAGAGAGAGAGTAAAAACCCTTAATACTCTGGGTTCTCATTTTCTCATGGAGTGGTGTGCCTAAGCCAGCCACAGCAAACTGCCCCTGAAACACTCTTCATTTTTATACAGAAAGGCCACAGTCCTCTAGGTGACTATATAACAACGGAATATTTGACAAGAAAATGGCCTTGTTATCAAGGAGGAGCCTATAGCAATTGGTCCCTGGATCAGCCTGTTCTTCAGGTGAGTTACTCAGGCTTGCTGAGCCAGCAACTTGCCAAGCTACAAAGGGAAGGGATATTAACCTCAAGGACCATCTCTGAATCTGCTGCTTGTTACTCTGGAAGTTCAGAGGATGGCATGAGGATTCAGAGAAGGTTTCCCAGAGGAGGACATTAGAATTGAATTTTGAATTTTGAAGAGGTTTGCAAGATGAGGAAGAGGAAGATCATTCTGGTAAAGAGAAGAGCAAGTAAGAATGAATAGCATAAAGGACAGTATAGTCAACATACTCCTGGAACTGCAAATGGTCCAGTGTAACTGGATAATAGTTAGAAGTGAGATAAGTCTACAAGGCAAGTGGATACCAAATCAGTGCATTATGCAATTTCTAACAGGTCAAAACAATGAGGAATTCATCAGCATATATTCTTTCTATTTAGTCTTCATTTACTGATGTTGGGGAAGAGAGATCACCAAATAACCAAGAAAACAAAGATGACAAATTCTACCTCTTAAGTTGAAAAAGCCACTGGTTTAGGTATAAACCAGAAATATTCTGATGTATATGTACAGACAGAACATTCTTGCTCCTTTTCTAGACAAAAACAGTCTGATGGGAGAGGGGAGAGGAGAGATAGCAAGTGGACAGAAGAAATCTGCAAACCCCAAGAAGCTACCAGGAGTCTCCAGAGACAGGAAGCTAAAATAGATGCAAAACAAAACCCAGAGACTGCTCTATCTCTGGGCAGTGTACCCCTGAATCTCTTGATTCCATCAAGTGAGATCTGTTGATCAACAATATTCTATCACCTATTGATTGTCCAACAGGATGAAGGCCCTCTTGTGTGCTAAGACTGTGCTTAGTTAGCTCTTTAAACAGCTCACAAAGACAACTCCATTTTTAAGAGCCTAAGATACTGTAAATTCCTAGGAACTCTGGACCTCCAGAGGGTTGGGGATGGTATGGAAAGGAGAGTGCCTCCAATGGCCAAATATGTGGTAATGGAGCTATATATATGGTAGAATATCAACTGTAGGTAGCTTGTGAGAAGCTGTGGTGAGCTGGTGAGACTAATATGGTTATTTTCCAGAATGGAATATCCAAACTAAGAAGGGTTTAGAGGACTATGAGGAGGACCAATCATGATGTGAAATCATAATCCAAACTAGTGAAGTCTCTTGAAATCCTTTAATACTTGTAAAAATCAGCATTGCAAACTCTTTTTATTTGTTAAGAACACTGAATGAAAAAAGTCTTTAGAAATCTATATAAATGTTTTTAAGAAAAAAGATTCTTAATGTTAGTTTCTTTTGCTATAATTCTTACTATTATGTAGTATGAGTATCATTATATAACTCAATTCCAAGTTATGATATTTCAACCTGCATTCAGTGCATTGATCTTAGTCTTTTGGATAAATTACTTTTCTTTCATGATTATCAAAGTATTAAAAATACTTTAAAATAAAGGAATTCCAAATTTCAGAAAAAAATACCAAAAAGCAGGAGAAAATCATATGTCATTCTAGCACCCCAAGAAAGCCAGTTTTCACCTGTTAACCTCAGGTCTTTATTCTTTCCAGTCTTTTTGCCATATGATCTTTCTTTTGTGTAGTTGACATCATACTGTTGATAAAATTTTTCTTATTCTTTAACTTAATATTATATCAAAAGCATTTGCACATGTTCTTGACCAAGAAAGAGTTCATTTTCTAAACGTTTTTTTTAGTTTTACTAGTGGGTTTTATCATATATTTGTCTCCATATATATCCAGGCAAAGAGCAGGAACAAGGTGAAGTAACAGAATGAGAATAGCCCCTGGGGCTATAACAGAGACTAGAAGTAAGGAAAGAAGGGAGTATATGCAGAGGTACAAATGGGGATATCTGTTTGCCTTATGCCCTCTAGAGGGCACAGACTTGGGAATGTGACTCAAATGAACTTCTGGTACCAGGTATGCTTGAGCATCTTAAAGGGCAGAGAAAAGGAACATCATTAAGCTTACGAACAGATTCATTAATTGTTAGTACCTGCTTTGTTAATGAATTTTGTCTAATAAATATTATATGTGTGGAAGATTTTATTTGACACTGGATTTCATTAAAAACCAGTGAGATTTGGGGGGAGTAACCCTTAGCATCTCAAATTTTATTAGCAGACATTCTTTTCTACCAAGAAAAATATTAAGAAAACTGAATTGCTTGGGACAGTTTGCAACAATTTCACAACTCCAGTGCATCAGTTCCCCAGGGCCCAATGTAGAGTCTTGTTTCTCCATAACAGCTCCCCGGTATAGAAGCTGTACTGCCACTTCAACTTTCCTAAGATTTGTGCACAAGGAATGCTCATGGGAAAAACCAAATACTCTGTTACTATAATGTTGTTGTGATGGCTACAGAACTCCTGCTGCCACCACCGTTAAGAAAGCCCCCGTCCTACCCCAACTGCTGAAATTATCTTTACTGTTGCTATCCAGAAGGAATTATAAACTGGGATTACATTATGAGCCATTCCCTTGCCTCCCATCACCCCCCCTCAATTCTATCCCCTCACACAAGAGAAATATATGGACCTAGAGCCCTATATTTTTCAATGCCTGGCCCTACTCATGGGATCCCAGTGATAAGCCTACTTTTCCTACTTTTTTCCTAGTTCCTTATATAGCAATCCAAATGGTACAGATCTTCATTTTTTCCCACTGGCAAACACATTCCAGACTACTTACCCTAGGCGGATGGATAAGACCAGCTAAGCTTACATTTATATTCAGTACCTCTGGTTTGTTTAAGTCTGGCATTTAAGCAGGAATGCCATCCAGATCTCCTGAGAAGTTTTTTTTTCCAAATATATATACCTACCTCCCACCAACAGAGAATCAGGTTCATTTCTCTGGGTGGGCCCAGGCATGTATAATTGGAAAAAATCCAGGCCATTCACATATATAGCCACATTTCAGCATCACTGATTAAGTCTCTAGATAAATGGGAAGGACCTAGGTGCATTGAATGGGTAACTAGGCTTGCTTTGATACACATTTTCAAAACATTTCATTTCCTAAAATTGTGTAAGAGCAGCCCCTAGATGTTCTCAGCTGTTTTTCTTGCATTTTTGGCTGGTTCTTAAGGACTGGGGTCACTTTTGTGCTCCTCCTCACTTTTTAGGTTGCCTGGCATAGACCAATCAGGGCACTTTTAATCATATTTTTCTAGGTCTTATATTACACAGACAAATTGGAATATTGGTTTGGAGCAACAAATATCTTTCTGGTTACACAAGCCTGGTCGCTGGGTTTGGGCTGTGGGCAGTATGACACTTCACTATGGGGGTGGGGAACGGAGAGCACACAACTGAGAGGCAGTGTTCCCTAGCTCCCGGTGACAAAATAGGATGGGTAAAAAATCAAGCAGGTCAAGAATTAAGAGTTGCTGAGGGGCTCAGACAGGGGGACAAAAGGAAGGGGAAGGAGTATTTATGAGAACCTACGGGCCATGCGTGGTACATATTACAGTGCATTTGTAAACTCTAGGAAATCCCCAAGCTGGGGAGCACGTGTTCAACCATGGCTTGTTATACAAGCCTAAGGCCTATGGTATGGCTGTGCTGGGTTAAAAGTCTAGATATACAGGAAGGATGGATAGAAAGAAAGGAGTTGGCTTGCCTGGGGATATGTGGATTCTTCTGGTACCTTTGATAGTAATAAAACAAGGCTACAACAATTTCTACTCTTCTTAGAAATAATTCCCCTATCACTAAATGTTCCAGAATCTATGTGAAATTTGGTCAAATGAAACTCTTATTATTGAAACACCAAACATTAATCTGTTCATTTTTCATACTTGTCATATTTTTCTCTGATAAGAAATGAAGTAAGCTTTGTGATTATTCACCCTGTCACCACTTAAATGACTCATTTACAGTGCAGAACAGAAGTGATTTTGTGGACAAAGGACCTAGGTTTTTTGGGTTTTCTTTTTTGCCACATGTGTTTCCAGATGACAAACGTTGAGCATCCATGGTATGCCTGTGCTGTGCTCTTTTCCAGTAGGTGGGAAAGACCTGACTTGTATTTTCTTATAAATCAACAGATTCTAAATAAAAAGCTTCAAAATAAATGAAACTAAAATTATGCCACAAAGCTTTATCTCCCAAGGGTACCCATTAATTTTTTCATCCAACTTCCTTGCATCATAGCAAGGAATCAAAATCATAAAATATGAATTTTTCAAGGGAACACGGGAAACCAGTTGTAAACACTTGAAAAACAGTTGAGTTGACAACTCAAAAGCAATTTTTTGTGTGTTTTTTATATTCATATCACTTTGGTAGGAGTGGGAAAACTCTGTCACTATGGCTACCTTTCTTCTTTTTGTGCATCATTAATTCATTTCCACCTTCATTCATTATTCATTCAACAAGTATTCATTATGTTTGCCATGTGTCAGGTACTGTGCTTTGTCAGGAAATAAAAGGGTGAACACAAGTGGTTACATTCCTACTTCTTAGAACTCTTAGTCTGGCAAAAGATATGCATTAATGAAAATATCACACATACTTATAAAATTGTATTTTAAATGTTAAGTATTAGAAAGGAAAATGACAGCATACCATAAAATAGGGATTTAACCTTGTCAGATGAATCAGGAAAGACTTTAAGGATAGGAAGTGAGCTAAGATCTGCACAATAGGTAGGATTTATCTAGGCAAAGACATGCAGCAAAGGGAAGAGCATGGGTGAAGGCCATGTGGTCAGAGGTGCATTTTGAGATCAAGGACCTGAAGGAGGACCTAGGTAGCTGGAGTGAGAGAGCAAGGAGAAGTACAATAGGAGATAAGGTTGAGAAGGTGTAAGACAAGGCCAGATGAGGAGGGCTTCCGCTCAAGAATACCCCTCTTACCCTGTCTTATTTTTCCTTACCCAATGCTCTCAACTGAAGAATTCTTCATTCCCAAAACACCCCACCACTTTCCCCATATCCATTACTTTCACCTAGAATTTCCCCCCATCTCCATTTCCTGTGATTTTATTTAACTTTCATTCCTGCTGAGTTCCATTTTCTCTGTGAACCTTTTAGTAATGCCCTAAATAGAATTAATCTTACTCTTTCTGTTTCTATGAACTTTGCATTTTTTGTTAGAGCTCATCATATTCCAGGTTACCTACTTTTTTTTTTTGGTATATATTTCTCCTTTTCCAAATTGTATGCACCTAGATGGCAGGGATCATCTCTCATTCATTTAATATAAAGCCTAGCATAGATTCTGTGTCTAGTAGGTATCTAATCAATTCTTATTATATTGCATTATAACACCAAACTTCTAGAAAATAAAAAGGCAAGTACATTCCTTTGTTTTCTTTCTCTTTAAGAAGTTTGTTGTTTTAAGAAAAGGCAGTAGGGGTGCCTGGGTGGCACAGTCGGTTAAGCGTCCGACTTCAGCCAGGTCACGATCTCGCGGTCCGGGAGTTCGAGCCCCGCGTCAGGCTCTGGGCTGATGGCTCAGAGCCTGGAGCCTGTTTCTGATTCTGTGTCTCCCTCTCTCTCTGCCCCTCCCCCATTCATACTCTGTCTCTCTCTGTCCCAAAAATAAATAAACGTTGAAAAAAAAAATTTAAAAAAAAAAAATAAAAAAAAAATAAAAAAAAAAAAGAAAAGGCAGTAGATAACAGTGAATGTAGCACTGAAGACAGAATCCAAATAGCTGCTTAATATTTATGAAGATTAACTTTATTTTAAAGAAGAGATATGCCACTTATTGGCATGATGCATGGCCATTAAGTTTCATACGTGTACTTTCCGTAATCCTTTCTTATGCACATACTTATGCCTCATGCCATTACCGACTTCTTTTAGAAAATGTTATTTCTAAATTTACAATCATGCCTGAGGTTAAATGCAGACTTAACGTTTGTTAGTTTTAACCCTGATGGAGTGGATTTAGGTATTGAGGTGCCCTGGTAAGTGATCGAGAGAAATGAAATTTAGGGATTAGTGTTAAATGTTGACAACAGGCATTGCAATGATTTGTGGCAGTGGGAATTACTCTTTTCAATAATTATGACAGTAAAGAAGGATAGCGGTATCATTGCTAAGTAAGAGGGACAGGAGAAAAGCTGGGAGAAAACAAAAGGAATCTGAACCACTTTGCATGAAGTCCATTCAAAAAAAGGAATTGCAAATCGTTTTCATGGCCTTTATGAAACACTGAGATTTTACATTTTCCACAGAGACAGAGTGGTATGAGCTGAAAGGGCATTGAGAGAGACAAGAAAGAGTATGAAGAGTAATGCACAGTATCCACTGACAGATTTTTAGCCTGGGATCCACAGATCATTTCAAGGAGCCTGTACACAAATTTTGCATCTGTGTGTATTTTCAGGGGTTCATGAAAGTTAAGAAGCTCTAAGTATGGTATAATTTTCTACTTATTTAATCAAATACATGGTCTGCTATTTACTTTTGAATACTTCATGTTAAATCGTGTGATATAGTTGTGTCTATTACCTAGCTTTAACTGACATCCTAGTGTAGCAGTTCACAGTGTGGTCCCACACACCTCCGGGGCTCTCCAGGACCCATTTAGTTCAAAACTATTTTCATGATAATAGTAAAAAGTCAATTGCCTTTTTTACCGTGTTGACACTTGCGCTGATGGTGCAAAAATGGTGGTCAATAAAACTGCTGGTGCCTCAGCATGCATTAAGGCAGAAGTGCATAAGGTAGGGGCAGTATATTCTTCGGGTTCCATTTTGGGGGGTGGGGCAGAAATTTCTATTTATTTTCAGTTTACCACAAGAAAAACGTGTGCAGTCACTATACTATCATGCTAAGCATTTGTCCAGAGAAATTGTCAAGAAAAAATGAGCACAAAACCACTAAACTCAAAACCTGTGAGTTCACAGCAGCAAATTCTGCTACTTAGTGTACAGTGGTGGACAGGTGGGTTACAGCAGGCACCAGCACTGACTCACACGGCAGGGGCCCCTGAGTTACTGCCTGTAGGATACATAGCAGACTCCTCTCGCCTCTCCATCTACGCTCCTGTCAGCACAGCAGCTTCCCAGGGCCCAGGGCTCATGATAATTGGGCCTAGTATCATAACTACAGATACCATTTCCTGCCAGTGAGGTTAGAGGGAAAGTCTACCCAGAAAGGAAAATTGGAGGATCCTTCCTTTCATGTGCACCTATTTGTGTTGGATACCTGTATTCTCCTGGCCAGCCAAAAGGAAACATCTCTTGAGGAAACCTAGGTCAGGAAGAATTTGGGAGGGGGCTCCCCATGGATGCACATCTCCACTTCTGATGAAGATAGCCCCTGTCTTCTGTGTCTGGGATCCTTCAGAAGTGCTGGTGATTGCAGGGGTCAGCCTGCCCTTCCACAGTGGCCCTTCCTCCTTCCCTGTCCTAATGTTCTATTGAGCCCTTAATCCCTTTATCATTCCTGGAGACATCATGATACAGTTCTGCTTACCAACATAGTTTGCATGCACAGCCCTGGTCTCAGCATTCTGAATTGTCTGTGCCATGACAAAGATAGGGAGCAGAGAGTTCAAGGAATTCCACATAGGACATGACAGTAATTTCAAATGGAAAAAGACTGTCTTGCCTAAAGCACCCACCTCTGAAGGGATTTGAAGGACCACGGGGAGTGGGCCAGCAGTGACAACAAAGTGACATATTGACTCCCAAGGATGACATATTAAAAAGCTGAGTAGAGTCTGGCAGTCTTAGTTTTAGTGATACAGTTTTAGAGTTCAAGGTTTGACAAGATAGAGGAACCTTGGTAAACATTCCAGGATTTCATTTGAAACCCCAGAAGATGGAATCCTAAGAATGGGCCAAACAGAAATAGATCAGCCCTCAAAAAAACTGGCAGAGAGACTTGAGGGCCCTTAGTCCCTGCTTATATTATGCTAACTTGCCCCTGGGAAAACTACATGCCAGAAACAAAAGCAAATTCTCTTTAGAAAAAGATACAATCTCTGATTATTAAATGATTCTTCATAGGCAAGATCCTGCATTTAATCAAAGCTATCTTTGTTTTTCAGCATCTTGACACCATGATGTGCCTATGTGTGATTTTCTTTTTATTTATACTACTCAGTTTATTAGTGTTTCTTGAATCTCTGGTTTGATGTCTTTTGTCACTTTGGGCATACCAAAAGACAAGTCCAAAGGACTGAAAACTAGGAAAAAATATCTATAGAAAATCCAGATTTTGAAGTTATTATGCAGGGGTTTAACCATGATTAATACATTCAAGAAGATACAGGAGAAGGTGAAATTTTTCAGCCAAGAAGTAGAATCTATTTTAAAAATATCCATAGAAACACTGAAATTTTAAAATGTAATAACTGAAATTAAGAACTTAATAGATGGATGCAGGGACAAAACCAAATCAAAAAATAGAGAACTGGTAAAAAAAAAAAAAAAAAAAGAAAAAGTTTAAGCCAGAAACCAGTGAAACTGGGTATCTACATGAAGTATATGGAAATGAGGTGGAAAGTAAATGTAACTTCTTCAAATATTCATTTTTATCTAGCTTGGGATTTGTAATCATATTACTGTTTTACATATTTGAAAAAGTTTTAAAATCAACAATAAAGGGAAATTAAAATAGAAACAAATAAATATAATCATGTATCAGATAACTACGAGAATTAAAAAGAGGCCAGTATCACAACCATGAATTTTATTAAGAATTAATACTAGATTTTACATTTCAATAAAAGAACTTACGCAAAACCACAAATAAAGATGGGGTCTATTATGTTATATGTTTTCTTAGGTCAGCTTCCTTAGAAGCAGAATGTGAGATGGGAATTTATGTGCAAGTGATTTATTAGGAGAATATGCTCAGAAAAATCCTCTATGGGAGTGAGGGAAGCAGGCTAGTCAAGTGAAGCAAATTAGCAAGGAGGTGATTTCAGATAAAACCTTGTCTCAGACTGATCGCACATAGAGATATGAAACCTAAATTATGCCAGAATTTGTTCTGCCTAGACAAGGGGCTGGGCTTGCACAGGCCTGTATCTGTCATTCATTGGATAAAGTCCATTCCAAAGGAGAGGCATATAACCCTCAAGTAACCTAGGAGTGATGGGTCTAGCTATGAGTGTCTCTCCAGAGATTGGTAGCAGCAACTCCTAAACAGCTACAAGTGGGGAATACCAAAGAAGTAAAAAGAGTTCCTGAGATCTGGGCAGGACTATACAGCTTCTACAACATCCATGTGTAAGTTCCATGAGTTAAATTCCTCCTAGAATTTTGTTCTGAGAAAAGCACACTATGTGGTCTATCATGGTCTGAATGCTGTAATGACAATGATTATAATTATAATGTGGTGCATACTAGGTGGCATTCATCTCCCATAAAGGGTTTTGCATGTGTCAACTAATGTAATCCTTATTAATGACCCTAAGCTGGAGAAACTATTATTACATTTACTTTTATAGGTGAAGAAACCGAGGTAGAAAGAGTTAAAGTTACACAGTTAATGGGAGACTGGGATTTGAACCTAGTAAAGTTCTAGAATTTCTTACCTAGTAGGGAAAGAAAAATATACATTCTCTTTATGTTGTGTTAGGCTACAACCTGGGCCACAACTGACTGCACTGAGAATTAACACTGAATTCAAAGGCAGCTCTCTCCAGACCAGACATGAGAAAGGCCAGTAGGCTATCAAAGGCATTGGATGAGATATCTATTGAGTGATACTGTAATCTGAATACTGGTCAGTTAATCAAATCACAATATTTAAATGTGACAAAAGGTAGAGAGTCAGGAGTAGAGGTCAAAGTCTTAGATAGAAGCCAGTAAGCAGAGACCTTCAAAGGATAGAAACAGGATCAGTAGATGGAAGTGGAAAGAGGAAGGAAGTAATGAGAGGATGAATCATACATATATATGAGTGGGCACAGAGTTGGGGCAGGAACTCCAAAGGAACTGACAAGGGAACTGAGACACTAGTCTGGGGCTGCAAAAATTGTTAATGGGACACTTCTCTTGTTGTGGCACATCAACCCACATTTTAGCTGTTGTAATGTATTTTTAATATAATAAAACTTCATCAACATATTTTTTTAACAACTGAACTGAAGGAAAATATAAATCCCATCTGATGAGCTGGGATGCCTCATTTTATCAGACAAGGGGGCCAAAAATATCCATTATGTTTCCTTTTATGACTTAGCTGTTGAATGGCATAAAGCTAAATCTAGTTTCAAGACTGGGAACAATTTTATTCCCATATTCTGATAAAATATTATATATGTATAAGGATTGCTCATGGCACTCATTTTTTGATCTGTAATTGTTCTGCTTTAATCTAGGTTTGATATTTTAAGCTTCCTTTTTTGAAAACAAGCACAGCATAAATTTCAAATAGCAATATGGGAGAGATAAAAATGTTATTTCATATCAGGTCATGGTGTAGGAATATATGACAAAGTAAGTTGATAGACATAAAGTAAAACATCATGGAGTAAAAGCATGTGACAAAAGACAGGAAGTTAATTTACACATTAGCAAAGTACACAGCTCCTTAAAATGCAGCCAAGAGTGGCAAAGAATGGCCAAGGAAACCATTTCCTTGCGTAGCAAGAGCAAAATACTTTATGTTGGGAAACAGGAAGATGGAAATTCATACTGGTTGTGACTATTACTATTTATTTAATCTTTTGTAAAATCAGTTATTGTAAAAGTTTGTAAAAAAAAAAAAGCAAAAACTGAAATGTGAGAGTAAATGCAAAGTAACTGAATAAATACATTAAATAGTACTTGACTAGATTAGAACTTTGTTACTTAATGCAATAATTATCAACTCTTAGAAGCTGTGGAACATCAATAATAACATAACCCAATGCAGAAGTAAAACTAAAACCTCCCAAATCTCAACTAATCAGAATTTTTAGGACATAACTACATTTACGTTTCTAATTTTTTTCTATTAACCGAGAGTTCACCATTTAGTCCATTTTGCTTCAACCCTCTGCAGCTAAAAATATCTATAATTATCATGGTAGCCATCAGTTTTCATTGTTGTTAGGGGAGCCTCTTTGATAGAATGTAAATGTTACGACTAAAGGTGCTTTTAAGGAAATACATTTCTCACTTGCCACAGGAAGTTTTGTAAAAATACTCAGCACAGTATCTGGCCCAGAGTAAAAATGCTCTGTGCATGAAAAATTAGTATTAGTATTGATATCATGATTGGCCCACCTATAATAAAGTAGAAAGCAGAAAGACTACTAAGTTATTGAAGATTTCCTTTATTTTTCAACCCAAGTTTATTTCTTTCTATGATAGTTTTTCATATTTATTGTATAATTTTTTTAAATAGAAAGAAGAAAAAAATAATGTCAATAAATAAATAGCTGGGCAACCTTTAGCTGTGCTTTAGTAAATTGTTTTAAAACTTTTTCTTTCCTTTGAGAAGTGCAAAATGTTTCTACACATATCATCTATCTGCATAGCAGTTCTGTGTAATAAAGGGCAGTCACTGTACCCAGTACATAGAGGAAAAAACATACAGAGGTTAAGTGATTTTCCTACTTGGTAAAACCAGAACTAGAACCTCTGGCACTTGGTACATGAAGCTCTCACTATTTGGCTTAAGACCATCTTGCTACCAAACAATATTAATTACTAAGCACTAAAATATTCATGAGCACAATAATCACATGGATTGATTTAGGCCCTTAACATGTGGTGGGAAACCATTTCTTACCTCCTTCTCCTAACAACTAAAGCCCCAATTAGCTAAAATGTGCACTTAATGGTTTTAAATTTTAAATTTCCACCTGTGATACCCTTTGAAGGTATCATGTAACTCTAAAACAGAAATGAGATTAAAATAAATAGATGGATACAGTCTTGCAAAGAAAATTAGAAAAACATAACATCCTACAATCAGCCAGCACTCCCTAGGATATACTGCCTACAACTCAACCCAAAGCTGGCTTCTAATGATAATCATAGAGGTGGTAAGACAGAAGAGATTAAGATGCACTTTGGAAGTAGAGCTGGCTGGGTTTGCTGACAAATTAGGTGTGAGAGAAAGAGTCTAAATTCCAACTTTTGAGTCTGAGCAGCAGAGTGAATGTAGAATTATTTCCTAAGATGAGGAAAATGGGAAGAACATGTTGGGGGAGATGGAGAATTTGATTTTAAAAATATTAAGTGTAAGTATGTAAATATGTAAACATGTAAATATTAAGTATGTAAAAATATTACATACTTTAGACCAAGACTTACAGGAGTGATCAGAGCTAAAGATAGAAATGTGGGGGTCATTTGGGTGGCAGGGAACTAGATGGGATCACCAAATGGAGAATTCAGGTCAAGATTTCTGATGGCTGAAAATTAGAAACACTGAGCCAAGGAGGATCCCACAGACAAGATGGTGCAGTTAGGGAGTTTGTGATGCAGTATGGTATCTCAGAAACCAAGGGAAGAAAACATTTCAAGACATGTCCCCAAAGTAATGATCAATTCTATTAAATGCTACTAAGAATTCAAATAAGAGGACTGAGACGAGATTCTTGAGTTTTGCAACATGAGGTTCATTATTGACCCTGAAAATGGGATTTCTATTGGAAATAAAGTTCTAATTGAAATGAGTTGAAATATGAAATGAGAAATTAGAGACAAAAGATAAATAACCAGTTCTGGCAGTTTAGTCAAACAGCAAAGCAGAAACAGGACAGTAGCTGGAAGGATATACGGGGTCAAGCTTTCTGAGGTTTTTTTTGGTTTTGTTTGTTTAGACTGACTTGGTTTGTTTGCTTTGTTAAACATGAGAGATAGTACAGCATGTCTGTATGCTGTTGAGAATATAATAGAGAGAGAAAAACTGATGGTACAGAGGCAAGGAGGAATAACTCCAGGAACAGAGTCCTTAAGTAGAAGAATGACACCAAGTGTATAATTGATATATCAGCCATAGTTTCAAGCATCAATAATTTATTCACTGTAATGGGAGAAAGGTAGAATGCACCAGTTATAGATGCAGATAGTTTATAAATGGTGTGAAAAAAGACGAGGAAGGCCTATTCTGCTTACCCCTATTTTGTTAGTGAAAAGAGAAAAAAAAGGCATGAGAGTGATTTTGAGGAGAGGGAAGTTGGGAGAAGAGAAGATATAAAAAAGTGGTCTCGGAGAGGGGGAGAATGAACTGACTAGGGAAAACTGTAGTACTACCATTGAGTACTTGGGAACTATAGCATGGCTCTGTGTTTTTTTCCAGGCGTCTTTAACTAACTGTTCATCCACAGGCACCGAGACTGAAGACAGTTGGATTTAACCAAGATTGGGGTTTGCCAGTGAGTATAATGATGGGAGAGAAAATTAGAAGAATTAGGAGTGTATAAAGGGTAATGATTATAGTAATGATTATAGAATCTAAACCAGAGAAGGAGGGACGCCTGGGTGGCTCAGTCGGTTAAGCGGCCGACTTTGGCTCAGGTCATGATCTCACAGTTGATGAGTTCAAGTCCCGCATCAGGCTCCGTGCTGACAGCTCTGAACCTGGAGCCTGCTTTGATTCTGTGTCTCCTCCTCTCTGCCCCTCCCCAGCTTGCACTCTGTCTCTGTCTCTCTCAAAAATAAATAAATGTTAAAGAAAAAAAATTTAAACCAGAGAAGGAAAGGACTAAGTACATTTGCAGGTTAATGGAAAAAGCAATAATAAATGCATTAAAAATATCAGCTGGTTCAAGAATGGAAAAGTCTATGGCTCTTATCCCCTTTTCTGCAATGGTATGAATACTTCTATAACAAAAGATTTCTTAGAAATGTTAACTATCATATAATATTATTGTATAACAGTCTACATTAAAATGATACTAATTTGGTGGAAACTCAGTGAAAGTTACACAGTTTTTTTGACAAATATCTACAAACTTTAATTTATGTATTCCAAACCTAAATCATAGGAAAGTCCAATTAAACCAGCATTGCCTGTTGGGTTTGTCCAGTACCTAAATCTGTTTTGACTCATTCTTCTCAAACTCTATATCCAAATGAACCCCCAAGCACTTTGAATTCTTTTTTCCATAATGCTTCTTTTATTTGTATTACTTCCTTTCATATATACCTTAGACTCATAACGATACAATCTTCATCTAAAGATTCCAGCCTACATTGCACTGCAGGATTAACCATCAGGTTCCCTGACATATGCTCCATTTGCAACCTAAATGTGTCTCAAATACAGCTAACTTTGCTTCATTTTATGTCCCAATGCAAAATGTTCACATCTTTACAATACTATCCAGTTAATCTGGAATTTCCTGTGCTTTTACACTGTTTTATGTCTTCCCCTTTCCTCCCTGTTTCTATTCCATACCCCATCCTGTGTATGCCTAAACCTGCCCCTGGAATATTCAGAGGTTCCACTGTGCATTTAGGCAGCTGTGAGGGAGAGACCTTGAGAATCCTGGACACCAGGGGACCACAACTAGCTGGCAAAGATCTTCTTTGGCAGCCTTGGTCTGGAAACACTTCACAGGCTGTTTCTTGTGAGCTGGGCAGAGATTGCTCTTTTGGAAAACTCCCTCCTAGTCAGCTGCATGCTGGCTGGCCTCTGTGCAAAAGTATGATCCTTCAAAAGAAGGCAGCAGAAGTTTGCTTGGGAATCATTTGTTAAAGATGAGAACGATTGTGATTTTGTGAATTCAATCCTAAGACCAATCAACTTTCTTTCCTTCCTTCAAACATATGGTATGAATATAGAGAGACAAGTACGTTTAGTGACTTAACTAAACTTATTTATCATCTCCCCCTTCCCAAAAATAAAAAAATAAAATTTATAAAGGAGAAAAAAAAGCCATGGTGGTTTCACAGCTTAGTTAGAATAGCTGATGACCCAGCTAAATTCTTCAAAAGCTTTGGCCAGAGGGAGGGGCAAATATGTAAGATAACAAGATATTGATATTTTATACAACATAGAGGAGCCGATTATTAGGTCCATAGAATAAAAGAATTTAGCCAAATGCCAGGTTATAAATTCTTTTCCTGAACACATAATCTAAAAGCCTAAGAAAGTGTCATGAAACCTGCTGATTGTTCAGGCTGTATGCAAGAAACATTTCTTTGTACTGTCTTTCCAATAGTAAGATTAAAATGATGGCCTAAGGAAGACAGAATACAAAGATGTTGGTGAGTGACTTCCTGTGTATAGGAGATGTTTCAGGGACACTGCAAACTGGGCCTTCGAAAGTATGTCACTACTTCCTCCCCACATGTTCACAGCAGGAGCCCAAACAGCCAACTGGCCTCCTCCTTGTTTCAGGGCAGACAGGGGTCAATGTGACTCAGGATAGAAAGTTGCCAATGGGAAAATGAAAACAGACCTAACTGAATGGATTGCAAGAACTGAAAGAAATCACATCAAAGCTCATGAGGTTGACAGAGTGACCCACAGAATGTATAAAGTTCACGAGTTTCTCATTGGCAATTTAGGTGCAATTCAGAGCAAAGTGTCAGTCCATGCAAATCGCATGACTTGGATCTCCAATGCTTTGCTTTCCACAAAAATGGAAGGTTCTGCAAACTCTGCATTTTCTCCCATTATATTTGGTGTCTCTAGGGAGGAATGTCAATGAGCATATTGTTAGAGAATGTTGTTGGTAAAAACACGATCATAAATCTGGAGTGTTTATATGTCTTATTATACTTTTTAAAGGCTCTACCATAGACTAAACTTAAGAAAATTGGTAGTGTCTGGGGAACACATTAAAAATGAGTTATGTATACAGCCCAACTCAGAAAGCCCAAAAATCAGTTGATCAAATATAAGTGGGTCTATTACTGGATATATAACTATAGCTACAGCTATAGGTATATTCTTGTGTATGTATATGTGTGTGTGCATAATATATATATATGCACACACACAGACACACACACTTATATATATACACACAGACAGTCCTTATGCCAATATCATAGTCTTAACTATTTATAGCTTTATAGTAAATTCTCTTTTTCTTTCATTCAAAATTATTTTGGCTATTTTAGATCTTTTGCATTTCCATATAAATTTTAGAGTCTGCTTGTCGGTTTCTACAAAAAAGCCTTCTGGACTTTTAATTAGCTTAACATTGAAACCATAGACCAATTTGTGAAGAAATGACAGTTTAACAATATGGGATCATCCAATGCAGAAACATGGTATATTTCTACATATATTTATGTGTAATTTCTGTCAGCAATGTTTCATAGTCTTTAGTATACAGAACTTGCACATAATTAAAATTTTTTCCTCTATCTTGGGTTTTTGATGCTACTGTGAATGGTATTGCTTTTAATTTTTATTTTTAAATTTTTTATTACTAGTATATAGTCATTTTTGTGTATTAACCTTATAAACTGTAATCTTTCAAAATGCGCTCATTAGTTATGAAAACTTTGTTTTTTAGATTAACATTTTCTGTATATATGATCTTCTTATCTGAAAACAAAGACAATTTTACTTTTTGGTTCCAAAATATGACTTTTTTCTTTATTCTTATCTTATTACATAGGCTACCTTCAGTACAATGCTCAATAGACATGATGAACATAAGTATATTTGCCTTGTTTCTGATTTTAGAAGATGGAATGTCATTCACTCACTAGTAAGTCTAATGTTAGCTGTGTAATTTTGTTATAAATACTATAAGTTGAGAAAATTCCCTTCCATTTCTACGTAATCATAAATGAGTATTGAATTGTACTCAATGTTTTTTCTGCATCTGTTTGGATGATCATATTTTTTATCTTTATTCTGATAAAATGTGAATTTCATTGATTATCAAAAACTAAACCAAATTTCAGTTCCTGAATTAATCCCACACGGGCTTACAACTTGACAAAAAAATTTCTGAGGATTTTTGCATTGATATTCATGAGAGGTGTTAGTTTACAGTTTTATTTTCTCATGTTTCTTTTTTCTGGTTTTATTTTTTATCAGGTGGTGCTGGTCTCATTAAATGAAGTAAAAATTTTTTCATTTATCCCTTATTTTGCAAAAGAGTTTGTGCAAGATAGGTATTATTTCTTCCTTAAATGTCTAGCAGAATTACTGGTAAAGTCATCCAGACCTGGAATTTTCATTGTTCAAATATTTCAGATTACAAATTCAATTTCTCTAACTTAAATAGAGTTATTCAGATTTGCTCTTTCTTCTTGTGTATGTTTTGTTAATTTGTACTTTGCAAGTAATTTGTGCATTTCATCTATGTTGCACTTATTTGCATATAATTGTTCATTATATTTCCTTCCTATCCTCTTAATGTCCACAGGATCATTGATTTATAATAATCATAGTTTGTGTTCTACTCTTCTTGGCCAATATTTTCAGAGTTTTCCAATTTCATTAAGCTTTTCAAAGACCCTATTTTTGGTTACAATTATTTTTGTCTATTATTTGTACATTTTCTGTTTTACTTATTTTTAATATTAGATTTATCACTTCCTCTCTTCTTTTACTTTGGGTTTTATTTGCTTTTTCTGGCTTTTTAAAGTAGAAGCTTACAACATTATTTTTCACTTTTCTTCCTCTTTAATATAAGCATTTAACTTTCTTCTAAACACTACTTTAACTTCATAATAAGGGTTTTGATAATATTTTTTGTTATCATTCAATTCAAAGTATTTTGTAATTTTTTTCTTTATAAATGTATAAAGTTAAGTGTACAACTCGTGATTTCAGCTCAGCTCATGATTTTGTGGTTGTGAGATTAAACCCTGCATCAGGCTCTGCACTGACAGTGTGGAGCCTCCTTGGGATTCTCTCTCTACCTCTCCTTCAGCCCCTCCAACTCTTGTGCTCTCTCTCTCTCTCAAAATAAATAAATAAACATTTAAAAATTAAAATTAAAAATATTTTCAGTTATTGATATCTAGTTCAATTTACTTTTGGTAATAAAATTAAATTGCTAAATATATTAAAGCCAGAGTAGCAATATGTATATAAGACAAACTAGATTTTAAACCAAAGACTGTAACAAGAGATGAAGATGGGCACTATATCATAATAAAGGGGACTATGCAACAAGAAGATCTAACAGTTCCAAATATTCATGCCATCAACATGGGAGCACCCAAATATATAAAACAATTAATAACAAACATAAAGGGGGAGGAGCCAAGATAGCGGAGCAGCATGGAAGCTTTTTGTGTGTCTCCTGTCCATGAAATACAGCCAAACTAACACTAAACCAACCTACACAACTAGAAAAGTGATTGGAAGATTAACACAACAATCTGCACAACCTGAACCACAGAATTCAGCAGGTACGTGCGACACAAAGAGCTGAACTTGGGGAGCAAGAAGCCCCGAAAGGTAGGGAACTCCTTTTGCAGGCAGAAAGAGGACAGAGACTGGGGAGGGGGGGAGCATATGGGAAAAGCACCCCTCCCCGAAAGCAGCTGGAGAGAAAGTGGAAAATTCGAAACAGCTGCAGGGACTAAACTAAAAAGGGAAAAAGGAGAAAGGAGAGGGTTTAAATTCCATTAAGACTGTAAACAAGGGGAGCGCAAAGGCTGCAACTCCGCAGCTCCATACCTGGCGGTGCTCTGGTGGGAAAGGTGAATCCCCAGGAATAGAGTGAGGTCTGGGAGGTTCTCAGGCCACACGGGGAAAAGCGGTTCCACTGCTGGAAGGACATTTGGTAGAGACTGTTGAAGCCACCTGGTCCCAGCAGACCCCGGAAGGCAGCCACATTCGCTGGTGCTGGGGCAAGGGTGTTGAGGGTGAAGCCTGTTGCCAGATGTGTGCTGCAATTTTCCTTAATCCCTGAAACACTGATGCTATACTGTCTTGCGATCTTTTTGGGGGGCGGGCTGGCACCTGGCCGCAGTCTCAGGGCACCAGCAACAGCAGGGTCCAGTGGGCATTCCTGGGTGCAGCCTACATTCGGCCATTGCTCTTTCAGCCATTGCTCAGTGAGACCCTCCTGCAGAGGGGTGGAACGAGTCAAAGCCGCAGTCCTTCGGAAGTAAGGGGCCGGGGAAAACAGCCGCATCTGAGACAAAACTTGGGAGAGAGATACTGCCTGGGGCCTGGTCACGGAGAGTGGAAAAGCGGAGAGTGGAAGAGAGCTGAAGACGGAGGACCGGTGCACGATTGCTGATCTGGGAGAACAGACTGGGTGGCTGGGTGGCGCCATTTTTCACGGCTCCTGCGCATGCGCACGCGCACCTACAAGCGCCGCAGCAATCCACCCCAGTAGGCTAGCAGCGCCATCTAGTGGAGAGAGGAGCTGTTACACCAAGCCCCACCCAACTGGGCCAACTTTGCTCTTCAAGAACGCAAACCTCACCGCTGGCTTAATGTATGGACTATAAAGAGCTACATGGACTGACCTCTAGGGGAAAATGAAGCAATTTGAGTCCTACTTCAATCTGTTAGCAGGTTCATCTATTCAATTTTTTTTCTTTTTTTTCTCTTTTTCCTTTTTCTCTTTTACACTTTTCTTTTTCTTGAATACAGAAAGAGAAAAACTCATTTTTATTTTCAATTTTTATTAAAAATACCTGTCTTTAATTTTTTTTACTATATTTTTTATTTTTGTGCAATTTTTTTCAAATTCTACTTTACTTCCATCATTTTATTTTAGTCTACTTCAGTGTACTCACCTTTTCAAATTTTCAAACAATTTCTTTTTTTTCTTTTTTTCTCTTTTTCATTTCTTTTCTTTTTATTGAATGCAGAAATAGAAAAACTTCATTTTTACTTTCAATTTCTTTTAAAAATATTTTTATTTAATATTTATTACTATATTTTTTGTTTTTATGTAAATTTTTTCAAATTCTATCTTACTCCCATCATTTTATTTCAGTCTACTACAGTGTATTCACTTTTTCAAATTTTCAAATGATTTCTTTTTTTCTTTTCTTTTCTTTTGTCTTCTTTTATCCTTTTTCTGTTTTTAGTTTCTTTTCTTTTTCTTAAATACAGAAAATGAAAAAATTCATTTCTTTTAAATTTTTATTAAAATTACTTTTCTATAATTTTTTCTACTAAATTCTCTAATTTTGTGTATATTTTTTCAAATTCTATTTTACCCACATCATCTTTTTTCAAATTCTCAAACGATTTCCTTTTTTTTCTACCCCCCCTTTTTTTTTGTTTCTCTAATCTCTCAAACGATTTTCAACACCCAGACCAAAACACACCTAGGATCTAGCATCATCTATTTGATTTTTGTGTGTGTGTGTGTGTTTAATTTTTAATTTTTAATTTTAATTTTTTTTTAATTTTAATTTTTTTAATTTCAATTTCTCTACCTCATTAATTCTTTTTCTCCCTTGAAAATGACAAAATGAAGGAATTCACCCCAAAAGAAACAGCATGAAGAAATGACAGCCAGGGATTTAACCAACACAGACACAAGCAAGATGTCTGAACCAGAATTTAGAATCACAATAATAAAAATACTAGCTGGAGTTGAAAATAGATTAGAATCCCTTTCTGCAGAGATGAAAGAAGTAAAAAATAGCCAGAATGAAATTTAAAATGCTATAACTGAGCTGCAATCACGGATGAATGCAGTGGCAGCAAGGATGGATGAGGGAGAACAGAGAATCAGCGATACAGAGGACAAACTTATAGAGAATAACGAAGCAGAAAAAAAGTGGGAGATTAAGGCAAAAGAGTACAATTTAAGATTTAGAGAAATCAGTGACTCATTAAAAAGGAACAACATCAGAATCATGGGGGTCTCAGAGGAGGAAGAGACAGAAATAGAGATAGAAGGGTTATGTGAGAAAATCATAGCAGAAAACTTTCATAACCTGGGGAAAGACACAGACATCAAAATCCAGGAAGCACAGAGGACTCCCATTAGATTCAACAAAAACCGACCATCAACAAGGCATATCATAGTCAAATTCACAAAATACTCAGACAAGCAGAGAAACATGAAAGCAGCAAGGGAAAAAAAGTCCCTAACCTACAAGGGAAGACAGATCAGGTTTGCAGCAGACCTATCCACAGAAACTTGGCAGGCCAGAAAGGAGTGGCAGGATATATTCAGTGTGCTGAATCAGAAAAATATGCAGCCGGGAATTCTTTATCCAGCAAGGCTGTCATTCAAAATAGAAGGAGAGATAAAAAGTTTCCCAGAAAAACTAAAATTAAAGGAGTTTGTGAGCACTAAACCACCCCTGCAAGAAATTTTAAGGAGGACTCTCTGAGGAGAGAAAAGATAAAAAAAAAAGTATATATATATATATATATACAAATAAATAAATAAATACCAAAAGCAACAAAAGATTAGAAAGGGCCAGAGAACATCACCAGACTCCAACTCTACAAGCATCATAATGGCAATAGATTCATATCTTTCAGTACTCACTCTAAACGTCAATGGTCTCAATGCTCCAATCAAAAGACATAGGGTAACAGAATGGATAAGAAAACAAGATCCATCTATACAATGTTTACAAGAGACCCACTTTAGACCTAAAGACACCTACGGATTGAAAATAAGGGTATGGAGAACCATCTATCATGCTAATGGTCAACAAAAGAAAGCCAGAGTAGCCATACTTATGTCAGACAATCTAGACTTTAAAACAAAGACTGTATCAAGAGATGCAGAAGGTCATTATATCATAATCAAGGGGTCTATAGACCAAGAAGACCTAACAATTGTAAACATTTATGCAACAAATGTGAAAGCACCCAAATATATAAATCAGTTAATCACAAACATAAAGAAACTCATCGATAGTAATACCATAATAGTAGGAGACTTCGACACCCCACTCACAGCAATGGACAGATCATCTAATCAAAAAATCAACAAGGAAACAATGGCTTTGAATGACACACTGGACCAGATGGACTTAACAGATATATTCAGAACATTTCATCCTAAAGCAGCAGTGCACATAGAATGTTCTCCAGAATAGACCATATACTGGGATACAAATCAGTCCTAAGTAAGTACAAAAAGATAGGGATCATACTGTACATATTTTCAGACCACAATGCTATGAACCTCAAAATCAACCACAAGAAAAAATTTGGAAAGGTAACAAATACTTGGAGACTGAAGAACATCCTACTAAAGAATGAATGGGCTAACCAAGCAGTTAAAGAAGAAATTAAAAAGTATATGGAAGCCAATGAAAATGATAACACCACAACCCAAAACCTCTGGGGCACAGCAAAGGCGGTCATAAGAGGAACGTACATAGCAATCCAGGCCTTCCTAAAGAAGGAAGGAAGGTCTCAGATACACAACCTAACCTTATGCCTTAAGGAGCTGGAAAAAGAACAGAAAATAAAACCCAAAACCAGCAGAAGACAGGAAATAATAAAGATTAGAGCAGAAATTAATGCTATCGAAACCAAAAAGACAGTAGAACAGATCAATGAAACCAGAACCTGGTTCTTTGAAAGAATTAACAAAATTGATAAACCACTAGTCAGTTGGATCAAAAAGAAAAAGGAAAGGACCCAAATAAGTAAAATCAAGAGAGTTGCGGCAAGATGGCGGCTTAGGAGGACGCTGGGCTCACCGCACGTCCTGCTGATCACTTAGATTCCATCTACACCTGCCTAAATAACCCAGAAAACCGCCAGAGGATTAGCAGAACGGAGTCGCCGGAGCCAAACGCAGACGAGAGGCCCACGGAAGAGGGTAGGAAGGGCGGCGAGGCGGTGCGCGCTCCACGGACTGGCGGGAGGGAGCCGGGGCGGAGGGGCGGCTCGCCGGCCAAGCAGAGCCCCCGAGTCTGGCTTGCAAAAGCGGAGGGGCCTGACGGACTGTGTTCCGACAGCAAGCGCAACTTAGCGTCTGGGAGGTCATAAGTTAACAGCTCTGGTCGGAAAGCGGGAAGGCTGGAGGACAAAGGGAGGGAGAGCTGCTGAGCCCCCTGACAACAGAGCTCAGTTTGGTGGGGAACAAAGGCGCTCGCCAGCGCCATCTCCCCCGCCCATCCCCCAGCCGAAATCCCAAAGGGAACCGGTTCCTGCCAGGGAACTTGCTCGCTCCGCGCAAACACCCAACTCTGCGCTTCGGCGGAGCCAAACCTCCGGCAGCGGATCTGACTCCCTCCCGCTGCCACAGGGCCCCTCCTGAAGTGGATCACCTAAGGAGAAGCGATCTAAGCCTGCCCCTCCTGCCCCCGAGCACCTTGCCTACCCACCCCAGCTAATACGCCAGATCCCCAGCATCACAAGCCTGGCACGGTGCAAGTAGCCCAGACGAGCCACACCACCCCACAGTGAATCCCGCCCCTAGGAGAGGGGAAGAGAAGGCACACACCAGTCTGACTGTGGCCCCAGCGGTGGGCTGGGGGCAGACATCAGGTCTGACTGCGGCCCCGCCCACCAACTCCAGTTATACACCACAGCACAGGGGAAGTGCCCTGCAGGTCCTCACCACGCCAGGGACTATCCAAAATGACCAAGCGGAAGAACTCCCCTCAGAAGAATCTCCAGGAAATAACAACAGCTAATGAGCTGATCAAAAAGGATTTAAATAATATAACAGAAAGTGAATTTAGAATAATAGTCATAAAATTAATCGCTGGGCTTGAAAACAGTATACAGGACAGCAGAGAATCTCTTGCTACAGAGATCAAGGGACTAAGGAACAGTCACGAGGAGCTGAAAAACGCTTTAAACGAAATGCATAACAAAATGGAAACCACCACAGCTCGGCTTGAAGAGGCAGAGGAGAGAATAGGTGAACTAGAAGATAAAGTTATGGAAAAAGAGGAAGCTGAGAAAAAGAGAGATAAAAAAATCCAGGAGTATGAGGGGAAAATTAGAGAACTAAGTGATACACTAAAAAGAAATAATATACGCATAATTGGTATCCCAGAGGAGGAAGAGAGAGGGAAAGGTGCTGAAGGGGTACTTGAAGAAATCATAGCTGAGAACTTCCCTGAACTGGGGAAGGAAAAAGGCATTGAAATCCAAGAGGCACAGAGAACACCCTTCAGACGTAACTTGAATCGATCTTCTGCACGACATATCATAGTGAAACTGGCAAAATACAAGGATAAAGAGAAAATTCTGAAAGCAGCAAGGGGTAAATGTGCCCTCACATATAAAGGGAGACCTATAAGACTCGTGACTGATCTCTCTTTTGAAACTTGGCAGGCCAGAAAGAATTGGCACGAGATTTTCAGGGTGCTAGACAGAAAAAATATGCAGCCGAGAATCCTTTATCCAGCAAGTCTGTCATTTAGAATAGAAGGAGAGATAAAGGTCTTCCCAAACAAACAAAAACTGAAGGAATTTGTCACCACTAAACCAGCCCTACAAGAGATCCTAAGGGGGACCCTGTGAGACAAAGTCCCAGAGACATCACTACAAGCATAAAACATACAGACATCACAATGACTCTAAACCCGTATCTTTCTATAATAACACTGAATGTAAATGGATTAAGTGCGCCAACCAAAAGACATAGGGTATCAGAATGGATAAAAAAACAAGACCCATCTATTTGCTGCCTACAAGAGACTCATTTTAGACCTGAGGACACCTTTAGATTGAGAGTGAGGGGATGGAGAACTATTTATCATGCGACTGGAAGCCAAAAGAAAGCTGGAGTAGCCATACTTATATCAGACAAACTAGACTTTAAATTAAAGGCTGTAACAAGAGATGAAGAAGGACATTATATAATAGTTACAGGGTCTATCCATCAGGAAGAGCTAACAATTATAAATGTCTATGCGCCGAATACCGGAGCCCCCAAATATATAAAACAATTACTCATAAACATAAGCAACCTTATTGATAAGAATGTGGTAATTGCAGGGGACTTTAATACACCACTTACAGAAATGGATAGATCATCTAGACACACGGTCAACAAAGAAACAAGGGCCCTGAATGAGACATTGGATCAGATGGACTTGACAGATATATTTAGAACTCTGCATCCCAAAGCAACAGAATATACTTTCTTCTCGAGTGCACATGGAACATTCTCCAAGATAGATCATATACTGGGTCACAAAACAGCCCTTCATAAGTTTACAAGAATTGAAATTATACCATGCTTACTTTCAGACCACAATGCTATGAAGCTTGAAATCAACCACAGAAAAAAGTCTGGAAAACCTCCAAAAGCATGGAGGTTAAAGAACACCCTACTAACGAATGAGTGGGTCAACCAGGCAATTAGAGAAGAAATTAAAAAATATATGGAAACAAACGAAAATGAAAATACAACAATCCAAACGCTTTGGGACGCAGCAAAGGCAGTCCTGAGAGGAAAATACATTGCAATCCAGGCCTATCTCAAGAAACAAGAAAAATCCCAAATACAAAATCTAACAGCACACCTAAAGGAACTAGAAGCAGAACAGCAAAGGCAGCCTAAGCCCAGCAGAAGAAGAGAAATAATAAAGATCAGAGCAGAAATAAACAATATAGAAACTAAAAGAACTGTAGAGCAGATCAACGAAACCAAGAGTTGGTTTTTTGAAAAAATAAACAAAATTGACAAACCTCTAGCCAGGCTTCTCAAAAAGAAAAGGGAGATGACCCAAATAGATAAAATCATGAGTGAAAATGGAATTATTACAACCAATACCTCAGAGATACAAACAATTATCAGGGAATACTATGAAAAATTATATGCCAACAAATTGGACAACCTGGAAGAAATGGACAAATTCCTGAACACCCACACTCTTCCAAAACTCAATCAGGAGGAAACAGAAAGCTTGAACAGACCCATAACCAGCGAAGAAATTGAATCGGTTATCAAAAATCTCCCAACAAATAAGAGTCCAGGACCAGATGGCTTCCCAGGGGAGTTCTACCAGACGTTTAAAGCAGAGATAATACCTATCCTTCTCAAGCTATTCCAAGAAATAGAAAGGGAAGGAAAACTTCCAGACTCATTCTATGAAGCCAGTATTCCTTTGATTCCTAAACCAGACAGAGACCCAGTAAAAAAAGAGAACTACAGGCCAATATCCCTGATGAATATGGATGCAAAAATTCTCAATAAGATACTAGCAAATCGAATTCAACGGCATATAAAAAGAATTATTCACCATGATCAAGTGGGATTCATTCCTGGGATGCAGGGCTGGTTCAACATTCGCAAATCAATCAACGTGATACATCACATTAACAAAAAAAGAGAGAAGAACCATATGATCCTGTCAATCGATGCAGAAAAGGCCTTCGACAAAATCCAGCACCCTTTCTTAATAAAAACCCTTGAGAAAGTCGGGATAGAAGGAACATACTTAAAGATCATAAAAGCCATTTATGAAAAGCCCACAGCTAACATCATCCTCAATGGGGAAAAACTGAGAGCTTTTTCCCTGAGATCAGGAACACGACAAGGATGCCCACTCTCACCGCTGCTATTTAACATAGTGCTGGAAGTTCTAGCATCAGCAATCAGACAACAAAAGGAAATCAAAGGCATCAAAATTGGCAAAGATGAGGTCAAGCTTTCGCTTTTTGCAGATGACATGATATTATACATGGAAAATCCGATAGACTCCACCAAAAGTCTGCTAGAACTGATACATGAATTCAGCAAAGTTGCAGGATACAAAATCAATGTACAGAAATCAGTTGCATTCTTATACACTAACAATGAAGCAACAGAAAGACAAATAAAGAAACTGATCCCATTCACAATTGCACCAAGAAGCATAAAATACCTAGGAATAAATCTAACCAAAGATGTAAAGGATCTGTATGCTGAAAACTATAGAAAGCTTATGAAGGAAATTGAAGACAATTTAAAGAAATGGAAAGACATTCCCTGCTCATGGATTGGAAAAATAAATATTGTCAAAATGTCAATACTACCCAAAGCTATCTACACATTCAATGCAATCCCAATCAAAATTGCACCAGCATTCTTCTCGAAACTAGAACAAGCAATCCTAAAATTCATATGGAACCACAAAAGGCCCCGAATAGCCAAAGGAATTTTGAGGAAGAAGACCAAAGCAGGAGGCATCACAATCCCAGACTTTAGCCTCTACTACAAAGCTGTCATCATCAAGACAGCATGGTATTGGCACCAAAACAGACACATAGACCAATGGAATAGAATAGAAACCCCAGAACTAGACCCACAAACGTATGGCCAACTCATCTTTGACAAAGCAGGAAAGAACATCCAATGGAAAAAAGACAGCCTCTTTAACAAATGGTGCTGGGAGAATTGGACAGCAACATGCAGAAGGTTGAAACTAGACCACTTTCTCACACCATTCACAAAAATAAACTCAAAATGGATAAAGGACCTAAATGTGAGACAGGAAACCATCAAAACCTTAGAGGAGAAAGCAGGAAAAGACCTCTCTGACCTCAGCCGTAGCAATCTCTTACTCGACACATCCCCAAAGGCAAGGGAATTAAAAGCAAAAGTGAATTACTGGGACCTTATGAAGATAAAAAGCTTCTGCACAGCAAAGGAAACAACCAACAAAACTAAAAGGCAACCAACGGAATGGGAAAAGATATTCGCAAATGACATATTGGACAAAGGGCTAGTATCCAAAATCTATAAAGAGCTCACCAAACTCCACACCCAAAAAACAAATAACCCAGTGAAGAAATGGGCAGAAAACATGAATAGACACTTCTCTAAAGAAGACATCCGGATGGCCAACAGGCACATGAAAAGATGTTCAGCATCGCTCCTTATCAGGGAAATACAAATCAAAACCACACTCAGGTATCACCTCACTCCAGTCAGAGTGGCCAAAATGAACAAATCAGGAGACTATAGATGCTGGAGAGGATGTGGAGAAACGGGAACCCTCTTGCACTGTTGGTGGGAATGCAAATTGGTGCAGCCGCTCTGGAAAGCAGTGTGGAGGTTCCTCAGAAAATTAAAAATAGACCTACCCTATGACCCAGCAATAGCACTGCTAGGAATTTATCCAAGGGATACAGGAGCACTGATGCATAGGGCCACTTGTATCCCAGTGTTCATAGCAGCACTCTCAACAATAGCCAAATTATGGAAAGAGCCTAAATGTCCATCAACTGAGGAATGGATAAAGAAATTGTGGTTTATATACACAATGGAATATTACGTGGCAATGAGAAAAAATGAAATATGGCCTTTTGTAGCAACGTGGATGGAACTGGAGAGTGTGATGCTAAGTGAAATAAGCCATACAGAGAAAGACAGATACCATATGGTTTCACTCTTATGTGGATCCTGAGAAACTTAACGGGAACCCATGGGGGAGGGGAAGGAAAAAAAAAAAAAACAGGTTAGAATGGGAGAGAGCCAAAGCATAAGAAACTGTTAAAAACTGAGAACAAACTGAGGGTTGATGGGGGGTGGGAGGGAGGAGAGGGTGGGTGATGGGTATTGAGGAGGGCACCTTTTGGGATGAGCACTGGGTGTTGTATGGAAACCAATTTGTCAATAAATTTCAGAAAAAAAAAACAAATAAGTAAAATCAAGAATGAAAGAGGAGAGGTCACAACCAACACAACAGAAATAAAAACAATAATAAGAGAATATTATGAGCAATTATATGCCAATAAAATGGGCAATCTGGCAGAAATGGGCAAATTCCTAAAAACATATACACTACCAAAACTGAAACAGGAAGAAATAGAAAATTTGAACAGACCCATAACCAGTAAGGAAATCGAATTAGAGATCAAAAATCTGCCAAAAAACAACAGTTCAGGACCAGATGGCTTTCCAGGGGAATTCTACCAAACATTTAAGGAAGAGTTAACACCTATTCTCTTGAAACCGTTCTAAAAGATAGAAATGGAAGGAAAACTTCCAAATTCTTTCTATGAAGCCAGCATTATCTTGATTCTAAAAAGGAATCTCTTAAAGAGGAGAACTATAGACTAATTTTCCTGATAAACATGGATGCAAAAATCCTCAACAAGGTATTAGCCAACCGGATCCAACAATACATTAAAAAAATTATTCACCACAACCAAGTGGGATTTATACCTGGAATTCAGGGCTGGTTCAATATCCGCAAAACAATTAATGTGATTCATCACATCACTAAAAGAAAGGACAAGAACCATATGATCCTCTCAATAGATGCAGAGAAAGGATTTGACAAAATACAGCAACCTTTCTTGATAAAAACCCTCAAGAAAGTAGGGATAGAAGGATCATACCTCGAGATCATAAAAGCCATATATGAATGACCCAACGTGAATATCATCCTCATTGGGGAAAAACTGAGAACTTTCCCCCTAAGGTCAGGAACAAGACAAGGATGTCAACTCCCACCACTGTTATTCAACATAGTATTGGAAGTCTTAGCCTCTGCAATCAGACAGCACCAAGATATAAAAGGCATCCAAATTGGCCAGGAGGTCAAACTTTCACTCCTCGCAGATGACATGATACTCTATATGGAAAACCCAAAAGACTCCACCCAAAAACTGCTAGAACTGATTCATGAATTCAGCAAAGTTGCAGGATATAAAATCAATGCACAGAAATCGGTTGCATTCCTATACACCAACAATGAAGCGACAGAAAGAGAAATCAAGGAATCGATCCCATTTACAGTTGCACAAAAAAAACCATAAAATACCTTGGAATAAATCTAACCAAAGGGGTGAAAAATCTATACACTGAAAACTATAGAAAGCTTATGAAAGAAATGGAAGAAGACACAAAAAAATGGAAAAAGATTCCATGCTCCTGGATAGGAAGAACAAATATTGTTAAAATGTCAATACTACCCAAAGCAATCTACATATTTAAGCAATCCCTTATTAAGTTAACACCAGCATTCTTCACAGAGCTAGAACAAATAATTGTAAAATTTGTATGGAACCAGAAAAGACCCCGAATAGCCAAAGCAATCTTGAAAAAGAAAACCAAAGCAGTAGGCATCACAATCCCAGACTTCAAGCTGTACTAAAAAGCTGTAATCACCAAGACAGTATGGTACTGCCACAAGAACAGACACTCATTCCAAAAAATAGAAATGGAAGGAAAACTTCCAAATTCACTACCCTAATATCAATACCAGAAAGACTCCACTAAAAAAGAGAACAATAGGGCAATATCCCTGATGAACATGTATGCAAAAATTCTCAATAAAATACTAGCAAATCTAACCAACAGTACATTAAGTGAATCATTCACCACTATCAAGTAGGATTTATACCTGAGATGCATGGGTGATTCAATATTTGCAAATCAACCAACATGATACACCACATTAATAAAGAATAAGAATCATGTGGTCCTGGGGCGCCTGGGTGGCGCAGTCGGTTAAGCGTCCGACTTCAGCCAGGTCACGATCTCGCGGTCCGTGAGTTCGAGCCCCGCGTCAGGCTCTGGGCTGATGGCTCAGAGCCTGGAGCCTGTTTCCGATCCTGTGTCTCCCTCTCTCTCTGCCCCTCCCCCGTTCATGCTCTGCCTCTCTCTGTCCCAAAAATAAATTAAAAATGTTGAAAAAAAAAAATTTAAAAAAAAAAAAAAAAAAAAAAAAAGAATCATGTGGTCCTTTCAATGGATGCAGAACAAGCATTTGACAAAGTACAACATCCATTCATGATAAAAACCCTCAACAAAGTAGGGTTAAAGGGAACATACCTCACATAGTAAAAGCCATATACAAAAACACACAGCTAATATCATCCTCAATGGGGGAAAACTGAGATTTTCTTCTATGGTCAGGAACAAAACAGGGATTTCTACTCTCACTACTGTTATTTAACATAGTACTGGAAGTCCTAGCCACAGCAATCAGACAACACAAAGAAATAAAAGGCATCCAAATAAGAAGGAAGAAGTCAAACTTTCACTATTTGCAGATGACATTATACTCTATATAGAAAACCTGAAAGACTCCACCAAAAAGTTTCTAGAACTGATACATGAATCAGTAAAGTCTCAGGATAGAAAATCAAGATACATAAATCTGTTGCATTTCTATACACCAATAATGAAGCAGAAGAAAGAGAAATCAAGGAATCAATCCCATTTAAAATTGCACCAAAACCCATAAAACATCTAGGAATAAACCTAACCAAAGAGGTAAAAGTTTTATACTCTGAAAACTAAAAAACACGGATGAAAGAAATTGTAGATGACACAAAGAAATGGAAAAACATTCCATGCTCATGGATTGGAAGAACAAATATTGCTAAAATGTCTATACTACCCAATCTCCACATTTAATGCAATCCCTATCAAAATACCAACAGCATGTTTTGCAGAGCTACAGCAAGTAATCCTAAAACTTGTATGGAACCATAAAAAACCCAGCTAGCTAAGGAAGTCTTGAAAAAGAAAACCAAAGCTGGAGCATCACAATTCTGGACTTTAAGTTATATTACAAAGCTGTAGTGATCAAGACAGTATGGTACTGGCACAAAAATTGACACATGGATCAGTAGAACAGAATAGGAAACCCAGAAATGAACCCACAACTATATGGTCATTTAATCTTCAACAAAGCAGGAAAGAGTATCTAGTGGAAAAAAGTCTCTTCAAAAAATAGCGTTGAGAAAACTGGACAGTTACATGCAGAAGAATGAAACTGGACCACTTTCTTACACCATACACAAAAATAGATTCATAATAGATTAAAGACCTAACTGTTAGACAGGAAACGATTAAAATCCTAGAAAAAGAACACAGGCAGTAACCTCTTTGACACTGTCTACTAGATATGTCTCCTGATGCAAGGGAAACAAAAGCCAAAATAAACTATTGGGACTTCATCAAAGTAAAAAGCTTCTGTACAGTGAAGGAAACAATCAAGAAAACTAAAAGGCAACTTATGGATTGGGAGAAGATATTTGCAAATGACGTATCTGATACAGGGTTAGTATCCAAAATACATGAAGAACTTATAAAACTTAACAAATAATCCAGTGAAGAAATGTGCAGAATACATGACTAGACATTTTTCCAAAGATATACAGATGGCGAGCAGATACAAGAAAAGATGTTCAACATCATTTATCATCAGGGAAATACAAATCAAAACTACAAACTGATATCACCTCGCACCTGTCAGAATGGCTAAAATTAACAACACAGAAACAACAGGTGTTGGTGAGGATGCAGAGAAAGGGGAACTGTTACAGTGCTATGGCAATGCAAACTGGTACAGCCACTTTGGAAAGCAGTATGGAGGTTCCTCAAAAAGTTAAAACTAGAACTACTGTATGATCCAGCAATTGCACTACTAGGTATTTGCCCAAAGGATACAAAAATACTGATTTGAACACCCAGATGTTTATAGCAGCATTATCAACAATAGCCAAATTATAGGAAGAGTCCAAATGTCCATCAACTGATGAATGGATAAAGAAGATGTGGTGTGTGTGTGTGTGTGTGTGTGTGTGTGTGTGTGTGTATACAATGGAATATTACTCAGCCATAAGAAAAAAGAATTAAATCTTGCCATTTTTGCCAATGATGTGGATTAAGACAGAGAATATTATGCTAAGCAAAATAAGTCAGTCAGAGAAAGACAAATACCATATGACTTCACTCATATGTGGAATTTGAGAAACAAAACAAATGAATGTAGGGGGTATAAAAGAGAGGCAAACCAAGAAATAGACTCTTAGCTAAAGAGAACAAATTGATGGTTACCAGAGGGGAGGCAGGTGGGGGTGATTGTTTAGATAGGTGATGGGGATTAAGGAGGGCATTTGTGACGAACACCAGGTGTTGTTGTAAGTGTTGAATCGCTAAATTCTACACCTGAAACTAATATTATATTGTATGTTAACTAATTGGAATTTAAACAAAAACTTGAAATAAAAATAAATAAAATTACTTACTATATTAATGATAAATTTTTAAAATTTCAGTCCTTTTATGTTTATTGAGCCTTTTAATGGTTTGAGCATACATCTGGGTGAAAGTTTCATATGCAACCTGAAAGAGTATGCATTATTCTTTGTTATGTTCCCTTTTCTTTCTTTATTTTAAAGTTTATTTATTATGAGAGAAAGTGAGGAGGGGAAGGGAAGAGAAAGGACTCTGCACTGTCAGCAAGGAGCCTGACACAGACTCAGTCTCACAAATTGTGAGATCATGACCTGAGCCCAAATCAAGAGTCAGTCCCTTAACTTACTGAAACACAGGCACCCCTGTTGTGTTCCTTTTTCTATATATATGTTAATTAAATCAAGTTGTTTGATAGTATTGTTCTGGTCATCTGTGTTTTCTGGCAGAGAGAGGATCCTTTAAATTCTGTCAGTTTCTGTTACATCTATCATAGGAAATTTTCCATCTTGAAGTCTACTTATTGTTCTGGCCAACCCAGATTTCTTATGTTTATACATTCTGAGTTTTTCATTCTTTTTAATCTATTTGATTTTCTTATACATGTCATATAGGTCTTCTTTTGTGTGTAATAATCTCTGCCTTTTAAAATAGTATTCTTAGACCACTTATAGTTAAAATAATTATCAGTATGGCTGTTATTTTCAAATCTACCATTTGCAGTTCATGTGTTAATTGTTCGTCTTCACTTCATCCAGTATTCCTCTTTTCTTGCTTCTTCATGATTGTGTATATTTTATATTCACTATTTTAATTGATGTATTTTATATTTTATAAGATAGTCTTATATTGGATTTATATTAAGCGTCTGTACCTTATTACAGTCTAGTCTATTTTCAAATAATATTATACTACTTCATGTGGTATACATACAAAATATAATTTTTGGACAGAAGCACCTACACATCATAGATGTAGTCTGCCCTTGAGAGACTTAGTAAAGAGGTGTGTATTGGCCCTGGTGGGCTTGGTGCCTTTGGGTGGGGAATTCCAGGCTCAGAGAATGGTCTGGACTAAAGAACATGTAGATGGGTGTATCCTTTTGACCCTGTACACTTTCACCAAATGGAAGGGCAACAGCTAGATGAGGACTGCAGCAAGACTTTCTACGGTTCAAGGCCCAGGGTCTATGGGCAATATTACCTTCTAACATTGACTATGGTCTTTAGCATTATGTCCTCAATAATTGGTTATATCTCTTCATCAGAGCTTCTAATTTGAGATAGATTTGGAAATAATTTCTCTTGGAATTAACTTCACAGTAAAAAAGTAGAGTGGGAAAAAAGAAAAGGCTAAAAATCTAAGGAACCTTTAGACAAAGTGGTGAAAATATTTGAATTTTCACTGCCTGACAATTTCTCTGGATTAATTACTAAGGTAGTATAATTAACTAATTCATAACTTCATAGAATTGTTCTGGTCAGTACCAAAATTTTATGATTCCTTTCTCTTCTTTGGATCTTCCTCCTCTTTGCATGGGTCTAAATTCCTATTTTCACATATTTCTGTACATCTTTAAATGTCTAAATATTTTCCCCAAATTGAGGCTGTTTCTACTACCACTGAAAATATTAAATTTTTAAAATATTTTTTAATATTTATTTATTTTTGAGAGAGAGAGAGAGAGTATGAGTGGAGGAGGAGCAGAGAGAGGGTGACACAGAATCCAAAGCAGGCTCCAGGCTCTGAGCCGTCTGCACAGAACCCAATGCTGGGGCTCGAACTCATGAAGTGTGAGATCATGACCTGAGCCGAAGTCAGTCACTCAACCTACTAAGCCACCCAGGTGCACCGAAAATATTAAATTTTAATAATTATATTCTGTTTAATGTTATTACCTATTTCATGTAGAAATAATGACACTGGTACTTGGGAGAAGAGAACTCAATTGATTTGTACTAGCAAAATTGGGTTCACACACACACACACACACACACACACACAGCATAGTTAAAACCAATGATTATTTCAAAGAAAATGTTAAAAGTTTTGTTTTTCTTCCTTAGTTAAATGGGACTGTGCTATCCAAAGAATGACTGCTTCTCTAAACTATGTCTAAACTATGACAAATTTATGGGCACCTGGGTGGCTCAGTCGGTTAAGTTTCTGACTTCGGATCAGGTCATGATCTCATGGTTCATGAGTTCGAGTCCTGCATCAGCTCTATGCTGACAGCTTAGAGCCTGGAGCCTGCTTTGGATTCTGTGTCTGCCTCTCTCCTGATCACCTCTGTCTCTCTCTCTCTCTCTCTCTCTCTCTCAAAAATAAATAAACATTAAAAAAAACTTTTTAAAAAATCTATGACAATTTTGGCCTAATCACATATTAAACATTTATTAAGTTGTCACATCAGGATAGATCGTGTACCTAATATTAAAAAGCTATGTTCTCTTCTCAAAGAGCTAATGTTCTAAAGTTAAGAGAGGGAGAAATAACATAAACAAACAGAGACAGGAATGGATCCAAACTCAGTAGAGACTCTCTTTATTATAGTTTCCTTTTTTGATCACTCCCTGATTGTGTACAAATAGACTTTTGGCATGTGAAATTATGTCATTGTTTAAATTGGCAGTTTGGGAAACTGGCTTGACCTGACTCCACCTCTTTCAGCCTGAAGGATAGTCCAATCTTGGGTGGCCTTCCCATCAGAAAAGGTCTCAGACAGGATGCCAGAGCCTGGTCTGTGACCTACAGCACAGGAACTTTCCAGAGGCAGCTTTGAGATAACCCATCTCTAACAGCCAGAATATTAGTTGATTCAAAGTGACATAGATTCACTGGAGTACAGTGGATTTCAGTCTTCACAGTAGAGAGAGAGAGGGAAAAAAACTTGTTCAATTGATCATGTAGCATGATTACTAAATATTCTTGCCAACAGTCTTTTAAAAGTTATAGTTAAAATGTTGATGAAATGTGCAAAGGATACAGAGAATATAAAAAGTGAAGTTAGCCCTGGTGGGAGAGAAACAATGGGGAGAAAACCACTTACGTATAATGATATGACATATAGTCCTCACTCTTTTCTCCCTATTCACAGAAAGGAGATTGCCTTCTAATGCCTTATGAGAAGTTTTGGTAAGAGGAAAAAAATTCTGAGTTTGGTAGTGGCCTCCTCTTGGCACTAATTGATCATGAAATCATTTACATTGATCTCCTCAAATATCACATGCCTAGAAATGGTGCAAACACTGTTCTCCATGCTTATGTCTCCTTGAATTGGTCTGAATTAAACCTCTAACTGGACTAAGGGCTGGTATGTATTTTGCAGCCCATGCGTTTAATAAAACCTTCACCTATTTTTATTGACAGAACTCTACAGGAAAACGCAAGCCTCATGTCAAAGGGACTAAATGTGGGGCTCTATGAAGAGAACGACTGAAAGAAAACTTAGAGGTAGTTGTATATAACCTAGAAGGGAGAAAATGGTTTCTATTTTTTGGATAACCATTAGGTAATTACATCTGTGTGAGCTTACAAGCAGAAAGTGAAAACATTCCCATTAAAAGCTTTGTGAGTTCAGTCCACCAGTAGCATCGCTTAGATGGCCAGAAAGAATGTATAGCATAAAGCTAGCAGGAGGGTGTTCCACACTGCAGGATAGAATACTGTCTGATTCTGATGCATTGAGTCTCCAGAAAATATAGCACCGCTCTGGCATTTCTTGGCTGCAAAGAATCCATGGCAGCAATGACCATGGAAATTATCATGGAGTTAGGCAGAGATACTAACTTCTTGCCAAATATCCATGTGCTCCTCACATTACCCAGTCTCAATGCAATAAAGTGAGACTACTTCTGGTCAATGCTCTGTGAGCAGAAATGACCTATTTATTTTGGGGCCAAAGCATTCAAAAGCCAATGCAAGTCCTTCCAGTATTTCTTTGCCTTAATGACCCTTCAGGCCACTTATTGAGTTGGAAACATTGTAAGATGTGAAACCTGTTAGATTGGATCTACAAGTTACAACTTAGAGGAGAGTTCCAAGCTATCTTGGGATGGTTGTCAGATCCTCAGAGAATCTGGCATGTTCTTTGAGTAAGAAGGAACTTTTATATGCAAAGCCATTAAAATTTCAGGGTTTGTTTCTGTAGCATAACTGAGTGACTAACATAAGGAGACTATACCAATAGAAGGGAAGAAAAGGTTAAATGCCACACAATAGGTAAATAAATGTGTTCATGAGACATTTGTAGAAATACCTAAAATACTGTTTAGAGACTTTAGAGATATATAAATAACAGGCAGGTTAAGATTTGGTAAAATAAACGTTATTACTATTCATGTATTCCTTCCTCTTAAACCTTATTATGCTGTATATTAGAACTGATAGATCAGAGATGGCTTTTCCATTTCTCTTATTTTATATATGTGCCCCTTAAAACATGAGTGTGAAAAGTTGCTTGCCTAAGCCTTCTCAGCAAATTAGTGACAGAAAATGGGATGAAGGGCAGCTTGGGGGTCTAGGAGCCAGGTAGGCATAGTGAAGGCCCTTTACAGATGACTTCATTTTCCAGCTCTCTCAGGTGCTTCCCTCTCAATGTTCTTTTAGTACTTTGCTCTACTGGTACAACTATACTTATACTCTACTGCAATTTGTGAATTCCACAGTGAAATACTTGATTATAGAGATCATTAATCTTTGTCTTCAGTGTCCAACACAGAGACTGCAGCAAAAAATGAACTAAATAAAATTTTATTGAATAAATGAAACTTCAGGTGGTGTTAACACTAAATAAAGTTTTGGATAGGGTAGTGCTTTGTATATATGGAATATATACATTAAAATTATATAAAAAAATCCACTGATAATATTGGATAGTAGAGCAAAAAATATCTTCTCCAACACTGATAACAGTATATCTCTTACCATTCAGCCCAGAGGTTGGAATTCTCAAAAATAGAGTATACCTTAGTTTGGGTATTGAAGGTATTTAATAAAATAGAAATACAACCTGAGAAAAATGGAATGGCATATAATTATTTATCTGTTAAAACCTTGGTACAAATTAACCAACCATATAGTCTTAGCAGACATTAGGTTCCTGATGGAATGGGATGTAGTTCATTTTTAAGGAAGTGGGAACAAGAATACGGACCTATCTGAACAGGTAAGATATCAAAGTGTAGAATCTAGGCCATCGCTTAATGGCTTTATTAAAGTCATGAAGACATGAGAAAGGTGAATATTTTGTCATCATCTTATCAAAATTAATCAGAAAAGTGAATATTCTGTCATCATTTTGTCAAAATTACAAATTAGACCCATATATAAAGTGTCTCATGGATAATTAATTTGCCTTTTTTTTCCCTCATCACTTTCTAATACCTATCTTAAATTGTAAAGGAAAGGGAGGGAGGAAGGGAAGGAGGAGTTAAATATAAATTCCCTTTTCACATTATATAATATGACGTCATTGAGGTTAAATATATCTTGTTGGCAAATTCACTGCAATATGTTTTGTCAGTCAATGCCTAATACCTTGATAAGATAAATTTGCCTTCAGTTTGTCCCTACCTAATCAAACACAACTTACATTTTCATATCATCTATATGAAATCATCAGATTGAGATTAGGAAAAATACAGACTTCCAAGTCAATGTCTGTCCCCTATAAGAAAGGACAGCTATGTCTTAGCTATGCTAATGTTGATTATTAGATTATTCCTTTCTGTTTCATTTACTTAGGTACCAAATCACTTTGCTATATCCTTAGGTGAGGCAGCATAGTGCCCTCAATAAAATAAACAACATTTAGATAAACATTAGATAACAACATTATCTAACGTGTGAACATACCTACAGATACCATGCAAACTAAATCAAAAGTCTTTTTTTAATTAATGTTTTAAACTTTATTTAGTTATCTTGGGAGAGAGAGAGAGAGAGAGAGAGAGAGAGAGAGAGGAAGCATGAGCAGAGGAAGGGTAGAGAGAAAGGGAGAGAGAGAGAATCCCAAGCAGGCTCTACACTCAGCATGGAGCCTAGTGCAGGGCTCAAACTCTCAAACTGTGGGATTATAACCTGAGCTGAAACCAAGAGTGGAACACTTAACCAGCTGCACCACCCAAGTGCCCCCTAAATCAAAAGTCTTAAAGGAAAACAATTTCCTACACTTGCATGACCTTTGTAATAATAGTTTCCTTTTCTTAAAAACAAATAGTTTTATAAACTATGTATGTACTCCTAAATAGTAGAGTTTAGTTTTTCCTGGTTTTAAAATTTCTACAAAAGGAATAAAACTATATTCTTGCATGTCCTATTCTTTTCATTGAATATTGTAAGATTCACCATGTTCTGTGTAGCTATAGTAATATTCTTTGATATGACTATATGCAATTTTATTCATCTTGCTAATGACAGATACTGGTTTCCAGTTTGTTTAAAGCATTATGAACATTTGACAAATGTGGCAAGAAGTTACATATATAAGAACTAAAAATAAGACAAAATTTGGAACAGTATTTTATTGTAGTTTCCTCATAGATTTATTACTGAATCTGGAGTGAGAATATGTCCAAATCAATCATGAAATCAAACTAGGAATCATGTAGTCAAATCTTTTACTTAATAGATAAGGAAACAGAGGTCCAAAGAAGATTTCACTTGGTCATAGTGACATAATTATAGAGTCAAGGATGAAAGTCAGCTCTCCAACGTAGGTAACACAGAATTCTCTTAACTTTTTATGTTGCCAAATTTCTCCACCAGCACCAGTCTCCACCAGTGTTAAGGAATAAAGACCATCTGAAAACTTCCTGTTAGTCTACCCAAAAAGATCACAGTCCATGGTCAAAAATGGATAAAAAAATATTGGTGTTATATTTTGAAAAAAATTTTTAAATATTTTGGGCACCCATTTACCATGAGAGATGTGGCATTGAAAATACTTAAGGAAATCCTATTTAGATTTTAGATGTAGAGGATTTTTTATAAAATTTTAGGATAATGTTATTTTGCTTTAAAAATTTTTTAAACAAAATTTATATCTTTCCAAGTCATTAGCTATTTAAGGAACAAAACAAAACCAAAATGATTTGCTCAATACCATATAAAGAGTTGGCCATAAATTGGAAAGAAAAATCAAGCTTTGTGGTTTTTTTTTTTTTTTTTTTTTTTTTAAAGAATGAGAATGCAAAGGAAGAAACACCATTCCAGGAGAAACATTCTGGGTGGCATATTGGAAAAGACTCTGCAAAGTTCTGTGCAATTAAAAAAAAAAAAGATAACTTCCTCCCTGACAGTTTGAAATTTCAATATTTTTAGAAAGTGAAAGTTAAAATGTTATGCTACTTAAACTAAAATTCTGAAACAAGAAAGTAGATTATATAAATATAAATGTCATGGCTTGGGATAAATAAGATATTTATGAGATTATTTTTGCACTTTCTGCACTAGATCATATAACTTGATAGTGTTGACAATACGATGCTTCTTGTCCTTTTTAGTATGACACATATAGAAAGATGATGTGTATATAGATTGGCAGCTAAGGGGAGAGACATAGAGTAAAACAAACACATCTATAGAAATCTGTAAGTACCAATGGGAAAGTTGCTGGCAAAAGTCATTGATATAAGGAGCTTAGCCAGTGGATCTTCTTCCTCAAAATGTTTTCACTATGTGTCTCTAGGCAGTGTTGACATTTTTATATTCTACTATATGCATGCTTTTTCTTCATTTGGTTTTGCTTTGGCTTACTCCTAAGTAAAATGTAATTCCCTTTCAATTCTTACCTTGAAGTTAGACTTTCCAAATAAAAATATTCTCTTCTGTTTTATTTCCTAAAACAACCTAAGACATAGGGAAGAATAGAGGTTTTACCTTTCTTGAAACTTGCCGAATTCACTTGCAATGCAAATTTCTTAACTTTTTATAATTTATCAACTTCTGTATCATCATCATTACCAAACTATATGACTAGAATCTATTGGGCACTCATTGCATTATACGATTTGACCTCCTGCATTAAAATGGCTATTTTAGCAATGATTTGGAATTTATCCAAACATGGTTGAAACATGCATAATTCTTTCAGTTGTCCCTGAAATACTGGTGCTACTGAAATACTGCCATTAAATACTGAAATAAAGAGAAGAAACTATGTCACCAATGAGCTTGAAATCACCAAAACATGATGCTAGTCTATTCTCCCACAAGTCAGCTAATCTTTGCCTCAGATATAGGAAGAACAGAGAAAAATAAGAACATAATTTGTGACTCAATGTAAACTGTCACATTTTAAGGGACTATATTGTTTGTGAATATAAAAAAGAAACATGCAATCTAACGCATGCTTTTTTTCTTTGAATGAATATCTAGTGCTGAAATCCTAAAAATACTTTAGTACTGTTGATGTACTTATAAAATAAGGCTTGTGGTAGACGACCAGGAAGAAATGCTGTAGCAAGAAACATGACATTGAATTCAGCTGTCACTAAAGATGTTCAGAGATTAAGCAATATACATGAAAGTGTATGGCACCAATCAGGTAAACTGTAAATGTGTGATAGTGTTACAGAATGTGAATTCTGCCCAGTGGGGGGCCAAATCAAAAGATTTTTTTAGTGTAGAATGGTCCACAGCTGCATTAGTGCTCTGTTATCTGAAAGACAAAACCAAAAGAAAGAAAGAAAGAAAGAAAGAAAGAAAGAAAGAAAGAAAAGAAAGACCAGATAATTCAGTAATATAAAAGACATTTACAGAACCATTTCAATCAAAAAGGCTATTTCTTAGGATACAGGCATTTCATTATATGCCAATTCATTCAGCTGACACTTTTGTATAAAATTGTTTGACAGCATGGTAGGTGTTCATGGAAAATGAAGAGAAAAACTAATAAATTGCTACAGCAAGAGAGGGAACAGTGGTTTAAGTTTCAGCTTTGAGGAATATGCTAAATCTTCCATGAGATATATGTATTTTTTTTACTCTTCCTCAAAACAATGAAATATCACTCAAGTAAAATATAAACTGTTTAATTAAAGTGTTCATGACTTTTAGGTGCATTAATAGACATAATGAGAGCTGAAAATGCAAGATCCAGGAAGAGCTCTTTGATATCCAGACAAATGGAAGACGGACTTTAAACCCAAATTTGTAACTCACTCCCTACAAAATCACCAGGAAGTCATAGCTCTGATATGACTGACCTAAAATGGGAGGACCAATGGCCTATTCCTCTGGTTTGTTGTTAGAAGAATTTGTTTCCTTGCAGAGTTTCATCTGTATCCTGAACCCTCCAAAAACAAATAAAGTCAGCCTCTATGGTCCTCCTTCCTGCCCCAGTTAAATTCTTCTGACCCTGTCCCATTTTGAAAGCATTGAAGTTCAAAGGCACACTCTGGCATTGTTTCTTGTTTGTAGAGACCCCACAGACTTTAAGCCCTTTTAACTAATTAACTACTTACTTCCTATCTGCATCATTAGAATAACAGGACAGCTTAATACTGGTTCAAGGAAATAGCACTTTATTGCTTCCACAGGGTTGCCACCTAATTGAGTAATGTGGATAAACTTAAGGGAATGGTCATATAAATAAAATTTGCTAAGAGACTAGAAGGTAGATGTTCTTGCCACACCCATCCCTGCAAGAAAAGAGCCAGATAATATGTGAAGGGAGACACATATATCAAATCACTATGATGCACCTTTAAGTATCTTACAACTGGGGCGCCTGGGTGGCTCAGCTGGTTGAGCATCTGACTTCGGCTCAGGTCATGATCTCGCCATCCGGCTCAGGTCATGATCTCGCCATCCGTTAAGTTTGAGCCCCGCATCCGGCTCTGTGCTGACAGCTCAGAGCCTGGAGCCTGTTTCAGATTCTGTGTCTCCCTCTCTCTCTGATCCTCCCCCATTCATGCTCTGTCTCTCTCTGTCTCAAGAATGAATAAATGTTAAAAAAAATTTTAAACATAAGTATCTTACAATTGTATTTGTCAATTATATCTCAATATAGCTAAAAAATAATTAAATAATTAAATTAAACAAATAAAATGGTCTAGAGCTCTCTCATCTCTTGAGGCTACTTCTTCAGGACACATAGAGGACAATTCAAAAAAACACTGCTATAAAAGGATAGGGAAAAAATGTTTTTAAAGGCTTCAGGTAGCTCCTGACAAGTTTAAAATGTGTTCACTAGAAAAAAAAATATGTGAAAAATAAATGACTATGTTATTAATTCATTAAAAAAAATAAATTGAGAACAAAAGAAATTACAAGAAGAAAAAGTTCATGCATAGCAGACTTTCCTTTTTGTTTTTCTTTTTTTCTCTTTGAAATCTTTCTCCTCCCTATATTTCCTCCCACTCTGGAGAATTCTCTAATGATATTTGTTGTATTTTGGTGGCCCAGGACCTGACCTCCTTCTGGTGTTTGTGGAGTCCTCTACTCTGTGCAATGGTGAGAAGATGGCCTGTAACCTAATAGCCAGACAGGTCAGACGCTTGCTTCCCATGCTCCCCAGAGCTTTAGTATGGTCTTTGGGAGCAGCCAGATATACTTTCTCCATCTCAGAATAATATGTAAGATGTTCATAACCCAGAGAAGTAAGTGCAGTAGATAAGCTACTATAATGGGGACAAGAGCAGTTCAGAAATGTCCTGTCCTCCCAAGGCCACTATTTCTTTTTTTTTTTTTTTAATATGAAATCTGTTGTCAAATTGGTTTCCATACAACACCCAGTGCTCATCCCAACAGGTGCCCTCCTCAATACCCATCCCTCCCACTGCCCCCTCCCCACCATCAACCCTCAGATTGTTCTCAGTTTTTAAGAGTCTCTTATAGTTTGGCTCCCTCCCTCTCTGACTTTTTTTTCCTTCCCCTCCCCCATGGTCTTCTGTTAAGTTTCTCAGGATCCACATAAGAGTGAAAACATATGGTATCTGTCTTTCTCTGTATGACTTATTTCACTTAGCATCACACTCGCCAGTTCCATCCACGTTGCTACAAAAGGCCATATTTCATTCTTTCTCATTGCCACGTAGTATTCCATTGTGTATATAAACCACAATTTCTTTATCCATTCCTCAGTTGATGGACATTTAGGCTCTTTCCATAATTTGGCTATTGTTGAAAGTGCTGCTATAAACATTGGGGTACAAGTGCCCCCATGCATCAGTACTCCTGTATCCCTTGGGTAAATTCCTAGCAGTGCTATTGCTGGGTCATGGGGTAGATCTATTTTTAATTTTTTGAGGAACCTCCACACTGTTTTCCAGAGTGGCTGCACCAGTTTGCATTCCCACCAACAGTGCAAGAGGGTTCCTGTTTCTCCACATCCTCGCCAGCATCTATAGTTCTCCTGATTTGTTCATTTTAGCCACTCTGACTGGAGTGAGGTGGTATCTGAGTGTGGTTTTGATTTATATTTCCCTGATGAGGAGCGACGTTGAGCATCTTTTCACGTTCCTGTTGGCCATCTGGATGTCTTCTTTAGAGAAGTGTCTATTCATGTTTTCTTCCCATTTCTTCACTGGATTACTTATTTCTCAGGTGTGGAGTTTGGTGAGTTCTTTATAGGTTTTGGATACTAGCCCTTTGTCTGATATGTCATTTGCAAATATCTTTTCCCATTCCGTTGGTTGCCTTTTAGTTTTCTTGGTTGTTTCCTTTGAAGTGCAGAAGCTTTTTATCTTCATGAGGTCCCAATAGTTCATTTTTGCTTTTAATTCCCTTGCCTTTGGAGATGTGTCAAGTAAGAAATTGCTGCTGCTGAGGACAGAGAGGTTTTTTCCTGCTTTCTCCTCTAGGGTTTTGATGGTTTCCTGTCTCGCATTCAGGTCCTTTATCCATTTTGAGTTTATTTTTGTGAATGGTGTGAGAAAGTGGTCTAGTTTCAGCCTTCTGCATATTGCCATCCAGTTCTCCCAGCACCATTTGTTAAAGAGGCTGTCTTTTTTCCATTGGATGTTCTTTCCTGCTTTGTCAAAGATGAGTTGGCCATACGTTTGTGGGTCTAGTTCTGGGGTTTCTATTCTATTCCATTGGTCTATGTGTCTGTTTTTGTGCCAATACCATGCTGTCTTGATGATGACAGCTTTGTAGTAGAGGCTAAAGCCTGGGATTGTGATGCCTCCTGCTTTGGTCTTCTTCTTCAATATTACTTTGGCTATTCGGGGTCTTTTGTGGGTCCATACAAATTTTAGGATTGCTTGTTCTAGTTTCGAGAAGAATGCTGGTGCAATTTTGATTGGGATTGCATTGAATGTGTAGATAGCTTTGGGTAGTACTGATATTTTAATAATATTTATTTTTCCAATCCATGAGCATGGAATGTTTTCCATTTCTTCGGATCTTCTTCAATTTCCTTCATAACCTTTCTATAGTTTTCAGCATACAGATCTTTTACATCTTTGGTTAGATTTATTCCTAGGTATTTTATGCTTCTTGGTGCAATTGTGAATGGGATCAGTTTCTTTATTTGTCTTTCTGTTGCTTCATTGTTAGTGTATAAGAATGCAACTGATTTCTGTACACTGATTTTGTATCCTGTGACTTTGCTGAATTCATGTATCAGTTCTAGTAGACTTTTGGTGGAGTCTTTCGGATTTTCCATGTATAATATCATGTCATCTCCAAAACAGTGAAAGCTTGACTTCATCTTTGCCAATTTTGATGCCTTTGATTTCCTTTTGTTGTCTGATTGCTGATGCTAGAATTCCCAACACTATGTTAAACAACAGTGGTGAGAGTGGACACCCCTGTCGTGTTCCTGATCTCAGGGAGAAAGCTCTCAGTTTTTCCCCACTGAGGATGATATTAGCTGTGGGCTTTTCATAAATGGCTTTTATGATCCTTAAGTATGTTCCTTCTATCCCGGCTTTCTTGAGGATTTTTATTAAGAAAGTATGCTGAATTTTGTCAAATGCTTTTTCTGCATCGATTGACAGGATCATATGGCTCTTATCTTTTCTTTTATTAATGTGATGTATCACATTGATTGATTTGCAAATGTTGAACCAGCCCTGCAGTCCAGGAATCAATCCCACTTGATCATGGTGAATAATTCTTTTTATATGCTGTTGAATTCGATTTGCTAGTATCTTATTGAGAATTTTTGCATCCATATTCATCAGACAAGAGCAGTTCAGAAATGTCTTGTCCTCCCAAGGTCACTATTTCTTCCATTGCTTCAACAACAAATTCTTTCCTGATGGCCAACGGAGGTCCTGGATGATGTCCCTAGGGTCATGAGACCACAAGCAGTCTCATGAGCATTTAATATGCTGTGCTGAAGGAAACTTCTAGTATGTCTGGGAGTTGGAGTCCTTGATCACTAATGTAATTTACCTGCTGTGCATATAAAGAGGCAAATTACCTAGTATCATCTGTAACTGAGGTAAATAGTATCTAGTTCATTGTTCTGTGGTATTAGAGAATTCATGTAGAGTAACTGGCATAAAGTTTGTCTGTAACAAATAGTAGCTACCATTGTTATTGTTGTTTCTATTGTTTCTATTACTAACCCTGTGACTATTTCCATTACTATTCTATCTTGCCTCTACTAGCTTGTGAACTCAGACCTCATGTCCAGTTCCTTCAATTAAGCAGCAGCTAGTCACCTCTAACAACAAAGTCCTCCTTGTTGCCCTCTGTTTCTGTCTCTATGCAAACACATCCCATCATTTTTTCTTCTTCAAATAATGGCGGTTGATGTGAACGTACATGTAAATATATCTTCTTCTAGAATATATGACGGTGGGCACCGGGGTGGCTCAGTCGGTTGGGCATCCGACTTCGGCTCAGGTCATGATCTCAGGGCTAGTGAGTTCCAGCCACGTGTTGGGCTCTGTGCTGAAAGCTCGGAGCCTGGAGCCTGCTTCAGGTTCTGTGTTTCCCTCTCTCTCTCTGCCCATCCCCCACTCGCATTCTGTCTCTCTCTGTCTCTCAAAAATAAATAAACATTAAAAAAATTTTAGGATATAAGATGGTGACATTAGTGGTACTTTTATTCTTTTCTTCCTAATTCTTAAATGTTTATGTTTTTTAAAACAACTGCATATTACTTTAATAAACAGGAAAAAGTAAGAAAGCTATTTTAAGTAATATCTTCTTGACACCTAAGGCTATTCCATATTCATTTTGAATAGATACAGTTCTTTGGAATAAGGTGTACCCTTCCTTTTTTTTTATATTCCTATTTTTATTTTGTCCAAACAATTACACATAAGATGTAGTAATATGTAGTAATAGTCATGATATTCTGTGTACTACTTGGTTACAATTCATATTCCCACTGATGATATTTATTTCTCCTATCCTATACTGTTACATGTGTATTTCTCAGGATCCATGATTTCCAAATCTGTTAATTCTTTAACATATTCAACTTCTCATCCTACCTCCCATGTTATGGTTCTTTTTCATGTTTTAGAAGTTGTTGGTCATAATAACTGATTCCTAAGTTATAGCAGTGTTTGTCAAATCTGATCATGCCTCCTGGGTTACTGCATTACTGAACAGTGATCATATAAAGCTAATGCTTTCTCAAGATCATTCAAGAAAATCACACACACACAGAGAGAGAGAGAGAGAGAGAGAGAGAGAGAGAGAAAATGGCACATAATTCCATAGGAATTAATTTTTATGCGTGTAGAAGGGATATTTACTGGGATAAGTACTAAGGGAGTAAAGACTATTAAAGTTTACATTTATAAACTAAATTGAACTCATTACTAGAGTTTCCTGAGCTCTAATTGAGGTCCCAGGCAAAGCCTAGCAATGAAGACAATAATAAGCATAGCTCTCAGGGCAGCATCATTACTGGATCTTGAGTTGGTCATGACTGTTAGTTGTAGCTGTTCTTGGTTGCTAATTATAAGGCAACTATCAAACACCCCCATTCCCTTATCTGGCATATCTAGAAAAATGTGAGTTTGTTTCATATTCATAAGTGAGTCACTTATCCTATTATATATTCCTCCCATTGGTCCTAGGTCCCCAGTGAGCTGTCTGCCCTCTTTTTGATGCTAGCCCTACACTGAAATGTTTGGGCTAAAATCTCCCATCCATATATAAGTAGATATGGCTACCTCTTTGACATTCTCAGTGGTGAAATAAATACAGGACAGGGTATACTTCCTATGATTGCCACAGAAGTCTATTGGTATATATCAACCTTTACTGAAAGATGGAAGGTCAATAAAAAAAATTACAGTGGGGATCAGGTGCATTTAAGACTATATGCCAAATAGGGCTATTTCATAATCCAAGGAAAAACACGAAAATATCAAACACTTCCTAGGGAATTCTCCCATGGTTATACTCCAATTCTTGGTTGCTCCACCATATTTAGATTCTCCCTCCTCTATAAGGATTTCCTCCTCCAAACGTCCCTTGAGGGCAACCCCATTCCCTATTTACACAGGTTGATGTGAGTCTGGAAACCATCCACTTCTTACTCACAGGAATTCTGTGGATCCCATAACCCACTAGTAGTATATAGCCCAAATTCTGAGTTATTCATCTCACAAAGACTAAAGAGTTGGGGGATGACGTTGAGTGAATTACAAAATGGGATACAGTACTACAAAATCTGTTAGGTTGCAAGTACGTCTTCTTATTCTTACTGATAATCCAAATGGATCAAAAATATACATTCACAAACATCTTCCTAGGATAAACATCAATTCTTAGAAAGACTATAGTATAAGTCCTTATTGAAGTAGAGGAATATTTTACTAACTACAATATAATTAGTACAGTTGGCCCTCACTTAATGATACAATGTAAAAGAGTAAAAGTTTTCCTTTGTTTATACTTCTGTTTTCAGACTGTGCTCTTGGGCCTATCATTATGTAACAAACAACAATTCCAGTGACTTCTAACTTTGATGACTGTAGCCCAGCCCAAAAGCGGCATTCTATAAACTCCAGTGATTTTCTGCAGGAAGATTTTTTTTGTTGTTCTGATTGACAATGATTTGGTAAAGAAATACCTGAGTTTGGATGAACTACTCTGAGGAGTGTTCTTTCAGAATTCCTTAATGAACTTTACTTCTGGTGGCCTAGTGCTAGCTTACTTTCCTACCATCTTATGTCCTCATTCCCTAGTGCTTACTGGGTTCCCCAACAAATGATATACTTGGACTTGTATCCTTGTCTTGGGACCTGCTTCTGGGGATTGCAAGCAAAGACAATGGTCATCCTTCTGTCTTCAGATAGATCAGAAGCTTTCAGATTAAACTCATTTTATATTTTGGGCCAGGTCAGATTCCTAGGCAGGGTGAACTTGTATATTTTCTGAATGAGGGAAAAAAAAGCCAGTGCAATGATCCATTGTTCTTCTGAGCAACAAGATGGAGCTGTTGTTCATGTAGGTAAGAAAAGATTAATCTTCTAATAATTAAAATCTTAAAATTAAAAAAAATACCGTTTATCTTATGATTGCCCATTTAATTTTGTTTGAGTTTTTTTAATAATCCAAGTGCAGAGCAATACATTTAGCCACAATATTTTAGCCAATACTTTTTCTAAAAACTGGACTCTAAGTCATACATGTATCATCATTCAAATGTAAATAAATTACACTCCTTTCACAAAAACAGACCATGGTAATTTCCATAAATTCTAATGAACTCTATCCTCTCTCTGGTCAACTATTCTTGCAAGTCCTCTTACCTATTGGGAGTAGTACAGCTTTTGGAGCACAGGTTTAGGACTAATGTAGCTGGAGCTCTCCTGAGTTCTATGCATTCTCATTTTAACTTCATATAATACACTTAAACACTGCTTCAGATACCTCATGTAGAAAGGGTTCCTATTACATAAACGGAGCTATTGTGATTGATGAGGTGATGTATTTATTTTAAGTAGTTGGTCTAGCTCCTGGCTCATAGTATATAAGCCTCATTGTTCAGCATTATGATTATTGAAGTAGACTCATTCTTCAATTGGAAGAAAGAGTGAAACACAACACTTAACTGCCTAAGGGTCCTCACTTTCCAGACCAAGAGTTCCCAATGACAAAGGGGGCTTCCTTCTTTTCTTCTCTCCTTATATTATTAATCCCCATGGAAGCACTGGGGGTGGGTAGCCATTATCAGATAGGTAAATCTTGGTAGGCTTTTTGGAGCATTCTGAATGTTCATTCTAGAAAGACAACATGCCTCCAAACCATAAGTGAGATTTACATGGTATTGCTTTTCACTTTTCTGTTCCCCAAGTTTTTCTTCCTCCAAGGGCCACAGGCATCCTTGACTTAGCCTGTGCTCTTCTTTTTTCCATAATATGCTATGTTCAATAATAGCCAACACTAGGCTTTTATCTAAACCTTGAGGCATGGCCAAAGAGGTGACAGAAGTAAAAGTGATTCACTAATGGGAAGCTAAGAGGAAAACAAGGTCAACATGTGATCCCTTCCAGTTTTGTGGAAAAATACAGAAATAAAGTGTGATCATACTCTGCTTCTCTATTAAAGTATTGGTACTTAATTAAAACTTGAATTAAAGATCAGATTTGTTTCTGTTCCCCACTTTCCTCTTCACACCTTATTAATGGTGAATTTTGACCACTGTCAGCTCCTAGAACTGTAAGACATATGATATACACTATATAGAGAAATATAGTCATCTCCCTCCAACTTCCTGAAATAGATGTGAACAAAATGAAGAAAAAAAATGATAGATGTATCAAAGTCCTGATAGGAAATGGATGGTAATTGAGAATAATTTTAAAAGGTCTATTTACTTAGGAATCAGGAGAATGAATGGAAACCAGCAAAAGATAGTGTGTTCATCTGGGGAAAGAATGGAAGAGGTGATCATTGGGTTTATTGGTTTTCGTTTTTTAACTAATTGAATATCTGTAAGAGATCATACATGTTAAAAGGCTCATTCCTCCATAAAACAATATAGCTAAAATAGCAATCTATCTTAAATCTCCTTTGTGTTCCTACTCAGCTCTAACACTTAATGACATTATCTAATTGTCCCACTACCTAGCAAGCTAATCCAAAATATTTATCTGGCATTAATCATAAGTATGCTCCTTTCACCATCTGAGGTACAGAAAAGAATAAAATTTTTAAAAAATCTTGGAAATAAATCTTCATACTTTATAAGTTTGACAAATAATAAGGAGAAGTAAGAAGTAGGGAAAGGAACTAATTTGTATTAAGTATTTTGATTAGGCAACTATGCTATATGTTTGTAAAATTTCCTTTCTATTGTTTGTTACAATTATGGTTTTTCACTCTAGAACTATTAGATGATCCTCTGAATTCTGAGCAGTGTCATGGTGAGCTATTGCATTGCTGTAGTACAACAGCATATATTCTTACTAAGGTTACATTGCCATTATAAAACGGACAATGAAATCATTTGGAATCATTTCCTCCACAAGGGCCATGAACTTCCCTTCTTTAAGATAAGGGTTAGCACTGGGCATTCCCTTCCTGTACCTTAGAACCCAACTCTGTTTTTTTAGTAAGTTTGGAAAGAAATTTATCATTAGATGATAAGGGAAAAATTCAGTCTCTTTCTATTTATCATTAAAACCCTATTGGGAGCTTCATCTCTCTTGTCTAGAAGATTCTGCTCCCATCTTGCACATCTGTCATATTTATCTGTACACACAGGTTTCATATTCTTCTACTAATGCATTTACATTACAGGAAACTGGCAACATTAAGTATTTACAGGGTGAGAAGGTCAGAAAGAGAAATTGCCAGAATGCCTGGAGTTCAGTCAAAAGCCCAAGGGGTAGTACAGTAGGTGATGTTTTCTACTCTTTCTGTCTGAAGTTCAGAAGTGGCTACTAGATTTTTTCAAAGTAATATTAAGTTCCTTGGAAAAGGATCTTACTTCTGCTATAAGTTACAGGAAGAAATAAATCCTGTTGACTCCTACAACAAAAAGCTGTGACTTGGGTGTGCTACAATGTATCTCTATCTTCAAAGAGAGCTGTAAGAGTAAAATGACTTGCCTGTATTTAGTAAAACCTACTTCAATGGTTAGGCATTTATGTTCTGAGAGTTTTCAAAGGAAATGTATTCATTTCAGAGCAGTTGCTTGAAATGACTAATTTTCTGTTGCTTTTCCTAATTTCATTCTCATTTGATTTATCTTAGAGTTTGGGAGAAATGAACTATTCTCCATCAATTAATTTTCTAGAATTTTAGTCACATTGGGAAAAAAATTAAAACTTTATTAAAAAATGGTCCATTTTTGGACCGTTTTGGAGTGCCTGGCTGGCTCAGTCAGTTAAGTGTCTGTCTTTGATTTCAGCTCAGGTCATGATCTCACAGTTCATGGGATTGAGCCCAACATTGATTGGGGTTCTTTCTGTCTCTCTCTCTCTGCTCCGCCCCCCTCACTCACATGCTCTCTCTCTCTCTCTCAAAATAAATAAACTTAAAAAAAGGAAATTTAAAAATGGTCCATGTGGATAAAATTTATCATTTTAACCTCATACCTGTTGGCTCTGCTGTCCTGTGGGACAGTAATATCTTGTCCCCCTGAATTCTTGGCAGTCAGTGCTATACATGTTCAGCCAGTCACAGCTTAGTGCCTGCTTTGCACTGAGGTAGCATGACTAAACATGGTCTCTCCTTCACTGAGTTTATTTATTTAGAAGGCATTCAACACATATACATTAAATTAATGAATATGAATAACACAAATTCCTCTGGCTTATTGCCTCTACTTACAGATATATGAAAAACTGCTACTTAACCAGCAATCCTTCCCAATTATTTTGGAGTATCCCCAGGGAGTTTTCGATGTACTTGGAAATAGTTCTGCTTATGATCTTTTCTTTCATAATTGTTACTGTATGTCAGACCTGTTCTAACCACTGTTCTAATATACATTAATTCACCTATGTTGTCCTCATGACAACTATAGGACAAGAGCTGCACAACAAAAGGTGGAAGAAAAAACTTTCCTCCATCTTGATTTCTACTTGGTTAGCTGATCCTAGAAACACCAATCTTTCATGAAGATTGCTCATGAAAACTGGTGATTGGGTTCTGCTTTTAAACCCCGCCCTCCCCAAGGGCTGATGAACAACCTAGCAAGCCAGGAGTTGGGAAGAGTTATCATGTCATGCTCCCCCATTGTCCACCTGTCTCTTCTTTCTCCCCACATACATTTGCTGTGATTGTTCGGTTTTTTCTATACATCAAATATCAAAAATTTTCATTTACATTAACTTGCATATAGATATATTGAGGGGTTCCACAAACCAAGAAGAGAAATCCCATTTGTGCTGAACTAGGACAACTGTTAAACCATATGGAGCATTAAGCACTATTTCAAAATGTACATTCATACCCCTTCTCACTAACTGCTTTAATCAACCTTGGGACGGGAAGGCGGGTAACTAAGCAACTAAGCAATTGGTTTTCTAGGGCTGATGTAACATTACCACAAACTATGTGGCTAAAGACAACAGAAATTTATTCTCTCACAGTTCAGGAGGCCAGAAGTTCAAAATCAAGGTGTCAGCAGGGTTGGTCTTTTTGGGAGAGGAGAATCTCATACATCTCTCCTAGCTGCTGGTGATTGCTGGGTTCTTAGCACTCCTTGGCTCATGAACAAATCACTCCAATCTCTGCCTCTCTCACATGATGTTCTCTGTCTGTGTCTGTATCCCTGTGTCCAAACTTCTCTCTTCTTATAAGGATACCAGTCATATGGATTTAGGGCCCACCCAAATTCTGTATGACCTCATCTTGATTACATCTGCAAAGATCTTATTTCCAAATAAGCCCACATTCATAGATTTGGGGGGGGGGGCATGAATTTTGTGGAGACACTATTTAACCAAGTATAGCAATGATGTTTGTTAAATGGGAATAAAATGGTGACACTTTATAATAACTAGAGACAATTCTTTCCACGTCTAAAAGGACATTTTCTTTTACTTCTGCACGGAGGCTCTGTTGAGATTGGAAGAACACTAAACTTCAGAAAAGTCAAGTGTTATTGTAGGTTAGGTGCCCTTCACCTATCTGTCTATCTATCTATCTATCCATTGAGAAAGTCTTATCTAGTTACAGTACATGAGGTTTACTGATTTTGTACCTGACATTTCAGGATCTTGGTACTCAGAATGTAAAAGACACCAGTTCCTACTGCCTTCTTTCTGTCGTGTTCAATATTGTATCATGCAATCTTCCATATGAGGTTTGGGTTTTTTTTTTTCTTTTTATTTATAACGTTTGAATTTTTTTAAACTAAACTTTTTTTAAATTAAAACTAGGAAAACTTAAAGTAGGGACATGGAAGTTATTAATTTTGTTATATGAAGTACAGTAAAACCTTGGATGGTGAATAACTTGTTTTGCAAGTGTTCCACAAGATGAGCAAACATTTCTAATAAATTTTAACTTGATAAATGAGTGATGTCTTGCAATATGAGTAGTACCTGACACCGGATGCCACATGATCACAACTGAGCCAATGGTTCTTTTCCCATCTCTCGCTGCAGGATTGTGGGTGATCATCTCCCATGCTCAAATGCTCGGTCTCAGACATTGGTGTTTGGTAGAAATCAGTGATTTTTCAGAATGTTTGAAAGTGCCCACAACTGGCACTAGTGTATTTTTTGTCACTTCAAAGCACCAGTCCTATGGACAGTCTTTTCCATACAAGAGTAAGCTTAGGAATGCTTTGCTTCGTTCTAGGTCAGGTTGCCTAAAGATAGAGACCCTTTCCTCTGCTGCCTTATTGCCAGTTACATTAAATACAGTGCATGAAAAGAGTTTATTAATACTATACTATAGTCAACATTCTTTAGTGATAGTGAAAGTTGTCCTACACAATAACCCTCCTCTCTCTTGTCTCCCTTACCCCGGCCATGAAGGTTTTCAAAGGTAAGTGCAGGTTAATTGGTTTATTTTTCTTTTTCTTTTGTATTTTCTTTACTATTTTGTATTATGTTACAGTACTGTAATCATTTTTATATGAATATTTTTGGGTTGTGTAATGAATCATCAAAGTTTCCATTATTTCTTATAGGGAAATTCGCTTTGATATACAAATGCCTTGGATTACAAGCATGTTTCTGGATGAATTATGCTCGCAAACCAAGGTTTTACTGTATATGCTTTTGTATATTACTTCAGAATAAGTACTTACATTAGATACTTTAATCATACAAATAGAATTTAATTTTATCCTTGAATCAGATACAATGGGCACAGTAGATCCAGCACAGATATGGAAACTAGAATGATAATGTTACATTTCTATTTCCATTTCTACAGCAAACCCACATAATTATCCTGATTAAGTACATAATTTGTTTAATATATATTCTTTGTTTGCATCTTCTGACTCTATTATTCAGTGCCTTAGATGTATCTAAAATTTACCTTTTAGTGTCAAATTAGCATCTGTCATCAGCTACCCAAGAAGACTAGGTGTATGAAACAAGGAGTTATCCTAATGGTTGGATAAGGGAGTATTGGGCTTAATCAAATTTAATTAATATAAATGCCACATAACGTTTGGTTTTCAAGGAAATAGAATACAGTGAGATACAGGGAATAATACAGCCCAAATGTGGGCAAGTAAGAGCTTCTTTCAGCTCTAAGTGTAACCATTGCTTAATGCTCCTTTAATCATTCAGAAAGATGAGGATGTGGAGAAAGGGCAACATTGTTGCACTATTGGTGGGAATGCAAACTGGTGCAGCCGGTTTGGAAAACAGTATGGGGATTCCTCAAAAAATTAAAAATAAAACCACCCTATGATCCATCGATTGCATTACTAGGTATTTACCTAAAGGATACAAAAATACTGATTTGAAGGGATACATGCATCCTGATGTTTATAACCACATTATCAACAATAGTCAAATTGTGGATAGAGGCCAAATGTCCATTGACTGATGAATGGATAAAGAAGATGTGGTATCAATGGAGTACTACGTGGCAATGAGAAAGAATGAAATATGGCCCTTTGTAGCAACGTGGATGGAACTGGAGAGTGTTATGCTAAATGAAATAAGCCATACAGAGAAAGACAGATACCGTATGTGTTCACTCTTATGTGGATCCTGAGAAACTTAACAGAAACCCATGGGGGAGGGGAAGGAAAAAAAAAAAAGAGGTTAGAGTGGGAGAGAGCCAAAGCATAAGAGACTCTTAAAAACTGAGAACAAAATGAGGGTTGATGGGGGTGGGAGGGAGGGGAGGGTGGGTGATGGGTATTGAGGAGGGCACCTTTTGGGATGAACACTGGGTGTTGTATGGAAACAAATTTGACAATAAATTTCAAAAAAAAGAAAAAGAAAAGAGAAAGAAAAAAAAGAAGATGTGGTATATATAGGCAATGGAATATTATTCATCCATAAAGAAAAATGAAATCTTGCCATTTGTAATGACATGGATAGAGCTAGAGAGAATTATGCTAAGTGAAATAACTCAGAGAAAGACAAATACCATATGATTTCGCTCATATGTGGAATTTAAGAAACAAAACAGATGAACATAGTGAAAAAACGAGAAATGCAAACCAGAAAACAGACTCTTTACTATAGAGAATAAACTGAGGGTTGATAGAGGGAGGTGGGCAGAGGGATGGGTTAAACGGGTGATGGGTATTAAGGAGGACACTTGTGATGAACACTGGGTGTTGTTTGTAAGTGGTGAATCACTCTATTCTATACCTGAAACTAGTATTACACTGTATGTTAACTAATTGGAATTGAAATTAAAACTTGGGGAAAAAAATCATTCAGAGAGCTGGTTGGCTATTTCAGTGCTCTATAGTTAGCATTAAGAGTTTATTGCTATTCTGTAAAAATATTAATAATTAACACTACATATAGTACTTAGTCACATGTTAGTCAATAAGCATTTCATGTATATTAACTTACTTAATCCTTTCAATAGTTCTATTAATACAGGTACAATAATTATTTCTATTTTAGAGAAGAGAAAGCTAGGCACAGATGTACTATGTGACTTGCCTGAAGTCACAAATTGACAAGTGGCAAAGTCAGAATTTGAACCCACATAGGCTGGTTCTGGAGTTCATGCTCCTACCCTCGTTCTACATTGCCATGTTAAGGGGTAGGATGTGGTCTCTGCATATTTAAAATCACACTCTACAGAGTATGAACTGTGTGCTCCATTGATCGTTGAAGACTAGTTGGCAGTCTCTATCATATTGACAAAGACAGTATGAATATTATCTATGGAGTATTAAAATAACATAGCTGGAAAGCATATTTTATTGCGTTAGTCAACCAGTCTTCATGAATCAGCTTTTAGGTTCTATGCACTGTCTTATGTATTATTGATACAATGGTAAGTGAACCACAGCCCTTGAAGGTAGAGGGACACAGGCACGTAAATATCTATATCACATACTATCTGTTAGGGTTCAAAAGCACAGCACTGTCAGAGGAAAACATCTTGCCATGATGCCTCTGAATTGGCCACAACTCAGTATAAAGAACCAAACTCCTTAGATACCAAGCAATGTATGTTAATGAGGTTCCTGGACTTCATTCTGAAGTCCCAGTAGAGGGACATTCTGAATGTTTTGAAAAACCTGCCAGATCATCTGGGATCTGCAGACAGTGCAGGGCATGGCTCTCAGTCTGAGAAATGCTTGCTTGCATTTACATACCTTGCCTCAGCTTATCTGATGCAGGCAACCCAGTGCTTTGCTGATCAATGACAGGAGTTTAGCATTAAAGCCGTGCCCTTAAAATTTGGGGCAAGAATTAATGCAGGCTCACCAGTTAGGGAGTTTTCTAAAAGCCTCAATGATTTGATTATTATTAATCAGGGTTTATTAAGGGTGGGTCAGTGCACTAAGCACTTTGCATGCACCATCTCATTTAATCTTCACAGCTTCCCTATGAGGTAAGTAGTCATAATTATCTCTATTTTACAAATGAGAAACTGAGGTGTAAAGTTTGCACAAGGAGTGACTAATAGAAAGTGGCAAAGTCAGGACTCAGTTCCAGCTCTGTCAAAGTATAAGGCTAATGCAGGCCCTTAACTGCCATGCTATCCTGCCTCTGGTTCATTCAAAAAGCACCACTGAAGAGCCTTGCCACCCTGTGCACCTATAGAATGGAACCTTCAGAGTGCATTGTAGAGACAGGAGGTACCACGGCTCTGTATTATAAACAGTAAAGCCCTCCATATCCAATGGCTATTCTCCCTTCCACTTGTGACATTCGAACTTTTGAACAGTGTTTAACAGTACAGATGAGTATGCTTACATTAAGCATCAGTCTAACAAATGTCTTGTATTAAATAAAGGTAAGATCTCAGTATGGTATATATCTGGACCCTCTATCCCGTCAGGAAGCCAGCAGACTTTAATGACATTGTTGCTAGCTATTGTTTCATTTGAAGATCATCACTGTTAACTCAGAAGTGAAAGCTGGAGAGGGGAGAATATAAAGGACAGGGCAGGTAGATGTTTACTTAGAAGTAGAACTTCTGCATTAGGTCAGAAGAATTTGAAGTTGTTAGTGAAGTCATAACATTTAAGCTTATCATCTAAAAGTTGTTCCATTTTCTGAGAAATACAATTTAATAAGGCAAAATGTATAGATTATTAAGTTTTCAGTAAATGCATAATAAATAATTTGAAGTAAAACAGTGTTTTATGTAGAGATTATGTCTATAAGGACATTAAATTTAGAGAAAGCTATTGTTAAAAGTATTAAGATGATAAAGATACCTCTGTGAGACACACGGAGACTCTACTTAAATATGTATTCAGTCAATCAGTCAGTCAGTCAGTCATTCTTTCCAAACATTGAGTATTAGACATTTTATTAATAGAGTAGCAATAAAAATAGTAAAAATATTATTTTTAAAATATTTTAGATGGTTTGTGGATTTTAAGATCGACTTTAAAATGTTCCTTTTATTTAAAATCACAAGGAACTGAAGGGCCATATTGAAAGTCAGTTACCATAATAAAGGTTAGTATCCAAACTTGAGCCAATCAGTTAACTTCTCCAAGCCTCAATTTGCTCATCTGTAAAATTAAATGTTGGATTAGAAAACTCCTAAAGTCTTTTCAGCTATAAAATCTTATGCTTCATTCACAGACTTCCCATTTATTTGCTTAAGTATAAAATTAGTCTCTCTAGAATTAATCTCAAGAAGCTAAGTAGTCAGAAACATTTTATAAGCAATGAATGAGACTTGAAAGAGAACTAAACTGTGAATATATTGAGAGGAGAGGAGAGAAGCAGGTGGAGATTCTAGTTTGGAGAAAGAATGTAGGCTAGAGGATGTTGCCTCGAGATTGGAAACTGAGCTGTGGACAATGGAAAGTTACTAGAGATTTGCGAGCAGATGACTAAAAGTGGCACTATCTGGGCTTTATACAAAGGAATAAAGACTGTTGAAGAGTTGACCAATTTGAAGTGTTTGGGGAACTGTTTAGTTAGTTACCATTTAATGTTTCAAATACCAGAGCTATCACAGAAAGGAAGGAAGGAAGGAAGGAAGGAAGGAAGGAAGGAAGGAGAAAAATATTTCTCCTTTAAATATTCAAATATTCATCCAGATAGATGAAATAATCATTCTATGTATCTACCTAAGCTATCCACACTGTTTATTCCCGTGTATAATCATGCCGGGAGCACAGTAACACTGTAGATAGGAATACATAATTTCATGGTTAGATACCTGAGTTACAGATCCAACACCCTCTGGCAGATGTATATAAAATATATCTAAAGTCTCTTAATAATATCCTCTCTGTAAAGTGAGGATAATAGTATATCCATTTTAGGATTGTCATGAGGTTTAAATAAAATAATACTGTAAAGTATACAGCTAGTTCTTGACATGTGCCCAACAAATGCTATCAGTAACAATAATAATAGCTATTATTATTATTACTATTAATATGATCACTGCTTGAGTAAATATTAAACAAATATGACAAATAACAAGGGTATCCAAGAACCAAGTATGAGCAAGATGGTACTTGGAGTTGAACCCCATTTTTCTTGAAATGAGTAGTTGGAGTTGAGGGAGGTTTCCTTGAAATAAGTGACATTTGGTGGGTGATAAATTTGGGTTTAAATAGGTGATTTTAGAGACAGGACAAGCCAAAGCTCAAGGGTTATATTGGTCAATGCATCATCTGAAAGCAATGACTCCTTAATTCCTTTTATTTTCATATTTCTGAGCCACTTAACTTCTCAGCATGTTGAGAAGCACTGGTGTAATAAGAGAATTGTATTAAGTTTGGAGTATTGTGAAATTTGCTTATCTGGGTTTGAATTTTCGAAAACTTTAGTTCTATAGTCCTTTGAGTTTTAGAGGGCTGTGATCTTCTGCCCTAAATACTTGATGTATCTTTCTAGAACTAAAATTGGTTTGGAGAATTCACTCATGTTATACAGAGCAAACCAAGGTCCTGATACTTAATTTAAACATGAGTAAGCTTAAAAGAAACAGCATGACCCTATGTAAAACTACAGCTAAGTAAATAACCAAAAAAAGAAACAAAGAATGAAAAAGACACATAGGAAAGCCATTAATATAATTCAAAGACCCTTTTATGTATGGCCACATAGCTGCTCATATATAAAGAAGATAAACATTACAAACACAAAGAACTCTGAGAATATAATAAGCATGAGCTGTTCATTAAAAAAAAAATCTGCTTAATGACCTCCCTGTCACCAGTGGAGATATCAAAATAGAAGAACTAGTGGCAAGCACTGATTCCAATGAAATATGGAACTGATCTAAACAGAGGTAGGAAAATGTACACAGAAAATAAATTCTGTAAGCCCAGACAATGCGAAAATAATACAGTGATAAATGCACACTAAAAGGTTTATCTCAAAGGGGTGAGGGGCATTAAGGAGGACACTTGTTGGGATGAGCACTTGGTGTTATATGTAAATGATGAATCACTAAATTCTATTCCTGAAATTAAAAAAACATTTTTTTAAATAAATAAATAAAATTTTTAAAAAGCCAAAAATAAATAAATAGAAATAAAAGGTTTGTCTCTTCTTTCTCACTGGGAATTAATAGATACTGTCTAAAGTTGATAAATCAAGAAACAGAAGTTTACATACTTTGTATAAAATTAATAATATAACTGCCAGGGAATAAATTTCAGTACTGACATAATATATCAATCTATATTCGGATAACACAGAAAATACATTTTAAACAATCCCTCTTCCACCAAAATAAAAATAATAGTGAATACTTTTCCTGATTACAATGCATAAAAGTAGACAATAGTATAGAAACCAAAAAATTTCCAATGCATTTTCCATTCTGCAAAAACAAAAACAAAACAAAACAAAAATTTTCCCAAAAGAAGGAAAAACATCCCCATGGTCTTTTTCTATGGAAGACCTGAAAGAAAACGTAAGCTGAATAAAGTAGACATCAAAAATGAGTGGAAAAAATACTGAATGAGATTTTTAAAAATTTTTTTAATGTTTATTTTTGAGAGAGAGAGAGAGAGAGTGAGAGAGACAGAGAGAGCGGGGGAGGGGCAGAGAGAGAGGGAGACAAGAGAATCCCAAGCAGGATCCAGGCTCTGAGCTATCAGCACAAAGCCCAACACAGGGCTCGAACCAACAAACTGTGAGATCATGACCTGAGCCGAGGTTGGACACTTAACCAACTGAGCCACCCAAGTGCCCCCAGAATGAGATTTTTTTTTAAAAGGAAACTGCATATTTCCTCATTATTAAAATCTTACATTAGTGTACTATATTTGTTAGGACTGAGGAGCCAATATTGATACATTATTATTACTAACGTCTATAGTTTATACCAAGGTTGACTCTGTGTTGTACAGTTTTGACAAATGCAAAATGTCATGTATCCACCATATAGCGTCACACAGAATAGTTTCACTGTCCTAAAAATGCTCCATGTTCCACCATTCATCTCTCCCAAATATCCCTCAACCCCTGGCAACCACTGACCTTTTTAATATCTCTCTAGTTTTGCCTTTTCCAAAATGTCAAATAGTTAAAATCATGCAGTGTGTAGCCTTTTCAGACTGGCTTCTTCCATTCAGTAATATGCATTTAAGATTTCTCCACTTCTTTTCATGGCTTGATAGCTCCTTTGTTTTTAGCACTGAGTAATATTCCATTGTCAGGGTATTTATTCAGTTTGCGTATTCATTTACCTATTAAGGAACATCTGGTTGCTTTCAAGTTTTGGCAATTATGAATAAAGCTTCTATAAATATTCTTGTACAAGTTTTTATGTGGACATAATTTGCCAATTCATTTGGGTAAATACCTAGTAGTGCAATTTCTGGGTCATATGGTAATAGTATATTTTGTAAGAAAATTCCAAACTGTCTTCCAAAGCCACTGTACCATTTCGCATCCTTGCCAGCAATGAATGAGAGTTCCTGTTGTTCACATCCTTGTGACCATTTGGTGTCATCAGTGTTTTGAATTTTAGCTATTCTAATAGGTGTAGAGTAGTGTCTTATTGTTTTAATCTGCATTTCCTAATAACATGTGATATTGAACATCTTTCATATGATTAGTTGCCATTTGTACATCTGTTGTGAGGTGTCTCTTCAGATATTTTATCCATTTTGTAACTCAGTTATTTCTTTTCTTTGTTTCCAGGAACATTCATCATCTTCCACATTGATCTTATTTTGTTACTTTCAAAAGTGTCCCCTCTCTATGTAATTTTGTTATTTGCATTTTATATTTCAAGTTTATTTATTTATTTTCAGAGAGAGAGTGTGTGTGCAAGCAGGAGGAGGGGCAGAGAGAGAGAATCCTCAGCAGGCTCTGGCAGGCTCAGGCTCATGAACTGTGCGATCATGTATGACCTGAGCTGAAATCAAGAGTAAGACACTTTAATCAACTGAGGCACCCAGGCGCCCCTCTCTTTTAATTGTCATCAAAGGCACTTAGAATAATTTCTTTAATAGGTTTGTCCTTTAGGAAAACAACCACCAGGAAGAAATTTATCTTTGAAGAAAGACATGGGGTTTGGGGAATATAGAAGTAAGATTTTTCATTTTATAACCTGCTCTACTAATCGATTTTTCCCCATATGCATACAATTATTTTTAGTTTTCAAATAAACAGATAAGTTAAAAAACGAGGAGCGCCTGGCTCAGTCAGTTAAGTGTCCGACTTTCGCTCAGGTCATGATCTCACAGTTCGTGGGTTGGAACTCTGCGCTGACAGCTCAGAGCCTGCAGCCTGCTTCAGATTCTGTGACTCCCTCTTTCTGCCCCTCCCCTGCTCACGCTCTGTCTCTCTCTCTGTCTCTCAAAAATAAACATTTGGGACGCCTGGGTGGCTCAGTGGGTTAAGCAGTCGACTTCGGCTCAAGTCATGATCTCGCGGTCCGTGAGTTCGAGCCCCGCCTCGGGCTCTGTGCTGACAGCTCAGAGCCTGGAGCCTGTTTCAGATTCTGTGTCTCCCTCTCTCTGACCCTCCCCTGTTCAGGCTTTGTCTCTCTCTGTCTCAAAAATAAATAAATGTTAAAAAAAAATTAAAAATAAATAAAAATAAATAAACATTAAAAAAAATTAAAAAAAAAAACCGGAACTGCCATGATGACAAAAGAAACATTAATTATAAGAAGCCAGTGACAGACAGCCTTACTCTTCTCTAATGTTATTTCTCTTTTACTGCTCACTTTGTCAACTGTTGCCAAAAGAGAACATCACAAAACAGAATGTAAAGAACTAAAAAAGGAAAGCAAAGAAAAATCACATTAGCAAGATTTTGAAGAGAAACTGTGGTTTATAAATACAGAGGTAGAAGATTTATGTAATATATAGTGAGCCTCCTACTCAGCTTCTCACATGAACCCTCAGTCAAGCTGACTTCTAGTAGCTGACCACACGGAAGTCTTTCGATGCCTCACTAAGGCTGGAAAAACATGGGAGAGGATATTAAAGAAGAGAATATTTTATTAGTTCCTGGTTTCAGTGCTAAAAAAATTACTGGCTAAGGTAGAAATAAAATGGTTTTCCTCATACCGAACCAAAAACCAAATACTCCTGTGAATTTCACAGAATATAATTAAAGAGAACTTTTAACCCAACCATAAGTTTTCAATGCTGTCCCTGATTGCAAGATGGTCTATCTTTGCCTTGAACCAAGATTCAGGGTAGAAATGAAAATATCTCTTCACGTGGGGACTGCAGAAGCTGTTGCTAGGAATAAGTTAGGGTGCACATCTTCCTGGCTAGCTGCTTTCAAATTTCCAGATGATAAACCAAAGGATAAGCAGAAGGCACAATTCCAAATTGCTGCTGAGGGAACACCAAATATTCCTTTTCTTGTCCCTCTATATCTCATTTTAAGAAACAAACTTGCAGACAAAAACGACAGCAAATCCCCAAAGCTCCCCATGACTTGTGTGTATCTATCAACAATCTTATCTTGGAAGAAGAGAGGAAAGTTTAGAACTCCACCATTTTTGAGGGGTAAAAGAAGAAAACACTGTGTCCCTTCTTGGAAAGTTACTTTCCAAACATCTTGAGAGTGAGTCCAAATAAAATGCATGTTGTTTGCTTTTAAGCAGAAAACCTCTACCAAAATACTGCATGTAATGGTAGAATTGCGTCTCCTTCATTTTTAATTAAACAAATAACTGTAAAAAATGTCTGAGCTAGTTATGCCAAGGCCTTATTATTTTCGGATTTGGGAGAAAGTTCCAAATGAAGTAGTTTCAGTGATACAGCTTGGCTAATGGCCTCATCTCCCTAAGAGTCAATTCAGCCTTTTTCTCAAAATATCACCCTCCCCTATATTTCTCAGCTCTGAGATTCAAATCCAGATGGATTTTGGTCCTGCTTTTATAAAGCAATTCCTAAAGTTCATGGAAGGATTTGATAGAATGCCTTTAAATTGGATGTCTGTGTTAGGGAAGCAAAGTGAAATATTATTCAATTCAATTTAACAAATAGTTTTTATGTAAGGAAAAAAATGCTTCAAATAGCCTGTAACATTCTTTGGCATATTATCTCCTATACTGGAGAGTAGAACTATAGTCATTTCTATTTCTAAATAATACGGCCTGAGATCTGCCCATTTCTCTCTTTTCATCTTGACATTAACCATCATCACACTGAATTACCTAAATCATTATGTGTCCTCCATTCAGGCTGTCCCACTCAGTATGGTAGGATTCTTCAAAGAAAATTAAATTAGGGCAGACAATTAGAGGCTTAGAAATGTTTGAGCCCTTTGTCACAAGAATGACACTTCTATTGATTTTTCCTCAATAAGTCATCTTATGTGTAGAAAGAAAGAAATAATGGGGCCCCTGGGTGGCTCAGTTGGTTGATTGTCGGACTTCAGCTCAGGTCATGATCTCACACTTTGTGAGTTCGAGCCCCGCATCCGGCTCTGTGCTGACAGTTCAGAGCCTGGAGCCTGCTTCGGATTCTGTGTCTCCCTCTCTCTCTCTGCCCCTCTCCTGCTCATGCTCTGTCCCTCTCCGTCTCTTAAAAATAAATAAAGGTTAAAACAAATTTTATTAAGAAAGAAAGAAAGAAAAAACTGATATATAGAAACATATTAATCACAGCAGTATTTATAATGATGAAAATTGAGGGGCGCCTGGGCGCCTCAGTCAGTTAAGTGACTGACTCTTGATTTGCTCAGGTCATGATCTCATTGTTCATGGGTTCTAGCCCCACACTGGGCTCTGAGCTGACACTACAGAGCCTCCTTGGGATTCTCTCTCCCTTTCTCTCTGCCGCTTCCTGCTTGTTCTCTCTCTCTCTCTCTCTCTCTCTCTCTCTCTCTCTCTCTCGCTCTCAAAATAAATAAATAAATAAATAAATAAATAAATAAATAAATAAATGTTTTTTAAAAAAGAAAATTGAGGCGCACCTGGGTGGCTAAGTGGTTTAAGTGTCCAACTCTTAATTTTGGCTCAAGTCATGATCTTGTGCTTCGTGAGTCTGATCTCCACATCGGGCTCCCCACTTGCGGTGCAGAGCCTGCTTGGGATTCTCTCTCTTCCTCTCTGCTCCTCCCATGCACGGGTGCTCTCTCCCTTTCAAAATAAATAAATAAACTTTAAAAAGAAAATTGAAAATAAACTTAATGTCCAAGAATCAGGGAAAGGTTAAGGAAAACCCCCACGTTTAAATTCTGAACCATTAAAAATGTTGGTTTACCAAACAACCAAATTATTGTGGGATAATGATTATTTAATTATTAATTATTAAATCTATGTTAAAATATAATTTTATTGTGATTTTTCTATCCTTTTATATTTTTCCTATGATCTCTCGTGGAGTTGCACTACTTTTATAATTTTTTAAGTTTATTTATTTATTTTGAGAGAGAGAGCAAGCAGGGAAGGGCAGAAAGAGAGGGAGAGAGAGAATCCCAAGCAGGTTCCAGAACAGAACCTGTATCAGAGCAGGTATCAGAGCAGAACCTGATGCGGGGCTCAAACCCACAAACCATGAGATCATGAGCTGAGCCAAAACCAAGAGTTGGACATCAACTGATTGAGCCACTCAGGCATCCCTATAATTTTTTTTAAAAGCATGTTTCTGAAAGTTGGAGCAAACAAAGACATATTTTTGTCATACACTTATTATGTTATGAAGGTTTGTTTTTGTTGTAGTGGTTACCAGTTCACATGCTGACAGAGGACCCAGACTAAAGCAGGAAACCAGCATCTCTGGAACTCTTGGAAGAGAAGATGGACTGACAGAGGTAAATATCTGTCTTCCTCCTGGAGAAATCGGATGACAACCAGGAGCCTAGAAATTATAGCTACTGGGAATAGATGAAGCAGTTAACAGGGAAAAGAGATCCTGAAAAATGAGGTGTTTCTTCTAAAATAATAATATTACTTAATATTTGCAGGGCATTTCACAGTTGAAACAGTTTGCAAACATGATCTCATGCTATCCCTCCAACAACTTTGTTAGAGAAGTGTAATTGTTTTGGTTTCACGTTTCATGAAGCTGAAGCTTAGGGAAGTTAAGTAATTTGCCCATAGTCACAACGCTTTTAAGTGAAAGCTTGGGTTCTCAACTCAGGTTTCCTGATTTTCAATTCAAGCTCTTTCTGCTTCCACATTGTTACATAATGTACTATATGTTGTTCAAGACACTACCCACATGCAACACACACTGCTGAAATTAAAAGGGGGAAAAAGAAGCATGGGTTCTAGTCTCCTTGAACTTAACAACGTAATAGAAAGAAAAGGATCCAGATAAGAGTACAGGTCATATTTAAGTGCCAAGTCAGTAGTGTGGACTGAAAATGCAATAAAAGTTGAGAGGAAAGAACATCAGCTGTGAGCAGAGGAGACTGTGAAAGGATGGTCTGGTTATCAGGGAAGGAGTTGGGGAAGGGAGAATGGTGCCATGGCTACCGTGGGGAGAAGAGGAGACTGAATAAAAAAGCAGAAAGGATGCCAGACCAGCTTCAATTATCTTCTTCCATCTGCATGGAGATTCACTCATCCTATTTGTAATATAAGCTCTCAGAGTATAAGTAAGTAAATGTGTCGATTTTTGTAGCTTTTAGTTTTGAGTTTTGCTTGTGTGTGCACGCACACGAGTGTGTGTGTGTGATCACAGTGAATTACAGTCATTGTACACCTTTCTCCATTATCTGAGATGATGATTTCCCTCCACTGATTAATTTACTCAACCAGCCACATATGTGTGAGCCTATGATGAACCAGACATTGGCACCGGTGTGGCACTGACTACACAAAGTGTACCCGACACTGCTGACTGCCCTGAAAGTGCCTACTCTCCAAAGGGAGAGACTATATAAAAAATGCTAACAATTGGGGCGCCTGGGTGGCGCAGTCGGTTAAGCGTCCGACTTCAGCCAGGTCACGATCTCGCGGTCCGTGAGTTCGAGCCCCGCGTAGGACTCTGGGCTGATGGCTCAGAGCCTGGAGCCTGTTTCCGATTCTGTGTCTCCCTCTCTCTCTGCCCCTCCCCCATTCATGCTCTGTCTGTCTCTGTCCCAAAAATAAATAAACGTTGAAAAAAAAATTTTTTAAAAAATGCTAACAATTACATGCATAATGATCAGGATGAAAACTCAGCAATCTATAACGTAAAGGGGAAGCACCTACTCCTGCAGAAATGGGGATATGGTGTAGAAAGAGCTAGCTAAGGATAAATTGAAACTACCAAGCAAAGAAAGGAGGATGGGCAATTTCAGCAGAGGAGGCTACATGGCCAAAGTTAAGGGTGCAAGGAAAGGCCAGTGTATCAGGAATTGCTAGCAATTTGGTACTTTTGGAGATGAGGGTAAAAGGCAAAAAGGAGATTAAATTAGGTTTTGTAAACTATTTTAAGGAACTTGAACTTTAATCTGTACAGATAATGGAGATACACAAGACTTTAAAGCACAGGCACAGGTAGTGTAATTAGTAATTACACTAATTAGTAATATCGTGGCTATACTATACCGCACTACTCTATACCATACTATACATTACTATACTTTACTATATGTTACTAAGTATATTCCAAACATTTTTTCAGATTTTATGGGAAAATATCTTTTAAAAATAAACACTATGAACCTTATTAACTTTATTCAAATTTCTATGTCAATGCCTAAGCTTTTATCTCATTAATGGGAACTTAAGGAGAAATTTAGTAGAGCATGATTATATGTCCTCAGTATGACAGATGATTCCTGTTTACCCTCTACCAAGATTTGGGTTTAGCTTGTTTATGTCACAGGAGGACTACAACCCAGAAAGTGGCTATAAAGGTCTATGGGATATTTTTCGACTGCTTACTAGAAAAAGAAGGGTAAAGATATCCCTACAGGATGAAGACCCTTGGGGACATAATTTAAAGGGAGTCAAATTTTTTTTCACCTTCTATAAGCACTCTCTTTTTAAAAAAAATTCTAATGCTTTTATTTTTGACAGAGAGGGAGAGAGAGAGAGACAGAGCACAAGTAGGGGAAGGGCAGAGAGAGAGGACACAGAATCTGAAGCAGGCTCCAGGCTCTGAGCTGTCAGCACAGAGCCCAATGCGGGGCTAGAACTCACAAACCATGAGATCATGACCTAAGCCTAAATTGGATGCCTCACCGACTGAGCCCCCCGGGCGCCCCTGTAAACACTTACATTTAACAACCACAAAAAATAAAATAAAATAAAAACACACAGAAAAAAAATCTTTGCATTTTGCTTCATTGTTTGCTTTAAAAAATTTTTATGTATAGGTTGAGAAATGTGTTTTCCTAAAAACTATGACTAATCCAGTTGCCTAGATTCAAAACTAGGAATTAGGAACTGAGACCTGTTTCTGTAGCTGATTTTCTACTTAGTATTATAAAAAGCCTTTCTGTGACTCAGCCCCTGTTAGAATCGGATTCTGGGGTTGTCCATGCTTCTTGATGAAAAAAAAAATGGAGATATTTCCACATTCCTTAAATGCAATCTATCTTAGAGTTATGAAAACCCTGGAATCAAAGAATTTAGACTTCAAGGATGGGACTTTATAAGTTCTCTGAATCAATATTCCCTCTTGATCATTGCATCCAAGGTCCCATGCAGCAATGTTCTGTATACAGTTACACTAAGAGTTTGGAGAAGACCTAGAATAGTCTAGTTTGTCTATCTAGGAAGCAAGGATCACACAGGTGAAGGCAGTTCTAAGAAAGGATTCAGAAAGCAGATATTCTGAAAGCCAAAGACCTTGAATGAAGCTGGTTCCTTATGGGATGGGGGGAAATGGTGCCTCTCTCAGTGTGATGTTAATGTTACCTCTAACGCTGCCTGCCTGGTATCATTTCCCTCAAGTTGGCCTTCATATCACCCATACCTACAGTCTGACTCAAAATCCTTATTATTAATAGTTTTTTTTTTAGTGTAACTGGTAATGACAGCAACATGGCATGAATGTTTTAATTCCCCATTCTCTGCCCATCAGACATTACTACCTGGGCATGTCTCATTCCCTCACTGAACCCAGACTCAGCCTTAGAATTTGTCACAGCCTAGTACTCTGGGCAGCCACTGCCAATGGACTTAAACTTATCCCATCAGATACAATTTCTTTGCCATCCCCAGATTAGAATTTAAGATACATATACTGGTTCCAAAATTTCTCTGTTGCACTGAAAAGATGGTGTGATATTTTTGCTTAATACATTCTTTTTCATTGAATGCCCAATTTTCATTTAAGCTTACTCAGACAAGTATTTCTCCCGTTGGCTGAGAGATGGTGTCAAATGCTTTACTCTGTGCTGTAGCTCTGAAAGCTCTTATTCCAATAAGCTGACTTTCTTTGGTGTTACTTTTTCCTGTGCTAATTACTTTCATCATCCTACCCACAGGGAGGTAGATATTAACACCGGTATATACATTTTTAAAAACCTCAATTTGTAAAATAAATAAAAGCCCTGCCCTTTCCCCTAGGTTTCTACAAGGTGCCTAGTTAAATACGGCCCTGTGTGAGTTCTGGTTTCCTTATTTGGTTGTAGAGGGCAGAGACTTTGCTTTTTATGATTCACCCTGCATATTCATGACCCCTGCCACAGGATGCTTTTTGAATCTTCTTCATAGTTTTGGATAAGATGAATTTGCACATCCCCCAACCCATGTTTGCTTGCTGAGGCTCTCTCCAAGTGGCTGCCATAGTCCCCTGTGTGGGTAGAGGAAAGGTGGTTCATTCATTTAGTGAACAAATGTATATTGAATGCCCACTATGAGCCAGGCTCTACACTAGAGACCATGTTTGCTGTGGTTGGTCAAATAGAAATGATTCCTGGCCTCATGGAGCACAGGGTTCAGTGCAGAAGACAAGCAATAAACAGAGATAAATGACATACTAGCATGGTGTGATAAATGCTTTGAAGGGCAAGGACGTAAGATTTATAAGAGAATGTATGTAGAGAATCCATTTATATTGAGTGATTAAGGAAGACACCAATGAAGAGGTAACCTTGAAATGGAGACCTGAAGATAAGCAGTTATTCATGAGGAGTAAGGAGAAGTGTTCTACTCAGAAGGAGAAGTGTGAGTGTAGGCCCTGAGGTGGCATTTGATGTGAACAATGACCCCAGCTCCCCTATGAGGGCCTCATCTGGCTCTCAAATAGCCAGAGTAGCTTTGGCAGGCAAATACAAATCCCAGTCCAGGAAAGAGGAAGACCACCTTCGGAGCAAGGTCTCATGTAAGAAAGATTTTCCATTTTACCTGGGGTGAGATATGCCTGTTAATTGATTTAGGAATGTTTCACAGCAGTATGCATGGGCCAGGAATGAGGCTTTATATTCATGGTAAAAATTTAAGCATTTGGGACTGCTATTTGGGAAGGTCTGCACTGCAAAGGCCAAAGTCAAGACTGGAATGCTGGCTCCCCCATGTCTTCTGACAGTTTGGTCTCCTTGCTGCTGTAGTTCAAATGATTTTCCATCACTCTGGCCTTTGGGAACTAAGGTGCCAGATTCTCTGAAGAGAGCATTGTCCTGATAAAGGAAAACCATGAAGGCACTGGATGTTTTTTAACTGTGGAACATAAGAGAGAAGGGAGGTAATGTTTTAATGTTTTGTTTTTTTCCCCCAATTTGCTTTACTTTTTAGACCAGATTGTTTGGACACTGAAAGTCATATTTTTGCACTTCTTTTGTGGCATTTTGACTGCCACAAAAGAGCCAGAAAAACTATTCCAGACCCAGAAAAACTAAAACATAAATAAATCCAGACAGGCTCTTACAAGCAGTTAAATTAGTCCTATATTTAACTTTTTTTTTCTTTTCTAAGTAACTATTACTTGAGCTGAAGCTTAGCTTACCAGATCTGACTCATTTGAAAGTTTTCTGAAACAAAATACTTGACAGAGTTTCTTCCTGTATTAAAATTAATCACATATATGAAGACTTTTTCCAAGTCTCTACAGAGTGAAGGAAAGCAAAAAGGGGAATTAATTGCCTAACAATTCACCTACAAAGTTGCTTATAATTGGTCTACATTTCTCCAAAACAAACATAACAAAGGTTTTTTCTAACAGCTTAAAAAAGGTGGGGAGAACAAGACAAATGATTCACTTTATTTTGCATAAGGAAAATAAGTGGTAAGGCACACTCACTTCCCTTGCATCCACTACTCTCCTTTTTACTTCACCCATTGCACTCAACAATTAAATGAGCTAAAATCTACTAAGTCCCCCCAAATACTGGGCCCATATTGCCCCCTGTATAGCATGCGTTAAATTAAAAAAAAATAGAGGAATTAAAGAAGCACAGGAAGCAGAAAAAAGAGAATGAAGAAGGCAAAGGAGGAGAAGCAAGCAGAAAGAAACTGTGGAGAGAATTCGGAAATGTTCAGACTACACAAAGTGAAATTAAATTCTTCCAGAATGCTTCAAGAACCTATATGATATCTTCTTAAACTCAAGTTACACTAACAGACACTCTCAAACAGATAAATTCTGTAAAAAGCAAAGTGAAAGTAAACCCTACAAGTTTCTGATCTATAGATGTCATGTGCCTATACCCTGAAACTATTCTATTCTTTATAAAAAGTGCCTAAAGTCTCTCGGTTTTGAGTAAGTCTAACAGGTTCTGACTAGTAAGTCTAACAGGTTCAGCCCTCCCCCAGCATACAAACATGAAGCTGGGCAACAGTCTATGAAAGACAGCAAGCAATCTCTGAAAGAAGAGACACTAACAAGAGAAGCCTCATATTAGCCCTACCTCCCTGCTTGGGATTTTCTGCACTGAAGCCAATGACATGGAATCAGCAAAGCAAGATTGCCCTGCCAACTTGAGGAAGCTGAAGTGGCTGGAATCTGCATGGCAGACACCAGAGAAGAGGGGATTGCACAGAGTAGAGCCCCAGTAGTTTTCATGGTGATCGGAGTGATGGGGGGAGTTCTACATAAGTCCTTGACAAAGGCTGTGCTTGACATGAGCAACACAAGCTGTGTGAGGTTTACCAGAGAGTGGAGAATGAAATAGAGATACTAGTGGTTCTGCTAAGGACAATGGAGTTCTGGCCCAGTGGGAGTGGAAAGACAGCTCCAACACCTTGTTAACATCACAGGCACTTAGTTGAGACACAAGAAAGGATGTGATGGGTTGTGTAAATGAAATTATATTGTTGTAAGGTTATTGCATTTCTTAACTGAGAACTATGAAGTGCAAAATGGCTCAATATTGATTATAGACTTGGATAAGGTCAGGTATATGTTATTAACCCTAAAGCGACCACTAAGAAATAACAAAAGTAGATATAGATAATAATTCAACAAAGGAAATAAAATTTAATATAAAAATTGCATAAACACAAAAGAACATAGAAAAGAAACAAGAGAAAAACAAAAGGGACAAATGAGAAACAAATATCAAGATGATAGATATAAACTGAATTGTATCAATAATTACATCAGGGGCGCCTAAGTGGCTCAGTCAGTTGGGCATCTGACTCTTGATTTTGGCTCAGGTCATGATCTCAGGGTCCAGGGATTAAACACTAAAGATTCTCTCTCTCTCCCTCTGCTCCTCTCCTGTACTCACACTCTCATTCTCTCTCTCTCTCTAAAACAAAAACAAACCAAACAAAAATTGCATTAAACATTAATGGTCTAAACAATCCAATTAAAAGGCAGGAATTGTCAGACTGGACAAAAAAGGCAATATCAAACTAGATTTCTGCCTAAAAGAGATATTCTTTAAATTTAAAGACACAAACTAATCAATTTGATTAGATTTTGCAGAAATAATTTTTTTTATTTTCAAATGAATAAATTTAAAGACACAAATATATAGAAAGAAGGAGGAAGCTGGGTAGTTAATATCAAGGTAGACATCAAGACTAAGAGGTTTTTTTTAAATTTTTTAATGTTTATTTATTATTGAGAAACAGAGAGATATAGAACATGAGCATGGGAGAGGCAGAGAGAGAGGGAGACACAGAATCCGAAGCAGGCTCCAGGCTCTGAGCTGTCAGCACAGAGCCCGACGTGGGGCTTAAAGTCACAAACCATGAGATCATGACCTGAGCTGAAGTCAGATGCTTTACCCACTGAGCCACCCAGGCACCCCAAAGACTAAGAGTTTTTAAAAAGGACAGAGGGCCATTTCATGATGATAAAATGTAATAATTAGGAAAAATTAACAATCTTAAATATGTATACTCCAAACAACAGAGCTTTAAGCTTCATGAAGCAAAAATTGATAGATCTAGAGATAGAAATCAACTAATATAAATTTAGCAAGTTTGTAGAGTACAAAGTCATTATACAAAATGATTCCATTTCTGTATTGGCAGCAATTGAAAAATTCAATAAAATGCTACTTACACACAAAACATAAAATACCTAGAGATAAATTTCATAAAAGATGTGTAAAACTTCTACATCAAAAACTATAAAATATTTCTGTCAATTATATTTTAAAAAGCTTATTTATTTTGAGAAAGAAAGAGGGAGAGAATGGGGAGAGAGACAGAAAGACAGAGACAGAGACAGAGACAGAGACAGAGACAGAGAATCTCAAGCAGCCTCCATGCTGGCAGCACAGAGCCTGATGTGGGGCTCAATCTCATGAACTGTGAGAACATGACCTGAGCAGAAATCAGGAGTCAGACACTTAACTGACTGAGCCACCCAGGCACCCTAACTATGCTTTTATTTAAAAATCTATAAAAGGGGAGCTTGTATAGCTCAGTCTGTTAAGTGTCTGACTCTTGGTTTCAGCTCAGGTCATGTTCTCACAGTTTTTATGAGTTCAAGCCCCTCATAGGGTCTGCACAGCTGGCAGTGCAGAACCTGCTTGGAATTTCTTGGAAATATCAACATGAATTCATTTTAAAAGTACATTTCCTGGGTCTTTCCATTAGAGTAGCCTAAAAACAATGGCACCCCAGTAGCAAGAAAAATACATATCACTCAGATATTAGTTTTGAATACTATTCCCTAATAAAAGGAACTGAGCATTTTGGAGAATTATTTGATTCCAGATATGGGACAGGAAAAATCTACAGTAAGCATGGGATGCTTTCTTGGTCTAGAAAGCAGAGGAGTGCTCAAAGACCAACACGGTAATATCAAAAGCACAGAGGAGCATACTGAAAGGGGCTCCTCCTGACCAAATGTGACACAATTGGAGCATCAAAAAGTAGAGATAATAATATATTATAATACATTAAATGTAAAATATCCTATGAGTCCATTGTGATATTTAAAAGAGAAAGGAATGGGGGAGGAGTGGTTTGTCTTTTGAGAAAAATTCCAGTTAATAGATAAGATGAGTCATTTTTCCATCTCCAATGTAGTAACTTATCTAGGTAAATAATATCAATGAATGCTAAAATTGGGATGTGGGATTGTGGGAAACAAGATACTCACACAGTTGCAAAGAATCACTCCTAGATCACTTATTAGATATAACTTTGTAAATTCAAGTACAATTAACAACACAGTATTATATTAGTTACAGGTGTATGATGTAATGATTCAACAATTCTACACATTACTCAGTGCTTATTAGATATAATTTTAAATAAAATTAAACAAGTTATGAATTTATCATTAATAGTAGTAGTTCAATCTGACACTATATGTCCTCTGATGTGATGCATTAAGTACACAACACCTCCCATAAATTAATCTTATCAGAAATATTTAACCCAAATCCAAACATCAGAAAGCAATAAGACAAACCCATATACTCTTTCCTTTTCCAAGTCAGTACCATTAAAAACAAAACTAAAAACAAAATGCAGGGACTATTCTAAATTAAAAAGGCAAAAACATGGGAATGCAAGCTGGTGCAGCTGGAAAACAGTATGGAGGTTTCTCAAAAAACTAAAAATAGAACTCCCCTATGACCCAGCTATTGCACTACTAGGTATTTATCCAAGGGATACAGGTGTGCTGTTTCAAAGAGACACATGCACCCCCATGTTTATAATAGCACTAACAACAATAGCCAAAGTATGGAAAGAGCCCAAATATCCATCGATGGATGAATGAAGAAGATGTGGTATATATACAATGGAGTATTACTCGGCAATCAAAAAGAATGAAATCTTACCATTTGCAACTATGTAGGTGGAACTGGAGGGTATTATGCTAAGTGAAATTAGTCAGAGAAAGACAAAAATCATATGACTTCACTCATATGAGGACTTCAAGAGACAAAACAGATGAGCATAAGGGAAGGGAAACAAAAATAATATAAAAACAGGGAGGGGGACAAAACAGAAGAGACTCATAAATATGGAGAACAAACAGAAGGTTACTGGAGGGGTTGTGGGAGGGGGCATGGGCTAAATGGGTAAGGGGCACTAACGAATCTACTCCTGAAATCATTGTTGCACTATATGCTAACTAATTTGGATGTAAATTTAAAAATATATAAAATAAAATAAAATAAAATAAAATAAAATAAAATAAAATAAAATAAAATAAAATGCAAAAACAGCTAAATGTGATTTTTGCACCTGGGTTGAATCTTTGAGAAAAAAATTAGATACGACAATGGAATTATGGTTCTGTTAAAAAGGCCCTTAATGGGGGCACCTGAGTGGCTTAGTTGGTTAAGTGTTCAACTCTTGATTTCAGCTCAAGTCATGATCTCACAATCATGAAATCAAGCCCTCGGTGAGGCTTTGCAATGAATGTGGAGCCTGCTTGGGATTCTCTCTCCCCCTCTCTCTGCTCTTCCCCTGCTCATGTGCATGTGATATCTCTCTCTCTCTCTCTCTCTCTCTCTCTCTCTCTCAAAAATAAATAAATAAACATTTTTTAAAGTTCCTTAAGGTTAATGAGACCATGTTAATATTTTAGGGATGAAAGGTTATTGTGCATACAACTTACTTTTAAATAATTTAGGAACGAGAGGAAGAGAGAAAGAGAGAAGAAAGGGGTGAAAGAGAGAGAGAAAGAGAGAGACAGAGTCAAATGTAAGAAATTAGTGATTGTATACAAAGTGTATTTGAATGTTCATTGCACTAGTCTTCCAAAATTTTTGCAAACTTGAACATTTTCCAAATAAAGAGTTCCAGAAAAGTAAAACAAGTACTTGCCTTGAAACTATAGCCTTACTGTCTGATCAAATTGCCTATTGTCTATGGAATAATGAAAACAAAAAGTGATGACAGATATAACTTTAACTTTGTTTTATTCATTATTTGAGATATGTATAGCATCCTTGCTCATTTACTGACACACACTGCTCTCAGAACCAACCAACTCACATTTGGGAGTGAGTTTGGGCTCTGCATGGCATTCCTATAGCCATGTTGTCATGTCTTCATGGAATATGTGAATGCCTCTGCTGTTTCCCCTTTGTCATAGCAGAAAGGAGTCAAGCCAGCAATCTGTTCAGTTCTAGTGTCAATTTTGACTTTTATTCCGCCCCCCCAAAAAAAATCAAGAAGACGATCAATTATTCACCAAATGAAGGTGGTAGGAAAAGCAGATGGGTTGAAAAGCTTCCTGCCAACACCAGAATTCCAGAGTCAAATGCCTTAGGGTGTTGAGAGAGCTTTGAGACACTTTAGGAAATGGCCCTAATACAGGAAGGACAATCTAGTCCATGATTTTCCAGAAGTGTTTTTGAATGTTGATGGATTCAAAACCACACTCTTTCTCAGTACTTTAATAAGCTATTAAATGCTTCCCTTTCATCTCAAACAAATAGATTAAATCAAAACTGTAGGTTTGCATGTGTGTCGGGGAGGAGTTGTGAGGTCCTAAGTTCCCTAATAGGGCCACATGTTTCTAAATGGTGAGGCTAAGATTAGTGTTTTGAGACAGAGGGCCTGGAATTGATGCCAGGAAGGCAAAGAAAATCTCCTTCTTGTTGGTGATACATTCTTTTTCTCATAAAGACCCTTCACTAGGTTCTCTCTGTGTACAAAAAGTCCTCATTGTCTAAGAATTGGTTCTTTAAAAAGCCACTTAAAGTGAATTCACTTTCAAAAGAGGATCAAAGTTATTTGTTAAATTGTGGAAAAAACTATTTTATAGAGCTTTATCTTGAAATAAGATTATTTAACAAAATTTAAGAATAAATTGTTGAATTTGGAGGCTTTTCCCTAAAATTAATACTATGCAATACCCTTCCACTGTATGTTTATTTTCTTAGATACAACATTTAAAGCATGCACACACACACACACACACACACACACACAGAAAGTTCATAAAGTATATTCATTGAAATTAAAACTTTTGGCTCTTTAAAAGACAATATTAAGAAAATAAAAATAAAATCACAGCCATCAACTGGGAGGAAACATTTGCAAAACACATATTTGATAAAGGACTTTGTCTAGGATATGTATAAAGGACTCAGCAGAAAATCAATAAGAAAACAATGTCTCTGAATGACACATTGGACCACATGGACATAACATATATATAGAACATTCCATCTGAAAACAACAGAATACACATTCTTTTCAAGTGAACTTGGAACATTTTCCAGAATAAATCACATATTAGGCCACAAAACAAGCCTCAATAAATGTAAGAAGGTCAAAATCATACCATACATCTTTTTTGATCAAACAGTATGAAGTAGAAATAAATCACAAGCCAAAAACAGAAAAAATGCAAACATGTGGAGACTAAACAACATGGTACTAAACAACCAATGGGTCAATGAGGTAATCAAAGAACAAATTTAAAAAATACACAGAGACAAATGAAAACACAACAGTCCATAATCCTTGGGAAGTAGCAAAAGCAGTTCTAACAGAGAAGCAATACAACAGAGAAGCAATACAAGCTTCTAACAGAGAAGCAATACAAGCCTACCACAGGAAAGAATAAAAAGCTCAAATAAACAATCTAACCTTACACCTAAAGGAACTAGAAAAAGAAGAATAAACAAAGCCCAAGATGGGTGGAATAAAGGAAAAAATAAAGATTAGCAGAAATAAATGACAGAGACTTAAAAATTTTGAAAAAAAAATCAATGAAACCAAGAACTGGTTCTTTGATACAATAAACAAACTTGACAAACCCTTAGCCAAACTCATCAAGAAAAAATAAATTAAGTCAGAAATGAAAGAGAAGAAATAAAAACTGACACCACAGAAATACAAAGAATTATAAGAGAATACTATGAAAAGTTATATACCGACAAACTGGACAACTTAGAAGAAATGGATAGGTTCCTAGAAACACACAATCTTCCAAAATTGAACCCAGGAAAAAACAGAAAATCTGAACAGACTGACTACAGTCTGATTATAGTAATAAAATTGAATCAGTAGTCAAAAAACTATCAAAAAATGAAAGTCCAAGACCAGATGGATTCATAAGTGAATTCTACCAAACACTTAAAGAAGAGTTAATACCTATTCTTCTCAAACCAGTCCAAAAAGTAGAAGAGTAAGGGAAGCTTTCAAATACATTCTATGAGGCCAGCATTACCCTGATAGCAAAACCAAAGATGCCACACACACAAAAAGAAAATTACAGGCCAATGTTCCTCATGAACATAAATGCAAAAAATACTTAACAAAATATTAGCAAACCACATACAACAATACATTAAAAAAGATCATTCACTACAATCAGGTGGGATTTATTCCAAGGATGCAAGGATGGTTCAATATTTGCCAATCAATCAGGGTGATGTACCACATGAACAATACAAAAGATGAAAATCATATGATCATTTCAATAGATACAGAAAGACTCTTTGACAAAGTACAACATCCATTCACAATAAAAACTTGCAACAAAGTGGGGTTAGTGGGAACATACCTCAACATCATAAAGGTCATATATGAAAAACCCACAGTTAACACCATGCTCAATGGTGAAAAACTGAGAACTTTTCCTTTAAGATCAGGAACAAGTAAAGGATGTTCACTATGGCCAACTTTATTCAACATAGTACTGGAAGTCTAGCTACAGCAATCAGACAAGAAAAAGAAATAAGACATATCTATATGGGTAAAGAAGAAGTTAAACTGTCACTATTTGCACACAACATGATGTTATACATAGAAAATCCTAAGGATTCCATTAAAATACTACTTGATGTAATAAATGAATTCAGTAAAGTTGCAGGATACAAAGCAAATACCCCAAAATTGGTAGTGTTTCTATATACTAATGATGAAGGAGCCAAAAGAGAAACTAAGAAAACAACACCATTTACAATTGCACCAAAAAGAATAAAATATGTAGGAATAAATTTAATCAAAGGTGTAAAAGGCCTGTACTCCAAAAGCTACAAAACACTAATGGAAAAAATTGAAGATGACACAAATAGAAAGATATACTATGCTCATGGATTGGAAGAATATTGTTAAAATTTCCACATTACCCAAAGCAATCTATAGATTCAATACAATCCTTATCAAAATACCAATAGCATTTTTTTAAACCACAAAAAATAATACTAAAATTTGTATGGAATCACAAAAGACCCAAAATAGCCAAAGCAATCTTGAGAAAGAAGAATGAATGTGGAGGTATCACAATTCCAGATTTCAAGATACACTACAAAGCTACAATAATCAAAACAGAATGGTACTGGCATACAAACAGACACATAGATCAACAGAACAGACTAGATAGCCAAGAAATAAACCCACGCTTATTTGGTCAATTATCTCTGACAAAGGAGGCTAGAATATACAGCAGGGAAAATATGGTCTCTTCAATAAATGGTTCTGAGAAAACTGTATAGCTACATGGAAAAGAATAAAACTGGACCACTTTTAACACCATACACAAAAATAAATTCAAAAGGGATTAAAGATCTAAACATGAAATTTGAAACCACAAAAATCCCAGAAGAGAACACAGGTAGTAGTTTCTCTGACATTGACTATAGCAACTTTTTCTAGATACATATCCTAAGGCAAGGGAAACAGAAGCGAAGATAAACTATTGGGACTATGCCAAAATAAAAATCTTTTGCACAGCAAAGGAAACCACCAACAAAACAAAAAGATAACCTACTGAATGGGAAAAGATATTTTCAAATAATATATTTGATGAGGGGTTAATATCCAAAATATTTAAAAAAAAAAACATTTCAACTCAACACCAAAAAAACCCACAAGCAATCCAACTACAAAATGGGCAGAGGACCTAAATAGACATTTTTCCGAAGAAGATATACAGATGGCCAATAGACACAGGAAAAGACAGTCAACATCACTAATCATCAGGGAAATGAAAATCAAAACCACAATGAGATATCACCTGTTAGAATAGCTAAAATAAAAAAGATAAGAAATAATAAGCATTGGAGAGGCTATGGAGGAAAAGGAACCTTCATTGTTGGTGGGAATGTAAACTGGTACAGTCTCCAGGAAAATAGGATGGAAGTTCCTAAAAAGTTAAGAATAGAAATACCATATGATTCAATAATTTCACTATTGGGCACTTACCCAAAGGCAACAAAAACACTAATTCAAAAAGATATATGCACCCCTATATTTATTTCAACATTATTTACAATAGTCAACAAATGGAAGCAATGTAAGCATCCATTAACAGATGAATGGATAAAGAAGATATCACACACACACACACACACACACACACACACACACACACAATGGAGTATTATGCAGTCATAAAAAGGGATGAAATTATGCCATATGAGACAATATGGATGGACCTGGAGAGTATTATGTTAAGTTAAATAAGTCATACTGAGAAAGACAAATACCATAGGATTCTGTTCATAAGTGAAATCTAAAAAGAAAAACAAACAAAAAGCAGAATCAGACCTATAAATACAGAGAACAAACTGATGGCTGCCAGAGGGGAGGATGTGGGGGTTTGAGCAAAATGGGAGTCAGAGATACAAGCTTCCAGTTATGGAATGAATAAGTCATGGGAATAAAAGGCATAACATAAGAAATATAGTCAATAACAATGTATCAGGACAGATGATAGCTACCCTTGTGAACATAGCATAATGTATAAACTTGTCAAATCAGTAAGTTGTACACCTGAAACTAATATAACATTGTATGTCAACTACTACTCAAATAAAAAAAGAACTGAATAATAAGAAAACTTCATATTTTAAATGGACAAATACAGCATGTGCTCATTGTCAAATATTTGGAAATAACAGACACATGAAGTATAAAGCAGAATTTATCTATAATCCTACTACTTAGAGATAATTATTGCTAAATAAGATATTAAGTCACAGGTCCTCCCAAGTTTTTTGAGAAAATATGCCATTTATATTCTATTTTTATATTATTTTACAATCTGTATTTTTTTTACTCTACAGTATATATATATTATTGAGCATGTTTCTATATCCTTTGATATTTTCAAACATGATTTTTTTAATAACTATAATGGAGAGACCATAATTTATTTACCCAATTTTGTATAGACATGTATATCATATTCAATTATTATACAACTTACACTATTGTGATATACATTGCTATACATAATTTTTAGCCAAATTTCAGTTTATTCTATAAGTTATTATGATTTCACAAATATGACATTAGATTCTATTAAAAACTACCCCCAAAACCAAGAGCATACTGTGTACAGTATATGTTAGCCAATTTGACAATAAATTATATTTTAAAAATTATCTACATTTTATCTAAAAATTTTTTTAATGTTTTATTTATTTTTGAGAAAGAGAGAGACAGAGTATGAGCAGGGGAGGGGCAGAGAGAGAGGGAGACAGAATCCACGAAGCAGGCCCCAGGCTCTGAGCTGTTAGCACAGCGCCTGACTCGGGGATGGAACCCATGAACCACAAGATCATGACCTGAGCCAGAGTCGGAGGCCTCACCGACTGAGCCACCCAGGTGCCCCTATCTACATTTTATTTATTTTTTAAAGTTTATTTATTTATTTTGAAAAAGAGAGAGAGAGAAAGCAGGGGATGGAGCAGAGAGAGAGAAGAGAGAATAGCACAGAATCTGATGTGGGGCTTGATCTCACAAACAGTGGGATCATGGCCTGAGCTGAAATAAAAAGTCAGACACTTACCTGACTAAGCCACTCAGGTACCCCCCAGATTATCTACATTTTAATGAATTTTGTTTTTATATACAGAAAACATATCTTAATTCACTAAACTGAATGCATTTTGTGTTTCTTTTTTTCATTTTGTATCTCTACAACAGAAACCCAACAAATGGAGTTGTTCGTGCAGATGTCCAAGGATGAAGTTGTCAGGGTACAGCAAGTGCCTTCAGTCAAGAAACAAGATGGGATGTGAATTTGTATAAATGACAGCTTTACCAAGATTTATGTGCTAAGTTTGTGGAAAGAGTTCTGGAAAAGCAAGAAAAAAATTTCTGTTCAAATTCCCATGTTTATTGGGGGAACGGAGGCATCAAGCATTTTATTTTCCATCTCTGTTAGCACAACTCAGAACTTCTACACTTTCTCATTGTTGTTTTTTGTTCTCTGAAACATATTAATGAGAGGCCAGCAGTGAGTTCAAGTTTTTCAATGCCAAGTTGAGAGTGCCACACCTCACATACCACTTCCCTTGGAAATTCAGACAATCCAAGTTTTCCAAAATCTTTTTGTTCTTTGAAACTCCATGTTTTACCACAGTGCATGTCTCATTAGGTATTTAATAAAATATTTGTTAGTTGTTTTCCCAGCAAGAAGGTTTTGTTCTTAGAAGACAAGCAATAACATACAATCATTAGATTTGATTGACTATAATTGATTTGAATGTTAATGAAACAGTGACTCCAATGTGTTTTATTTCAATTAAACTTTGACGACACTTAAGTAGTTGTCTTGCTTCCCCCAAATTGCCACCCCTACTTCTCCCCACCATCGCATTTGACACTGTTCCTGTGCTATCAACATTGTTTGTCTGAAAGCCTTTTAATCAGCTGTGGGTGAAGTTGGAGAGGAGCACTCAGGCTCTTCCAGCTCTACCACCTCCCATGTTAGTTGCCAAGGGAACCATCTCACTGAGTCAACAATAAAAGACTCATCAAATTTGTTTGTTGTTTTCATTTGCTTTGATGAGAGCCACTGAAATGTCCTCTTGCATCAGACTACATGTGCCAATCTCTTCTCCCATTTCTTCTCATATGATCTGAAAGCAATTTTTACTCATAAGGGATGAAAGAGGGAGGTTGACAAGCTAGCATTGTTAAAGTTAGCTGAGATCGATGCCATAGAAACAATATGTATTTGCTTTCTAAAAGGAAAAATTAAAATTTGATATTTAGATATTTGGACAGAATTTTTAGTTGTATGTCCTGTTTGATTGGAGTGGGGTCGTATTTTATTTGTATTTTGTAGGTCTGTATTTTATGCTGACCAGTATTTTGAAACATCAATAAGGAAAATGGTGAGGCTGCCCTCTAAGGCAGGACAGAATCTAAACTTCCTTTGTTTGCTTCTCTACTACTCTCGTCAACTGGCACAAATGTAACTCTCAACAAATGTAGAGAATTTCTCACCAAAGTCTGCTGCCAACCTACAGAAGTTCTGTACTGTTTCAAAATATCCAGCCAAGTTACCATCTGGAAAAATGTAGAGGCTGGTGAGGAAAAGTCTATGTAGGCTTTCTACTCAATATACCCTACCCTTACCTATTTTGAGTTGTAAACAATAAAGCTCCATGAACACAGGAGAAGGAAATCCCTTTGAAGAGAAAGAATGGTCCCAAGGCCACTTGTGAGAGTTTGGGGTGCGAGAAAAATTTGTTCTGCCTACCTACCCCCATTTTCAATCTTTTATGTGGAAAATATGAAGTTAAAATGGGCATTGCAGGGAATTTTCACTGGGAAAAATGAAAACAATGTTCTAGGATAGCCAAGCTGAACAGAAGGGCAGATAGAGTAGGGTCTGGAAGGGAAAAGCCAGCCCTACTCTTTTTACCTAGGTTTCTATGTGGTAGAAAGAAGTGGTCCGCTTGCTTTTACTATATTTTTGTACCAATTGAGACACCTCTTTCTGAGTCATTGCCCAGCATCTCAGTTGTGATGGTTTCTCAAATTGTGATCATTTATTACTTGCATCAGCATCACCTGAGTCTCATAAAGTAACTGCAGTGTCCTACTCAGGATTCCACATCAGCTGAATCAATCTGAGACTGGAAGCCACACATCCATATGCTTAACAATTACCCCCAGGTGATTCTTATTTCTACAACGCATAAAGACTAATGCAAGAACGTCTGTGGTAATGGTAAAACAGGGCAATCTTCTCAGAACATAAGTTCTAAATATGGATGAGCTTTGGGATAGGAGGGTCCATAACATACCTAAAGATGTTTGAAATGTTTTGTGTGTAACTGTGTCTACATACATCTTTCTGGTGACGGGCTTTAGATCTTTAATCAGATCCCCCAGGGAGTCCATGACTTTCCCAAATGTTCGGAGCCACTTGTTTGTGTCATGCTTGAGTTGATGTCTGGAATAGTGGCAATAAAATAAAATGTCTTGAATAACTTCCTCACCCACTCTCACTCCTTCCCTTTCCTCCCCTGCAACACCCTCAACTTGAATATTGGAATTGTTCAGATTTATCAAAGTCTCAATTACCAAGCCTATCTGGTTTGTAAACAAACAAAATGAAACAGTATTATAATGGCTTTCTTTTTTGGACTACATGATTGCTTCAAACCAGAAAACAAAAGGTTAATTTTGTCCTCTGTCCACATTACAAAAACAAAATCAGTGTTGATGCAGTCACTCCACTTCACCAAAAACCAAAGTGGTTTCTGAGAAATCCCTCACCACTTTGAAGAGTGAACGATTGGAACACTCATGATTAGAGAAATCAGATTAATTGGCCCAGAGTGTGATGTGAGAATGTGTTCTTTAATGACGATGGCTGTGCAAAATGGATGCACACAGCGCTCGTCCCGAATGGTGCAGAGAACTAAGGCCATGTTTCTCAAAGTGTGCTTAGAAAACCACATGACCAGAGTTATCTTGGAAGCCTGTTAAGATGCCAATTCCCTATATCCACCCAGACTTTAAGAATCAGAATCAGGGGCACCTGGGTGGCACAGTCAGTTAAGCGTCCGACTTCAGCCAGGTCATGATCTTGCGGTCCGTGAGTTCAAGCCCGGCGTCAGGCTTTGGGCTGATGGCTCAGAGCCTGGAGCCTGCTTCCGATTCTGTGTCTCCCTCTCTCTCTGCCCCTCCCCCGTTCATGCTCTGTCTCTCTCTGTCCCAAAAATAAATAAACGTTGAAAAAAAAATTTTTAATAAAAAAAAAAAAAAAGAATCAGAATCATTAGCAGTGGGTCCAGAAAACTGGCAGTTATAACAGGTATTGAAGAGATTGGTGACTATGAAACATTCTAAAATTTGAGAGTTTTCTTGGTAACATTTTTTCTGAGTCATCTTTACATGAGGATAAAAGTTATGAACAGAGAAGCCAGTGTTATTGAACCCAGAACCTGAAGCATATCATCGGTAAGTAGCAAAATGGCACCCAGTCTCTACACACAGGAGATTATAATCCTGTCCAGATGTTTGTTTCAGAAGGCTGAGAATTGAAAAATAATTGCATAATCATAAAAATTCTTCCCTGGACACAATTAAGAAGCTTATTACACCATTGTGTTTAGTGGATGTCTTAAAACTTCATTATTCTACATTTGAAAAATCCCAATGAGTTATCTTCTCCACTCAATCAATAGGACTCAAGTATGAAAGGATAAATTTTAAAATTATAGGGCAATTCATATCCCACCTCTAAGACTTTCTGATAAAGGATGTTTAGAACTGAGCCTGACCATCCCCTGGCCTAGGAAGACTTGGGGGAAGGGGAAGGGCCTCACATATTTGGTTTACTGCTTTCAGAAGGGTGTGTCTGTGAGACCAGGGAATCCATTTCCATTTTGGTCAGTCCCAAGAGAAACAAAATATTCCTGTTTATTCTTTTCCTTTTATTAGTCTCTGAAATTGTCACTGCTTAGAGCTCAGGCTCAGATGATTCTTGATATTCATTGTTTCCACACCAAAGCATTTCTAAGGAAGTTGGGAATAGATCTATAGCCATAAATAACATAATTCATTTGTCATCAGGTAATTATCAAGAATATTTGCTATGTCTTATTGTCTATTTTTGCTCTCTCCCAATGTCTATGCAAAAGAGAGACCTACCTTCTGGAAACAAAGTCAGTTGTGTTTTAACATTACCTTCTTTTTTGAAAAGAGAAAAAGAATGCTAAAGCAAGGCACTAAATTTACTTGTAGGTGTAGATGCAAACTGATGTCAGAGAGTTGTATACACCCCTGCCTGCTGCCTAAACTTCTGTGATATGAATTGCACAGTAGGGTTTGCTGAAAGACCTTTTCACTAGTCTTCCCAACCAAGTTAATGAGGTCACCTACACTGCTCCCAGGAAGATCTGAGTTATTAGAACTGATACGGGCAGCAACTCCTGGCTTGTTATTTATTGTTGACAGAATAGTGCCCCCCCACCCTCTGCCCACATCCTAATCCACAGAGTCTGTGAATCTATTACTTTATATGGCAGGGAAATTAATGTTGCAGGTAGAATTAAGTTTGCTAACAGCTGATGTTAAGAAAGGGAGATTATCCTAAATTATTCAGATGAGCCCAATGTAAACAGAAGGGTCCTTAAAAGTGGAAGAGGGAGACAAAAGAGTCAGTGTGAGGATATTCAATGTGAGGACTTGACAGACAGGTCATTGCTGGCTTTGAAGATGGAAAGGGGCAATAAGCCAAGGAATGTGGGCAGCTTCTAGAAGATGGAGAAGGTAAGGAAATTAATTCTTTCTAGAAGTTCCATAATGTAACACAGCCCTCCCAACACCTTGATTTCAGTCAGTAAGACTCACTTCAGATTTCTGACCTACAGAACTATGAGACAGGAAATTTGTGTTGTGGTAAGCCGCTAAGGTTGTAGTAATGTATTACAGCAGCATTAGTAAACTAATACATCCATCTAAATATTTATATCTCTTTTAACTTCTCCCTTTCAGAACAAGTAAATTTTTAGTACTTTAAAAAGTAACCTCGACTTTTCTTCAAATGGAGGAACTTTGAGACAGTTTCCTGTTTCATTTTAATTATTTCTAACATCTGAGCAATGCTTGACCTTTTCTAGTTATATTAGACACTTATAATGATCATCATGATATAATCATAGAGAATCTTGAGCACTGAGGGGGCTTCAGCTTCTGGGGAGACAGTAATGTTCAAGTGTGAGCTAATGACTTTAGGAGCTCTAGATATCTTAGAGGAAAGTGGAGAATGGGATGGAAAAGATGTTCAGTCAGGAGAAAGTTCATCTTCTAGATTCTGCTATGAAGAGAAACAGTTTCGACTGTTCACAGAATAGAAAACTACTTAGCAATATTTAAATTTTGATGATGTGCAGATCTTCTCAGGCGTTATACACAGGATGGTAACACTTATAGTTTTAACCTCTTATTCTGTTGCTTATTTCTAAGTAAAGAACCTAGCTAGGATTCTATTCTCTTCCACACCCACCAGATTTCCTTCTCAATTAATTACTGTTTGTGTTTAGAAGAGCTGGTTTAAGAACTGTTTTTTTTCTTTCAGCACTATCTCCTACTGGCTGTAATAATCACCATATTCTCTACCCTAAAACAGCCAAATCCTATTTCTTTGAGAATGAAAATTCTTTTCATTTCCTTCATTCCATAAAAATGTAACATTTTAAATACATTAAGCATTCTTTCTTTCCAACTCTGAAAATCATCAAAGCAACTTTTTGTAGGACTTAAGATTTTAGGATAGATCCCCAAACAACGTCTTTAAAATCTGGAGATGGTAACTAACCTATATGGAGTACCTAACATATGCCAGGTTCTCTACTAGGTAATTTCACACATTGCAAAATGTTGTGTATCCACCATCCGTATTAAAGTATCATGCAGAATAGTTTCATGGCCCTAAAAATGTCACCTATTCATCCATCTCTCCCTCCCACTGAACCTCTGACACCAATGATATTCTCACTTTCTCTATAGTTTTACCTGTTCCAAAATGTTGTATGGTTGGTATCATACAGTTTGAATCTTTCTCAGACTAACTTCTCTCACTTAGCAATATGCATTTAGGGCTCCTCCATGTCTTTTCATAATTGGTAGCTCATTTCTTTTTATCACTTAATAATTCTCCATTGTATGGGTAGCCTACAGTTTATTTATTCATTTACTTATTGAAGGATTTCTTGGTTGCTTCCAATTTTTGGCAATTATAAATAAAGCTACTATAAACATTCACGTGCAGGTTTTTGTGTCAGTGTAAGTTTTTAACTCATATGGGTAAATTCCAAGGAACGTGATTGATGGATATGATAAGCTTATATTTAGCCTTGTAAAAAACTGATAAACCATTTTCCAAAGTGTACCATTTCTGCATCACCATCAACAGTGAATGAGAGTTACTGTTGCTCCATAGTCTCATCAGCATTTGGTGTTGCCGGTGTTTGAGATTTTTGCCATTCTAATAGATGTATAGTAGTATCTTATTGTTGTTTTAATTTGCAATTCCCTGATGACATATGATTTTGAGCACCTTTTCAAGTTCCTGTTTGCCATCTGTGTAACTTCTTTGATAAGGGATCTCTTCTGATTCTTTCTTTGCCCATTTTATAATTGGATTTTTTGTTTTCTTCTTGTTGAGTTCTTTGTATATTTTGATTTTTTTTAATGTTCATATACTTTTGAGGGTGAGAGAGAGACAGAGTGTGAGTGAGGGAGGGGAAGAGAGAGAAGGAGACACAGAATCTGAAGCAGGCTCTAGGCTCTGAGCTGTCAGCACAGAGCCCGACATGGGGCTTGAAGTCATGAACCCTGAGATGATGATATGAGCCAAAGTCAGACGCTTAACCTAGTGAGCCACCCAGGTGTCCCTATGGCTCTTTGTGTAGTTTGGATGCCAGTCCTTTTAACAAATGCATGGTTTGCAAATATTATCTCCCAGTCTGTGGCTTGTCTTTATATTCTTTTGAGAGTGTCTTTCACAGAGCACAAGTCTTTAATTTATTGAAGTCCAACTTGCCAGTCTTCTTTTTCATGAAACATGCTCTTAGTGTTGTATCTAAAAAGCCATTACCAAAGCCTAGATCACCTAGATTTTCCCCAATTTTTCTTCCAAGAGTTTTATTGTTTTGCATTTTAACTTTAGGTCTATGATCCATTCTGAGTTAACTTTTGTGAAAGGTGTAAAGTCTATGTCTAGATTCACTTTTTGCATGTCAGTGACCATTTGTTGAAAAGACTATCTTCACTACATTGTATTGCCTTTGCTCCTTTGTCAAAGAGCAGTTGACTATCCTTGTGTGGGTTTATTTCTGGGTTCTCTATTAGGTTCCTTTAATCCATTTTTCTATTCTTTCATCAATAATACACTTTCTTAACTAGAATCTTAGAATAATATGAAAAGAATGCTGTTATAATGTCCTTTATAGCAGGGCATGGGGATATCTTTGTTATATTGAGCAGATATTTTATTTCTTCGCAAGTTAATTATTCTTCCCCTACAACATTTGAAGTATGGCACAGGGCAAGTGGTTCTGCTTAGTGTTGGTCTCTACTGGGACATCTGGGTATCTCTTCCATCTTTTTCTCTCTATATCCTGAAGAAATCCACTGTGATTAGTTTGGATTAAAGACAATTAGTCATTGAGTGGGTAGAGTTACAGATGAAGTTAAAAATAGAGAATTCAAAAGTGTGAGGTCTCATTTGAACTCCCTTTTCCACTAATATTGATATACTTTCTTATCTCACACTCTTCTAAGGCAGACATTTTGAATGCATATCTCCATATCACCCATGCATTTGGATAAATTCTTAGTCACTTCATCTCCTCTCTACTTCTTTTAAGACCTTCCAAGAGTGGTAACATCAGAGGCTTTGTTTAGAGGTTAAATAGGTTAAGCAGGATTCTTTGCTACTTCATTCAAATAAGTTGTGGCTAGCCACAATTAGATAAAGCATTTCTCCACAAAAATTAGTGCAGCTCTCCAGAAAGTGCATTGGCATTTGGAACGAAGGTCTCTGCTAGCAACAAAGTGTAACATTTTTCTTGCTTTGTTTTCTGGGTGATGACCTTGAGGTAAGTAAGGCATTGGTAGTTTGAAGTATAATTCAGCAATTTCTGGGATTCTCAGACAAATTCCATCGTATATTCAAAATTGCATACAAACAAGTCTAATTGCTAATGAGAGCATAGCTTTCTACTTTGATGCAATTTAAGTATAAAATTAAAACTCTGTGGAGTACCTGGGTGGCTCAGTCCGTTAAAAGCCTCAGGTCATAATCTCACTGTTCATGAGTTCGAGCCCCATGTCAGGCTTTGTGCTGACAGCTCAGAGCCTGGAGCCTGCTTCAGATTCTGTGTTTCCATCTCTGTCGGTCCCTCCCCTGCTCACGCTCTGTCTTTCTCTCTCTCAAAAATAAATTTAAAAACATTTAAAAACATTTTTTTAAATAAATAAAATTAAAACTTTGTCAGTTTGGTCCATCTTAGATTCTCTATAAACTAAAATGAAGTCCAGATTACTTGTGCTGGTTTAGATAAGTAGCCAAATTGATAGATTATATTTATGGTGGCTTTTCACCATTTAAAAGGATAAGGTAAAAAAATAAAATAAAATAAAAGAATAAGGTATAATTTTGACTTTTTTTAAAAATTTTTTTAACGTTTATTTATTTTTGAGACAGAGAGAGACAGAGTATGAACAGGGGAGGGGCAGAGAGAGAGGGAGACACAGAATATGAAATAGGCTCCAGGCTCTGAGCTGTCAGCACAGAGCCCGACGCGGGGCTCGAACTCACGGACTGTGAGATCATGACCTGAGCCGAAGTCAGACGCTTAACCAACCAAGCCACCCAGGCGCCCCTAATTTTGACTTTTAAAACACATAGCAGTTAAGGTTCTTCCTTGTGGGTCCCCTATATATCAGCTGCTATCCAGACAATTTTTCTGACTTTAAAGGGCCACCTAATAAGTGTTTGGCTTCCTTATCTTTTGTTTTAAAAAAAGGGAACATTTCAGGTTACACATTGATTCTCTTTTGCTTAACTCATCAAACACTTAGCTCATCAAACACTTCCTGAATATTTATTATATATCAGGAAATACACCAAGTGATGGGAGAACACAGATGAATGAGAGGCAGTCCCTTTCCCAAAAGAATTTACAGCCTATAGAAAAAATTTACCTTATAGTATGATGTCAAGGAAGGTCTCTTTCTGTGTCTTCAATACATTAAACAGGTAGATCTTAATTACCAAGCATAATCCATTTTATCTCTAACTGAGAAGTTTAATCAAACATACTTAATGTGGCTTGTAGTCTCCCCTTGTTTTAAAAAATAAACCTTCAAAATAAATCTTTCAAAAACAGAGACTAGTTTTCTATTCACACATTTATTTACACGGCCAGCTATGTAGTCTCGGGGTTTTTCTTGAGGTTGGTGCTGTTATTAAAGGGCCATGGCTCATAGGTCAACTGGATTTGGGTTTTGGTAGAATGGTTTGGTGAAAGTTATAACTTCCCTGGGTAGAGAGTCTTAGGTTATGATGAAAGCAGGAAGAAATCATGAATGTGGATGGAATGTGCATTCCTCACTTGATTAGTTTCTAAACCCTTGCAAGCTTGAAACCAATGAAAAGGAAGTATTCCCTGCAGACATAAATTATTCCAATGAAAGAAGTTGGAGGAAAAAAATGAAAACAAATCCCCTCAAGAGCACTGTGTTGGTGCTATAAGAAGAACACAATTTAAAAAGAATATTTGGCGTATAACACCCAAGAGGTTAATATATCACATATTCTACATTGGTTGAAACCATAAAAGTAATAAAATTAGGATCTATATCTGCTGAATGCTTTAAAGAACTCTTTATTCACCTTTGACCAAAAACGTGCAAATGAGTTCAACTAATGAAAATCCAAGAGAAAAAGGACATGGAACCATTTGTGTAGGAGAGCCAGAAAAGTGCAGACAGTGAGAAGAGCCAAGGAAAAAGTACTGACAATGATTTAAAAATAGGAACAAACAGCGATAAGTGAAAGAAACATCACTCAAGGCATGAACTATGAGGACACCCAACACTCCTGTGCAGCTGCTCTGGTCTCTTTTCGAAACGTGAGCCAAAATAACTCAGGGAGCTATTCTTGACTTTAAATGGGGAACACAACCCTGGCAAATTATGAGGATGCTCAGTGTTAACACTGCTGGGGAATTTCAAATAGGCTAGAGCCTGCCTGAAAATGCCAGATGCTAACATTTGCACATATGTTTTCAGGTCAGAAGTATGTAATGCAAGCGTTCATGATTTGTTTTTATGTTCATCTTTGTATAATTCATAATTTAAAATTTTAAGTCCCTTGCACAGCTACTGAATTATTTTGTCTCGAAAGGCACATGGGCTATTTATCATTCCCCATTTATCATGTTCATTTTTTGTTTCAAATATGAATCTCATTTATAAGTAGAAAGAGACTCCATTTACTGAGCACTTACTGTTGGCAGACCCTGTAATACATGTAGAAGACTGAGCAGAATGTAGGATTTCTGGGCCCTTAATGTGTTTTGGAAAGAGATAAGATTATAATGTAATGGGTTCAGAACTGAAGCTTTGGTCTTGCTCCTTTGCCTCATTAGGAATAATTTTCACCCTTCTCCCTAAAGTATAAAGATTATCTAACCTTTAATGGTTTTATATTCTTCAGTGGTCTAAGTATAGGTAAGGAAACAGGTCCAGAGGAGTGAAGTGACCTGTTCAAGGTCACAGAGGTAGTGAGGGGTAGAATTTTAGGGCCAGATCACAATTCTCAAGACAATGTTTATTCCCATATTTCCCAGGGCCTCTCCAGAGATGATTTTCTAATTCAGAAAAGATTAAAAAGCAATTGAGTCTTTTACAAAGCTCTTTCTCATTGAAATCTTTCTCTTTGCCTTAAAGAAATGGCAAATTGGACCTGGAGAATTTGGACTTGAGATTTTTTCATGGTATTTTTTGTTCATTTGTTTTATTTGTGTTGGAGAATATATGATGCTGGTTCAGGAACCATTTTCAGACTCCAGAGGTAGCATTGCTGACTTGGAATTATGATATTCGTTTCTCACAGCAGAATTCTGGTATGCCAAATATTTCTTCTTCCCTTTGATTCCTGCTTGTTTGGTTTGGTTTTTATCTCAAAGTAGTCATTTCATGAGGGGAATTCTGCCTCAAAAGCTAACAAAGAAGTCAAACTTCCTAAATTGTGAGAGGGTGGAAGACACCCCAGAATCAACTGCTTATCTAAATCCATTAAACTGCCAATTCTTTTAACAAATGTAGGTGGGTAAAACAACTCCTTAGTAACCAGGAATTGTATTTTCAGACAGCCACTGCATTCACGTCACAGAAATAAAGGAACATCTTCTCAAACAGTGTTCTAATGTTGTGAACAACAGCAGAAGATTCCATTTTGTCTCAAGAGAGGTTATTTGTTGACATGCCAGAAGTATCTTATCAGTAGCTAGTTTTAGCTAGTAAGCTTTCTCATAGTGTGAATCCCCTCAGGAGAAAACAACAACAACAACAACAACAACAACAACAAAAGTATGATGACGTTCCAGAGTAAAACCTTAAGTGAAAATAAGAAAATGAAACCTTTTAATATTTCTCTGCCTCTAAAACTTAGCTGTGTTTACAACCATTCTGGGTATTCTGTCTAGACCTATGAGCAGTAAAAGATAACATGGGTTTCAGGACATCCCAGACTTCCTTATCAGTCATACACTAGGTCAAACTTTATTGAAGATCTACTGTTTTCCAAAAGCTAATCAAAAAGTCTGGGGATAAAACTCTCAGACTTAATCTTACACATAGCCCTCTCTTCCCACTGCATAAACACACCCACATGCTCTTTCTTTCATCATCTTCACATTCAACAAATACACTTGTTACCCAGGTGAAACAATCTTTCCCTCCTGGTCTGGAATCAAGGCTGCAAGCTGTCCTCTCTGGAGTGGTGGCACCCAATACTGGCCTAAATGTGCTTCTGACCTAAAGATGTTGTGAAGATGGCGGCTTAGGAGGACGCTGGGCTCACCGCACGTCCTGCTGATCACTTAGATTCCACCTACACCTGCCTAAATAACCCAGAAAACCGCCAGAGGATTAGCAGAACGGAGTCTCCGGAGCCAAACGCAGACGAGAGGCCCACGGAAGAGGGTAGGAAGGGCGGCGAGGCGGTGCGCGCTCCACAGACTGGCGGGAGGGAGCCGGGGCGGAGGGGCGGCTCGCCGGCCAAGCAGAGCCCCCGAGTCTGGCTGGCAAAAGCGGAGGGGCCTGACGGACTGTGTTCCCACAACAAGCGCGACTTAGCGTCTGGGAGGTCATAAGCTAACAGCTCTGCTCGGAAAGCGGGAAGGCTGGAGGACAAAGGGAGGGAGAGCTGCTGAGCACCCTGACAACAGAGCTCAGTTTGGTGGGGAACAAAGGCGCTCGCCAGCACCATCTCCCCCGCCCATCCCCCAGCCAAAATCCCAAAGAGAACCAGTTCCTGCCGGGGAACTTACTCGCTCCGCGCAAACACCCAACTCTGTGCTTCTGCGGAGCCAAACCTCTGGCAGCAGATCTGACTCCCTCCCGCTGCCACAGGGCCCCTCCTGAAGTGGATCACCTAAGGAGAAGCGATCTAAGCCTGCCCCTCCTGCCCCCGTGCACCTTGCCTACCCACCCCAGCTAATACACCAGATCCCAGCATCACAAGCCTGGCAGGGTGCAAGTAGCCCAGACGAGCCACACCACCCCACAGTGAATCCCGCCTCTAGGAGAGGGGAAGAGAAGGCACACACCAGTCTGACTGTGGCCCCAGCGGTGGGCTGGGGGCAGACATCAGGTCTGACTGCGGCCCCGCCCACCAACTCCAGTTATACACCACAGCACAGGGGAAGTGCCCTGCAGGTCCTCACCACACCAGGGACTATCCAAAATGACCAAGCGGAAGAACTCCCCTCAGAAGAATCTCCAGGAAATAACAACAGCTAATGAGCTGATCAAAAAGGATTTAAATAATATAACAGAAAGTGAATTTAGAATAATAGTCATAAAATTAATCGCTGGGCTTGAAAACAGTATACAGGACAGCAGAGAATCTCTTGCTACAGAGATCAAGGGACTAAGGAACAGTCACGAGGAGCTGAAAAACGCTTTAAACGAAATGCATAATAAAATGGAAACCACCACAGCTCGGCTTGAAGAGGCAGAGGAGAGAATAGGTGAACTAGAAGATAAAGTTATGGAAAAAGAGGAAGCTGAGAAAAAGAGAGATAAAAAAATCCAGGAGTATGAGGGGAAAATTAGAGAACTAAGTGATACACTAAAAAGAAATAATATACGCATAATTGGTATCCCAGAGGAGGAAGAGAGAGGGAAAGGTGCTGAAGGGGTACTTGAAGAAATCATAGCTGAGAACTTCCCTGAACTGGGGAAGGAAAAAGGCATTGAAATCCAAGAGGCACAGAGAACTCCCTTCAGACGTAACTTGAATCGATCTTCTGCACGACATATCATAGTGAAACTGGCAAAATACAAGGATAAAGAGAAAATTCTGAAAGCAGCAAGGGGTAAACGTGCCCTCACATATAAAGGGAGACCTATAAGACTCGTGACTGATCTCTCTTTTGAAACTTGGCAGGCCAGAAAGAATTGGCACGAGATTTTCAGGGTGCTAGACAGAAAAAATATGCAGCCGAGAATCCTTTATCCAGCAAGTCTGTCATTTAGAATAGAAGGAGAGATAAAGGTCTTCCCAAACAAAAACTGAAGGAATTTGTCACCACTAAACCAGCCCTACAAGAGATCCTAAGGGGGACCCTGTGAGACAAAGTACCAGAAGCATCACTACAAGCATAAAACATACAGACATCACAATGACTCTAAACCCGTATCTTTCTATAATAACACTGAATGTAAATGGATTAAATGCGCCAACCAAAAGACATAGGGTATCAGAATGGATAAAAAAACAAGACCCATCTATTTGCTGTCTACAAGAGACTCATTTTAGACCTGAGGACACCTTTAGATTGAGAGTGAGGGGATGGAGAACTATTTATCATGCGACTGGAAGCCAAAAGAAAGCTGGAGTAGCCATACTTATATCAGACAAACTAGACTTTAAATTAAAGGCTGTAACAAGAGATGAAGAAGGACATTATATAATAGTTACAGGGTGTATCCATCAGGAAGAGCTAACAATTATAAATGTCTATGCACTGAACACCAGAGCCCCCAAATATATAAAACAATTACTCATAAACATAAGCAACCTTATTGATAAGAATGTGGTAATTGCAGGGGACTTTAACACCCCACTTACAGAAATGGATAGATCATCTAGACACACGGTCAATAAAGAAACAAGGGCCCTGAATGAGACATTGGATTAGATGGACTTGACAGATATATTTAGAACTCTGCATCCCAAAGCAACAGAATATACTTTCTTCTCGAGTGCACATGGAACATTCTCCAAGATAGATCATATACTGGGTCACAAAACAGCCCTTCATAAGTTTACAAGAACTGAAATTATACCATGCTTACTTTCAGACCACAATGCTATGAAGCTTGAAATCAACCACAGAAAAAAGTCTGGAAAACCTCCAAAAGCATGGAGGTTAAAGAACACCCTACTAACGAATGAGTGGGTCAACCAGGCAATTAGAGAAGAAATTAAAAAATATATGGAAACAAACGAAAATGAAAACACAACAATCCAAACGCTTTGGGACGCAGCAAAGGCAGTCCTGAGAGGAAAATACATTGCAATCCAGGCCTATCTCAAGAAACAAGAAAAATCCCAAATACAAAATCTAACAGCACACCTAAAGGAACTAGAAGCAGAACAGCAAAGGCAGCCTAAACCCAACAGAAGAAGAGAAATAATAAAGATCAGAGCAGAAATAAATAATATAGAAACTAAAAAAACTGTAGAGCAGATCAACAAAACCAAGAGTTGGTTTTTTGAAAAAAGAAACAAAATTGACAAACCTCTAGCCAGGCTTCTCAAAAAGAAGAGGGAGATGACCCAAATAGATAAAATCATGAATGAAAATGGAATTATTACAACCAATCTCTCAGAGATACAAACAATTATCAGGGAATACTATGAAAAATTATATGCCAACAAATTGGACAACCTGGAAGAAATGGACAAATTCCTGAACACCCACACTCTTCCAAAACTCAATCAGGAGGAAATAGAAAGCTTGAACAGACCCATAACCAGCGAAGAAATTGAATCGGTTATCAAAAATCTCCCAACAAATAAGAGTCCAGGACCAGATGGCTTCCCAGGGGAGTTCTACCAGACGTTTAAAGCAGAGATAATACCTATCCTTCTCAAGCTATTCCAAGAAATAGAAAGGGAAGGAAAACTTCCAGACTCATTCTATGAAGCCAGTATTACTTTGATTCCTAAACCAGACAGAGACCCAGTAAAAAAAGAGAACTACAGGCCAATATCCCTGATGAATATGGATGCAAAAATTCTCAATAAGATACTAGCAAATCGAATTCAACGGCATATAAAAAGAATTATTCACCATGATCAAGTGGGATTCATTCCTGGGATGCAGGGCTGGTTCAACATTCGCAAATCAATCAACGTGATACATCACATTAACAAAAAAAAAAGAGAAGAACCATATGATCCTGTCAATCGATGCAGAAAAGGCCTTTGACAAAATCCAGCACCCTTTCTTTTTTTTTTTTTGTTAGATTTTTTTTTCAACGTTTATTTATTTTTGGGACAGAGAGAGACAGAGCATGAACAGGGATGGGGCAGAGAGAGAGGGAGACACAGAATCGGAAACAGGCTCCAGGCTCTGAGCCATCAGCCCAGAGCCTGACGCAGGGCTCGAACTCACGGACCGAGAGATCGTGACCTGGCTGAAGTCGGACGCTTAACCGACTGCGCCACCCAGGCGCCCCCAGCACCCTTTCTTAATAAAAACCCTTGAGAAAGTCGGGATAGATGGAACATACTTAAAGATCATAAAAGCCATTTATGAAAAGCACACAGCTAACATCATCCTCAACGGGGAAAAACTGAGAGCTTTTTCCCTGAGATCAGGAACACGACAAGGATGCCCACTCTCACCGCTGCTGTTTAACATAGTACTGGAAGTTCTAGCATCAGCAATCAGACAACAAAAGGAAATCAAAGGCATCAAAATTGGCAAAGATGAAGTCAAGCTTTCGCTTTTTGCAGATGACATGATATTATACATGGAAAATCCAAAAGACTCCACCAAAAGTCTGCTAGAACTGATACAGGAATTCAGCAAAGTTGCAGGATACAAAATCAATGTACAGAAATCAGTTGCATTCTTATACACTAACAATGAAGCAACAGAAAGACAAATAAAGAAACTGATCCCATTCACAATTGCACCAAGAAGCATAAAATACCTAGGAATAAATCTAACCAAAGATGTAAAGGATCTGTATGCTGAAAACTATAGAAAGCTTATGAAGGAAATTGAAGAAGATTTAAAGAAATGGAAAGACATTCCCTGCTCATGGATTGGAAAAATAAACATTGTCAAAATGTCAATACTACCCAAAGCTATCTACACATTCAATGCAATCCCAATCAAAATTGCACCAGCATTCTTCTCGAAACTAGAACAAGCAATCCTAAAATTCATATGGAACCAGAAAAGGCCCCCAATAGCCAAAGGAATTTTGAAGAAGAAGACCAAAGCAGGAGGCATCACCATCCCAGACTTTAGCCTCTACTACAAAGCTGTCATCATCAAGACAGCATGGTATTGGCACCAAAACAGACACATAGACCAATGGAATAGAATAGAAACCCCAGAACTAGACCCACAAACGTATGGCCAACTCATCTTTGACAAAGCAGGAAAGAACATCCAATGGAAAAAAGACAGCCTCTTTAACAAATGGTGCTGGGAGAACTGGACAGCAACATGCAGAAGGTTGAAACTAGACCACTTTCTCACACCATTCACAAAAATAAACTCAAAATGGATAAAGGACCTAAATGTGAGACAGGAAACCATCAAAACCTTAGAGGAGAAAGCAGGAAAACACCTCTCTGACCTCAGCCGTAGCAATCTCTTACTCGACACATCCCCAAAGGCAAGGGAATTAAAAGCAAAAGTGAATTACTGGGACCTTATGAAGATAAAAAGCTTCTGCACAGCAAAGGAAACAACCAACAAAACTAAAAGGCAACCAACGGAATGGGAAAAGATATTTGCAAATGACATATCGGACAAAGGGCTAGTATCCAAAATCTATAAAGAGCTCACCAAACTCCACACCCGAAAAACAAATAACCCAGTGAAGAAATGGGCAGAAAACATGAATAGACACTTCTCTAAAGAAGACATCTGGATGGCCAACAGGCACATGAAAAGATGCTCAATGTTGCTCCTTATCAGGGAAATACAAATCAAAACCACACTCAGATATCACCTCACGCCAGTCAGAGTGGCCAAAATGAACAAATCAGGAGACTATAGATGCTGGAGAGGATGTGGAGAAACGGGAACCCTCTTGCACTGTTGGTGGGAATGCAAATTGGTGCAGCCGCTCTGGAAAGCAGTGTGGAGGTTCCTCAGAAAATTAAAAATAGACCTACCCTATGACCCAGCAATAGCACTGCTAGGAATTTATCCAAGGGATACAGGAGTACTGATGCATAGGGCCACTTGTACCCCAATGTTCATAGCAGCACTCTCAACAATAGCCAAATTATGGAAAGAGCCTAAATGTCCATCGACTGATGAATGGATAAAGAAAATGTGGTTTATATACACAATGGAATACTACGTGGCAATGAGAAAGAATGAAATATGGCCTTTTGTAGCAACGTGGATGGAACTGGCGAGTGTGATGCTAAGTGAAATAAGCCATACAGAGAAAGACAGATACCATATGGTTTCACTCTTATGTGGATCCTGAGAAACTTAACAGGAACCCATGGGGGAGGAGAAGGAAAAAAAAAAAAAGAGGTTAGAGTGGGAGAGAGCCAAAGCATAAGAGACTGTTAAAAACTGAGAACAAACTGAAGGTTGATGGGGGGTGGGAGGGAGGAGAGGGTGGGTGATGGGTATTGAGGAGGGCACCTTTTGGGATGAGCACTGGGTGTTGTATGGAAACCAATTTGTCAATAAATTTCATATATTAAAAAAAAAAAATAAATGTGCTTCTGACCAAATTGGTTCTGTTATCACAGTAATATTTGCACATAGTGTCCTTTCTTTTTTTGGGAAGTGTCCTTCCCAAATCTGGCTTTTAAAATCTCAGACAGTGCCACTTAGTTATAATGAAACTACTATGATGCTATCATAAAGCCAACCAGCTTATGGTATTGGCTGTTTCAAAGCATTATTGGCTACAGAGGTAAATTGATAGGAAAACTCTAAGGGAAAAGGGGGATACTTCTACCAAATGAAGACAGGCCGAAATGTTAAGGGCAGATAATCCTAATGTTTATCATATGAAATAGTGCTGTTACCATTGCTAATTTGGTACCCCAGCCAAAAAACACTCAGTGACTCCTGCCAGGCAGTGTTAAATTTAATTGAAGTTGAAGTGACCTTTTTTGAGAACCGAGACTATGAAGTACATCTTTGTGGGTTTTTAAAAATATTTTTAAATGTTTATTTATTTTTGAGAGAGAGAGAGAGAGAGAGAGAGAGAGAGAGAGAGAGAGAGAGAATGAGTGGGGGAGGGGCAGAGAGAGAGTGTGACACAGAATCCAAAGGAGGCTCCAGGCCCTGAGCTGTCAGCACAAAGCCCAACGTGGGGCTTGAAGTCATGAACTGTGAGATCATGACCTGAGCCAAAGTCACATGCTTAACTGACTGAGCCACCCAGGCACCCCTGAAGTACATCTTTGTATTTCCAGGACATAGTAGGTGGAAGGCATAGCTATATATATTCTAAGATGCCATTGATTTCAAATGCACCATTATTTTATATATCATTAAGGAATAAAAAATTGCTGCCAATTAAATCAAGGGTTTTATTCTTAGTGAAAGAGCTGTCTGAGGTTTAGATTTTTAACTCATTGCTCATATCAAAAAAAAAAGTCAGTTGGCTAAGATATTCCTAAAACTTCATAAACTAGAAGGTGCACACTTATTTCAGAAATGTTAAAATATGGAAAAGATGTGCACTTTAGAATGTACAGAAAATGACAGATGGTGCTCAGTATGCCATATTTGTTGTTGCTGATGACAATGGTAATCATCATATACACGACTGTGATCAGTACACACTCAGCCCCAACTGGCATTTTCCATTAGGTTGTGTAACTATTCTACTACTGTCCGTCTATGACAACTGACTAGAATCTATATGAGGACCGTGATTGTGTCTGGTTTTCACATCATTGTCTCTGGTCTGTAGCTGAGAGTTCTGTAAATATTAGTTGCACGTTAATAGGATGAGTAAGCGAAGGATGATGATGATGGAGTGCCAGTCATATACAGAAGAGGAGCCTAGGAATTTTTAAATGAGATTTAAAACTCATTAAAACTTGAGACATATATTCTCTGGAAGGTCAGGAAGTTAGCTCCAATAAAGCCACTTCTAAATTGCAATAGTAAAAAACTTTTTTGAAGTGCAGATATTTAATTGAGATGGAAGGACTCATGACCCAGCTTAATGTATTAAATAATGTACAAAGCTGCAGGCTGAAGTCATGACCATGACCTACCAAGACAAAGTTTATTTATGCACCCTCATTGGTGAAAAGCATAGCTGAAAGTAAATAAGAAACCTGATTTTCACATGTGATAGCATCAAAAAAAGACTTGAGTCCTATGTGTGAATGCTTATATGGTAAAACCTTAGATTGCGAGTAACTTGTCCTGCAAGTGTTCCACGAGATGATCAAATGTTTCTAATAAATTTTAACTTGATAAATGAGCAATGTCTTGCAATATGAGTAGTACGTGATGCCGCATGTCACATGATCACAACTGAGCCAATTTCTTGAAATTTGGTTCTTGAAATTGACTTTGATATACGAGTGCTTTGGATTACAAGCATGTTTCTGGAACCAATTGTGTTTGAAAACCAAGGTTTTACTGTATATGTATTAGTGTATCAGATTTTTGCTTAAAAACACAACTGTAAACTATTTTATATAGAAAATGTTTTTACACAATATTAAAATTAAAGTTTATAACTCATCTTGGAAAAGCCCAATCAGTGGGATCCATGCTTCAGCATTTATTAAAATTTCTGTGAGAGCAGAGACTTTGTCTTTCTTGGCCATATCCCCAGCACCTACAACGCTTCACAAATAGTAAGCGCTCAATATACATCTATTGAATACATGAACTAATAAGTTTTGACTATGTGGAAACCCTTTCTGCCATTCATTTAGTGGTAAAATGACATTAATGAAGGATTCCTGGTGCTTAATGCCTGATATAAAGATGACTTAGGAAGCCTGAGTTTGAATCCCATTTTTGCTTCTGGTCCATACTGACACAAATCACACAATGTCTCTGGGCTTCTGTTTCTTCACCTGGAAGGCAGAATTGGTTACAGAGTAGTCTTTCTCAAATTTAAGCAATAGATAGACCCTGTGTTAGACATGATAGGCTAAGTTATGCAGCAATAGTAAATAGATCTCCAAATCCCACAATGAGATTTTGTTTCACATTCATATTCCATGACCCTTAGGGATTTCCAGGGGTCTCTGTTCCATCTAGTCACTTAAAGATGTAGGATGATAAAGGCTCCATCATCTCATAGACTCACCAACTGGAACATGTAGCATTCCAAATGACCGCAGCAGAAAAAAGGATTAGAAATCGTGCACTTCATTGGCTAGAAATAGTCATACAGACCAGCTTAACTGAGAGAAGAAATAATGTGAAAGTTTTTGGTGTCTTGGACCCATTATTGGGGTGGTGAACTCATCTGCAAGCTACTGTAAGTGTTGGTTGCTAAACGTTCAGAGTTGCACCCTTTCTCTTTAGAATTATCCCCAGCTAAGTGGAACCATCTTGCCTGGGAAGCTTTCCCCATTTCCCAGGGATAGCACACAAAGACTGACTGACGTATATACTGGTATACTGCCAGGCCCTTTGCCTCAAAGTAACCACCTCTGTGGTGAACATCAGGCTTCAGAGCTTACTGAGATGAGGCTGAAGATAGACTCCTTCTGAGCCCTATACCTTGGTTAGTTTGTTTTCCTCCAATCCTTTCTAGTTTCCCTCATTCCAACTTCTCAGAGTACTTTCTCAGTAATTCACTTGCATACAAATCTTTACCTCAGACTCTGCTTCTAGAGAACCAAACCTAGCAGAGTTTGTACCACTATTGGTTCTAGGAAGCTTGCTCAACAATGGGATTCTGAGGTAAGATCATTCAAGCTGTATAGCAATTAATACACAGCATTAGTGGCAAGTAGAGTATTACTAGGTCCCGGCATGCTGTAGCAGCCCAGTCACTAAGTGTGTCACCTGTAGTGAACTGAAGTGGAATACAGGTAGAATGGGATACACTGACAGATGCAGTGCCTTTGGCTTTTGAGAGTTACAGAGGAAAGAGTAGGTATAAGGACTTTGGAATTGTTTGAATGATGCTAAGTGCCATTAATGCATTGAAGAGAGAAAATGGAAGGCTCAGATCTATTAATTATCGATATAAAGCAAAATGTGACAATTAGAGGCCTCTTTGGCAGTATTTAAAGGTACTTTCATCTTTTTCAGCTAAGAGTAGACAGAGCTAAATAGTAGACACAATACTTATTGTAAGAGTGGCAGGACATTAAAAAAAAATCTGAATTCTCTGCCTGGGCAGGTCTATTTATCTGCCAAAGCATTATTTTCCATGCCCACCAGAAAGGGAGGGATCCAAAAGAGATTCTATTTATTGCTGGTGGTGGAGGAAAAAGCCTGAGCTTGGTTCACAGGTAGATTGGCTTGGTATGTGGGTTCCAGTTGAAAATGTACTGCTATTGTCCCACACTCCACTTAGGGATGGCCCTGAAAGACTGATGAGTGTCTTCCACTGGGAGGAAATCCTCCATCGGGAGGAAAGTACAAGCAGTGCATCTGATCATCTACTTTAAGAGTCACAAAGAAGCAGTCTATGATAAGGGTAAGAATTGACTGCATGATAAATGGTTTCTCTGGTGAGTTCGAAGCCTAGAAGGAGTAAGATTAGATTAGGGACACAGAAGAAGCATTTGGATGGAGCTGGAGAGTGAGTACAGCATACCAACAATATTTGCAACATAAATCAGTGCTTGCAAGACAGTGTCCACCATGGAAGAAGAACTAAATAACAAAGTCAACAGGGTGTTTCGGCCAATAGACAGCAACCAGCATCTATTGTTGGCTGACTCAATACTTATGCAATGCGCTCTAGAACAGAGAAGAAATGGTGGAGGAGATGAAGGCCATGTGAGGGCCTGATCCACAAACATTCCCTTTCATGAAAGCTGATCAACTGCTGCCACCACATGCTGAGTGTCCAATATGCCAGCAACAGATAACACTAATACAGTATCATCCTTCAAAGAGACCAGTCAGTTATTTGGTGGCAAAATGATTACATCAAGCCCCTTCCACATTACAGGAGCTACATTTCATCTGGACTGTCAATCAATTCTAGTCTCTGCCTATGGCACCCAGATAGCACCACTCCAAAGTGTCTGATCTAAGCCTCCAAATCCACTTAGCATTGCTAGGGACCAGGAGACAAACTTTATAGCAAAAGATGTGTAGTGGTGGAACATAGCCATCATATCTATTTATTGATATCACCATATACTGGATCATCTAGAAGCTGCTGACTTAATAGAGTAGTAGAAAGTCCTCTTGAGGGCTGTTGAAGTTCCACCTTGATGAAGACACTTTACAAGGATGGAGAGCTCTTCCTCAGGATACAGTGTATACCCTAAAACAATGGACAATGGTAGTGCTATGTCACCAGTAAGTAGAATGCAAAGTCTGGAAATGAATGAATAAAAATACAGGGAGGGACCCATTCATCATCATTCCCAGACACCTATTCAGGGAATTTGTGTTTCCCTATTCCTGTAATTTTAGGCTATGTGGGTCCTGGTCCCTAGAGCGGGTGGGGAGGCCTCCACCAGGAAATCAGGGAGAATCCCAATAAACTTAAAGCTATGACTAACTCCTAGCTACTTTTAGCTCCTTAAGCCAGTAGCAGACCATCAAACATGATGACCCTATTCATCATGAAGAAATAAAGTACTACTAGCCAATGCAAGCAGGGTGATTTGCTGGGTTGTCTCTTTGTATTTCCATGACCAATTTTACTGTAACAAGCAAGTCTAACAACCACAGGCTGATAAAACCATGGTAACTGAGGTATAAGATGTCACAAGGCAAGTCCAGCAGAGGTGCTAGCCAAGGAAGAGGCATTCTAGATAGCACAGTGGTAGAGGAGAAAGGATAAAAAGTATCTTGGGATCAATTGCACCAGGAGGAGCTGTAGTTTATCTAAATAAACTTCTTGTAAGTTTTCCCAAAACACCAACCATTTAGGACCCTGGAAAAGCTGTACCCAGACGAAGCCAGCTTAACTTGAGAAGCAAGTGTATCTGAGAATTACAAGGCAGGTACTATAGGAGGCCTCATGATTGCTCTGCCCAGATTCACTCTACTGGGCTGGAATAACCATCCCCTGGCTCTCATGCCTTAGCAGTCATTAGTGGCTCACAGCTATTTCCCTCCTCCAAATAGGAGCCATTATAATAACTCCAGGGGGCAGCAACCCATGGTGGCACCGGACAAGCTGGTGAAATTCATGCTCCATTGCTTGCAGTGGAACCAGACTTTTTCCAGCTGGTCTCCAGCTGAGACCACATCCTTTCTTAGTTCCTCCCTCTGTCCTATCCTTCTCTCACTATCCACCCTCACCCTCTTCTGAAATCACTTCCTCAATAAATCATTGTATAAGAATCCCAGTCCCTAGCTCTGCTTCTAGGAAACCCCATCTAAGATAAGGAACAAATGGATCATTTGGCAGACAATCATGTCTCAGCCACAGATGACTTTAAAAGGAAAACATTTCTTCCAGATTCTTGTTGACCAAAATCACCTTTGTTTTAATATTAATAAAATATGCTCAAAGGTAAAGGTACTTGTAGATTCCTTATGTGGCTAGCTCTAACAAAACTATAAAAGCAGGATAAACTTGCCAATTAGATTAACCAAAGCAAAAATAAAATGTAAATTTACAACGTTAACATAATGTGACAATTTTTTTTGTGAGGCCAATTTGCCAATGTTGTTTTTAAAAGCAGAAAGATATTAGCCCCAGACTTGGTTCTATATTTAGTCTGTTCCTGTATTTTAAACTACACAATACAAATTCAGAGCATGTCATTATTATTGTTTAAGTATGTTCTGCAAAACATCATTAATAACTTCCAGGCTTTTTTGCTAATTCAGAACAATCAGCTCTCTTTCTAAACTAAAAGCCAGCTAGCAAACAATCCTTTAGTGGCAACTGTAATAAATTCTCCCTTGATGACTTGTTAACGGGTTCATTCTTACTTACAAGGTAATGGTTCAGAATAAAATGGTTCAGGCTCTTTTGAATTTGGTACATCTTTTCTGTGTGCCTCGTGAAGATTCAATGCATCTACCACTATCAATTTGATCTGCTATGCCACATCCATTATGGGGTGCCCCATGACACCAGTTGAGCTTTCTGTGGTGGGAGTAATACCAGAAACATAAAGGTAAATATGATCACTAAAATTAGGAAGCTATACTGAAGGCCCTCTCATAATCCCAAATGTGCATATGTTACATTAGAGACTGTCAACAAACTGAAAATAAACCGTTGAAAATTTCTGTTAAAGAATTAATATTCCCCTGCTGATACACTATACATACCACCCCCTCAGCATGTATGCTTTACTTTGGGAAGTAATACTCTAAAAGAACCATGAAATCCTTCCTACTCTAAAATTATATAAATTTTGCCCATCTCAAAAGCTGCCATAAACTGGGATGGTTCATCTCAAAACAAAACAAAATGGTAGCCATTAGAATATGCTGCCTTTGCATGCCCACTGGAAGACACTGACTTTGCTTTGCAATGAGTTGAAACAATTACTGGTTTTCTCTCACAGTAGTGCTTTGACTTCAGGAGACCTCTTCTCAATTGGATTTTAAGGTTTTATTTTCCTTTAAAGTAGTAAAGATTTATGGATGAAATGAAATCATGGTTAAAAATGGTAAAACAACATTTATTTATTTAAAAAAACGCATACTTTGAGCTCCTTAAATTTCAGTGGCACCAATTCATATTAATTAGCAAGAAAAATAAAGAATAAAAATATCTTCTCCATCTCAAGTGGCTCTGTGAATGGTTGACTTGGATATAAATGCATTGGCTATATCTAACCTCTCATTTGTCATCTCAGAGACAGAATATTTATTTTAAAAAACTGTTTTTAGAGGTCTATTAAAAGTTTATGACATTTTGAAACTACATTAGGCATTTAGAGTCAATTTTCTTTTCAAAGCTAACTCCAAAATAGAATTACAAGAAGTGATTTACAGAAAAGATTAGTCACCAGTATATAAGGTGCCACCCTTTAGGTCTGGCTAAATTGAATTATTGCGATATGACCCAAGAGACCCTTATAAAATTATCTCAGTTATCTGGTATCTTAGGGGAACAGAAATTCTGAATTAGAGAATTTTCTAGGACAGAGAAACTCAGCTTTTCTGCTCTGGTTAATAATAGAGAAAATTTGTAGTCCTGCAGATCTAGGTTCATATCCCCTCTTCTCTGCCTTGTACTATCTGTGTAATTTTGTCACCATCATCTACAAAGCAAGAGTAAAATATTGAGCTTTCCTAGGATGACAAAGTATATAAACAACTTGGAATTCCTTCTTGGCACACAAAGAATCTAGAAATTTATATGCACTTTTCACTTCCTCATTTTGAGGTAAATTTTTTAATGTTTTTTTAAATTATTATTTATTTTTGAGAGAGACAGAGTGTGAGTGGGGAAGGGGCAGAGAGGGAGAGAGACACAGAATCCAAAGCAGGCTCCAGGCTCTGGAGCTGTCATCACAGAGCTTGACTCAGAGCTCAAACCCACAAACCAAGAGATCATAACCTGAGCTGAAGTCGGACACTCAACCGACTGAGCCACCCAGGCGCCCCTTGAGGTAATTTTTAAATTCACTGTGCCTGGTTCTTCCTCAGGCCCCTTTTTATGTACTTCTCTACCCTTACCCCATTCTTGCCCCGACTCTTCCTCCCTGGAATTGCTTTCAAAAGGTAGTATTAATTACAATTTATACTTTTTAGGCCTTTCCTCACTTGACTTCTTTGTAGCATTGATGCTAGTAACCATGTATTTCCTTCTTAGAAAATTCTCTCTTGGTTTCCACAACACAATCTTGGATTTCTTCTAACTCTTAATGGCTTCTCCACAGCCCTCCTTGCTGATCACTTATCTAGGGTGTTTCCAACACCAACAACCAATTCTCCAATTCTCCAAACACCAACTGGGTGTCCAATGATCAATTAAATTCTGACACTCACTACCTGAGGAAGAAACAGATTCCACAGGTTTAAGGATTCAGTCACACACACACACACACACACACACACACACACACACACACACATACAAATACCCTCACTTCAAAAACCAATTGTAAGTCCCTGGGCAACCTGTACTTCTGACTTTTTCCCTTGAAAAAAAGAGGTAAGCAGAAATTGAGTAGATAGCAAGCTAAAAACTGCCACCAGTTAAAGAGGCATATAATAAAAAATATACTTCTCTGAGGAGAGCACCTGTAGCAGAAAAAAGAAATGACCCTAAAGGCCCAAAGACCTAGCAATAGGCACAGAAAATTTTGACATAAGCAAGCAAAAGGACTTCAGCTTATCTATTTAAAGGCAAATTAAGAAAATAATTTATATTCACAATGCTAAGGATAGTAAGGAAAGGTAAAAATCATTTGTATTTCCTTAAATATTTCTCTATTTGATATATCCAATTTAAGTGTATTATTTTTTCAGTGTGCATGATTAGCTCTAAAAATATTTTAGAGTGCCTACTATAGGGAAAAATTGTGAAAAAGATCAAAAGCATTACTGGCTTCCCTGTGTAGCACTTACTTCTATGTTACCTCAGCCTATTGCTTAGCCTTTGAGCTATTTTACAACCAAGTTGTAGAAATCTAACAGTAATGCAAAATGATGCTTGTTCATAGGAATGCAAATTGTGCCTGGTGAAATGCAATCAATTATTTCCCTGTGGATATTAGCTAGTGTCTTCATTTTTGCATCTATTTGCAAATTCTTTTCAGGTCTTGATGCCTAGATATTTGCTGCACTTCAGATTCTCCTTCAAATCAGTTGTACCACCTATTGATTCCCTCATTATTTAAAAATAAAATTCATCTTTTATACCACATGTGTCAGGAAGTGTTGTAGTTCATGGAGCTTACTCTTTTTATCACATTTGTTGTTTTAATAAAGAGTTCTATGATTTTGAAAAGTCTGAGTAAAAACAACAATAACATGTTATCTCTTTAATTAGGTGGTTTGATTTATGGCAGCCTGTCATGTGACTAGAAATCTAACAAGTAAATATCATCCCAACTTCCAGTTCTCTTAATACTTAAAATTTATGAATCTTGCATAATTGGGCTCAAAAATCAAACTCCCAGATAGTCCTCAGAAAGTATACCTATCATTCTCCTGTGGGCAATATATTCTTAAAAAGTTGGGTTTTAACAAATATTATCTGTAAAAGATTTGCTGCGTTGAGTTCACATACATCTCTAGGTACCTTAAGTTTGGGGCCAAGATTGGAACTACATCAGGCCATCGGACAATTATGCCTATGTCACATTTCCCTCACTCACGAAACTGCTTACTGAATTATACTTTGGTTTTAGGCCTTTGCCTACATGGATATATAAGAAATACAAAATTTACTTTTGTATTTACTGGGAAAGTGTTGAAGACATTGTTTACAATGTCACAATGTCCACAAAATGAAGAAAGCCACTGAATTGGTCAGTCTAAAGAAACATAGTATTCTCCTAAAGCACAGTTTTATTTTTATTTGGGGACATGATAAAATTTATTTGACTTTGTTTTTTCTGTGCATTAATTGCTAGAAAGCTAGAAGCAATATTTCTGGCTTACATAGAAAGATGCACAGGACATTTTTTCACAAATATTATATACTAATCTTATTATCAGCATCATTTTATTCATTATCCTCTACTTCCCTGTCCCCTCAATTTCTTCACATACTTAGTCTGTATGAATAAACTATTATTTAATGAATATTTATAGCTGCCTCAAATCTATTTTTTGGAACCATATACCATATATGTGTTATCATTGCTAATATTTATTGAGACTACTATGTGCTAAAAAATATGTTAAGCACTTTATAAGGATTACCTCATTTAATTCTTACTACAGTCTTATAAATATTGTATTTATTCTTATATTGCAGATGAAGAAACGGAGACTCAAGAAATTGTCCAAAGCCACACAGCTGGTTAGGCCAAACAACTAGTAAACAGCTGAGCTGGGATTTGAAGCTGTTCTAACTGACTCAGAGCCTGTGTTAACAACCACATCATTATGTGCCTTTATATAAATACACCGTGTGTGTGTGTGTGTGTGTGTGTGTGTGTGTGTGTGTGTGTGTGTAAACAAATAACTAATTTTCTACTTAACCCAAACCTCTTTGGAACCAAGTTAGTCAGTTCATGGCTCTTTAAGCCAAGAACTATATTTGAAATTATGCCAGCTTACTTTAATTAAGGGAGGTTCACTGTGAAGATGCCTAGGAGGATATCAGGTATATAATAGACTCCCTATCTAAATACAAAAGTTCATTCCTCCTTTAGAAAAGTTCATCTTGGGGCGCCTGGGTGGCGCAGTCAGTTGAGCATCTGACTTCAGCCAGGTCACGATCTCGCGGTCCGTGAGTTCGAGCCCCACGTCGGGCTCTGGGCTGATGGCTCAGAGCCCGGAGCCTGTTTCTGATTCTGTGTCTCCCTCTCTCTCTGCCCCTCCCCCATTCATGCTCTGTCTCTCTCTGTCCCAAAAATAAATAAACGTTGAAAAAAAAAAAAAAAAGAAAAGTTCATCTTAGGGGCACTTGCGTGGCTCAGTCAGTTGAGCATCTGGCTTCGACTCACTTCATGATCTACGGTTGGTGAGTTGAATCCCCATATTGCACCACCAGGTGCTTGGGATTCTCTCTCTGCCCCTCCCCCACTTGCACACACTGTCTCTCTTTCTCTCATTCTCTCTTTCAAAATAAATAAAGAAACTTAAAAAAACTGATCTTAAGAGAGTTAGTAGCCAATGTTGCCAAACATCAGTCCTTATCTGGAATGCAAGACTCCCTATTCTTTCCCATGGGGAAAGAATTTTAGTCCAACAACATCAGCCCACACCAACTCTTAGGCAAGTCATCCAACCTATCAGCCTTTGGATTCCATACGTACAATGAGGGAAATATAAATAGTCGCCTGGGCTTTTATGAGGATCAAAAAGAGCAATTACATGACATAATTTTATAAGAAATAACATTTTATCATTATTGATTAATATTATTTTGCTCTTGTGTAGAAATCATGTGATTATCTTTAAGAAGAAATGGCTTTGTATACGTGGTATATATGGAGGAAATGGAGCATTTCCTGATTGGAAGGTGTTATGATATTTGCTCCAGTAATTGTGGAAATATAACAACAATGTCACTCTCTAATACCGTTTTAAAGTGTAAACCATTCCAAAAGAAGCAGTTCAATGATGACTTAGTGATCCTTGGAACTTACAAGCTAGTGATCTGGATGTGTTCCCATTTTCTAACTCACTGACTTTATCTACTTTTCAAGAGGTTGAACATCCAATTCAACACCACACTGCTTTCCATGTATACACATACCAAAATATTTATCATTAATGAGTAAGGACATTGCCATCATGGATAAGGATACACTCCCCCTACAAAATAAAAGTATAGTGCTAGCAACTAACATTGATGTGTTTTCAATTATGTCATGTTTTATGTTATTTGTTTACATGTCTGACACCCTCAGATTAGCAAGGATTTTGGGACTTTGATCCAGTTACTTCACTATCTTTAATATGTTTCCTCATTTGTGAAATAAGGAAGTTGAATTTAAAAATACTGAAATTTCCTGCAAGCCTTGATACTCTATTACTCTATAAACTTAATTGAACAATGTATTAGTTTTTCTGAATTAAAAAAAAAATACCATTCCTATTCTTCTTCAATATACTAAAGTACATTTCATCTTTGCACCAGGCTCCATAAGGCAAAATTCTGTTACATAATAGGAGATGCTCTCTTCCAGCAAAACCTGACAAAGTGTCAGAGGAAAAAAAACTAAGAAGGCCTGCTTTTCCATGTCATTTTATATTTAGACAAAATTCAATTTGAGTTCCTAAGAATACTAGATATAGCAGTGGAACAGATCATTTATTTTCTTTGTGCTTAGAGGCTCTTTTTCACACCTTTGGCCTTTCTGACTATTTAGATCATCCTTTCCAGACTGTGAAAGAGATGCCTTTTTTTTTTTTTTTTTTTGCAAAGAGTGTGTCCCAAGGGCCACATTTTCAAGCCACATCTACCTGAAGAACATGGCACTCTTTCCACCACACTAAGCAAGCCCCTTGGTTCTAAAATCTATTATCAGTTTCAGAACCTGGGGAAAAATGATTAGTTTTTAAATGGCTGTCCTATTCACAGTCCATAAGCTTCTGACATCTATTTCTCTTAGAAATGGTTCCATGCCAATGACAGGAGAAAATGAACTTCAAACTAATGTAGTCAACTCTTACACTTATAAATCTCTTTTCATATTTCAGAGTTACAGGTCCTATTAAAGTGTGAAATTTGGAGACTGCTTTAACTCTTTCTTCATATAAGTAAAATTCTTAAGAAGGTAGATTGGCTGTGTATTGATTCAACAAATATTTATTGAATGTCTGATCTATGCTGAGCATTGTACTCGGTACTGGGGATGCAGAGATGAAAGAGACCCTCCTTGAGTTTCTGAGAGGTCATACTCTAGTGAAGGATACAGGGAATTCCACAGGCATTACAATACATTGTCACACATATTGTGAGAGAGATATGTACGGGCCAGTTGGGAAGCATACAAAAAAAGTCACTTGAACAAAAAGAGTCTTACAAGCTTCTTAAGGAAGGGAGGTCTCTGAGCCTGCTTTTCCAAAATGAGTAGGTATTAGCCAGACAAAAGGAGACAGAAATAGAGTAAGACAGGCAGAGAGAGTACAAGCACAGAGGCACTGACAGGGAAAACAAAAAGAACTTGCAAGATTACAACAGCTTCAGGTTCTTTGAACACCAAATTTCAAGTTGGGAAAGATAAAGTGAGAAAAGGAGTATTCCTTCCTCAGAGGAGAGCAAAGTCATTTGAACACACTACTACAGATTATGAATAATGAGTTAAAAATCAACTGTATCACTATTCTAGAGCTTGAATATTTTCTAATCAACTGAGATAGGAGGACCTTTGGGGATTTTAAAAGGTAAGAGTAAAAATTGAAAACTGCTCTCAGATATAGTCACAGTGTATGAATTTAATCAAGTTCCTCATAATTTGAATGTAAATTATAGGTTTTTCCTTTAATGGTGCCAAATACTCTATTTGCTTTGGAACTATCTGGAAATGGGACAGGATATGTACCCAGTGGCTACCAACTTGTGTGACCTTATGCCTCCTTCCCTTCACAAGAACCAACTCTCTCTCTCTGGCCATCTCTTGATCATTCACCCAATCCTCGGCTCCACAAATATCCTCATCTTAATAGGGTGGACAAGCTCTAATAACTTGTCTAGGCCAAAAATTAAATCATGAATTTCAATCTGTATTACAAAGCTGTAATCATCAAGACAGTATGGTACTGGCATAAGAACAGACACTCAGGTCAATGGAACAGAATAGAGAACCCAGACATGGACCCACAAACATATGGCCAACTAATCTTTGACAAAGCAGAAATGAACATCCAATGGAATAAAGACAGTCTCTTCAGCAAGTGGGGCTGGGAAAACTGGACAGCAACATGCAGAAGAATGAACCTGGACCACTTTCTTACACCATACACAAAAATAAACTCAAAATGGATGAAAGACCTAAACGTAAGAAGCCATCAAAATCCTCGAGGAGAAAGCAGGAAAAAACCTCTTTGACTTTGGCCTCAGCAACTTCTTTCTCAACACATTTCCAGAGGCAAGGGAAACAAAAGCAAAAATGAACTACTGGGACCTCATTAAAATAAAAAGCTTCTGCACAGTGAAGGAAACAATCAGCAAAACTAAAAGGCAACCGACAGAATGGGAGAAAATATTTGCAAATGACATATCAGATAAAGGGTTAGTATCCAAAATCTATAAAGAACTTATCAAACTCAACAACCAAAAAACAAATAATCCAGTGAAGAAATGGGCAAAAGACATGAATAGACACTTCTCCAAAGAAGACATCCAGATGGCCAACCGACACATGAAAATCTGCTCAACATCACTCATCAACAGGGAAATACAAATCAAAACCACACTGAGATACTACCTCACGCCAGTCAGAGTGGCTAATATTAACAACTCAGGCAACAACAGATGTTGGCAAGGATGCAGAGAAAGAGGATCTCTTTTGCACTGCTGGTGGGAAGGCAAACTGGCGCAGCTACTCTGAAAAACAGTATGGAGGTTCCTCAAAACACTAAAAATAGAACTACCCTATGACCCAGCAATTGCACTATTAGCTATTTATCCAAGGGATACACGTGTGCTGTTTTGAAGGGACACATGCACCCCCATGTTTATAGCAGCACTATCAACAATAGCCAAAGTATGGAAAGAGCACAAATGTCCATCAACGGATGAATGGATAAAGAAGATTTGGTGTATACAATGGAGTATTCCTCGGCAATCAAAAAGAATGAAATCTTGCCATTTGCAACTACGTGGATGGAACTGGAAGAGTATTATGCTAAGTGAAATTAGTCAGTCAGAGAAAGACAAAAATCATATGACTTCACTCATATGAGGACTTAAAGAGACGAAACAGATGAACATAAGGGAAGGGAAGCAAAATAATATAAAAACAGGGAGGGAGACAAAACATAAGAGACCCTTAAATATGGAGAACAAACAAAGGGTTATTGGGGGGGGGGTGTGGAAGGGGGGATGGGCTAAATGGGTAAGGGGCATTAACGAATCTACTCCTGAAATCATTGTTGCACTATATGCTAACTAACTTGGATGTAAATTTTAAAAAAAATTAAATTAAAAACAATTAAATCAGTGATATCAAATATCAATGTTATTTCTTTTTATACCTAATGTTCACAAAATTATAACTAGTGTCACACATCAAAAGGAAGTTTTTGATTTTGGAAAGTGATACATAAGTTTATATGTAACAAAATATAGATGCAAAGCAAAAATAAAACAAAAAGTAATAAGTGATGACTCCACAGGTATAAAGACATATTGTAGAGCTATTATAATTAAAATAGCATCTTATTAACATAATAATATTAATGAAACTGAAAAGAAAGCTAAGATATAGATTTCAACAATATCATCAGGTCTCCTCCTGAGTCTTTTTCTCTTCTCTAGAATTAACTCATCCAGTTTGCAGTTTGCGGCTGTATCATTTACATACTGATGATTTCCAAATTTTAATTCAACTTAGGCATGATTTCTCTGTCCCAGACTTTAATATCCACTTGCCTACTGTATTAGCATTCTCCAGAGAAACAGAACCAATAGGAAATAGGTAGGTAGGTAGGTAGGTAGGTAGGTAGATAGAGATTTATTATAAGGGATTGGCTCACACTATTACGGAGTCTGAGGAGTCCTACCATCTGAAATTTGAGAGTTGGCAGCCCAAGGATACAAATCCAAAGGACTGAGAACCAGAGGAGCCAGGGGTGTAAGGCCCAGTCCAAGTCCAAAGGCCTGAGAACTAGGAGGCCTATCATGTTAGTGCTGGTACAAAGTCAAAGGCCCAATACCCAGGAGTGCCGCTGTCCTAGGGCAGGAGAGGACATGTGTCCCAGTTCAAGCAGATCATAAATGTGTCCTTCCTCCACATTTTTGTTCTACTCAGTCTTCCAGTGGATTGGATGATGCCCACCTGCCCTGGTGAGGGCAATCTTCTTTACTCAGTCTATTGATTCAAATGCTATTTGAACACCTTTATTTTTTTTTTAAGTTTATTTATTTATTTTGAGATAGAGCAAGAGTGAGAGAGAGAGTGTGAGAGAGAGAGAGAGAGAGAGAGAGAGAGAGAGAGAGTTCATGCATGCAGAAGGAACAGAGAGAGAATCCCAAGCAGGCTCTGCACCATCAGTGCAGAGCCCTATGCAGGGCTCCCACCCATGAACCATGAGATCATGACCTAAGCCAAAGTTGGACACTTAACCAACGGAGCCACCCAGGAGCACCTGGAAACATCTTTAAAGACACACTCAGAAATAGTTTTACCAGCTATCTGGGCATCTCTTAGTCCAATCAAGTTGACACATAAAATTAACCATAACATCTATGTAACAACCTACTTAATTCTTTGAAACTCGATTTCTTCCCAAGCTAGTCTTCTATTCCTTCCCCTCTCAATAAATGCTACCACAATTCACAGTTCCTACAGCTAGAAACCTGAGAATTATCCTTAGCTTCTTTCTTTCCCTCACTGCTCACATCCATTTCTAGAAGAGTCCTCTTGGTTCTACCTCTAAAATAGATCTCCATCATTGCTACTATCACAGTCTAACCTAGAAAACTGTCATTGACTATTACCAAGGCCTCCTAACTGATTTCACTGCATCTACTCCTGTCCTACTCCAATTAGTTTTCCTCTCTTAGTGATTTTATTATAAAGTAAATCAGATCGGAGTTCCTGGATGGCTCAGTCAGTTAAGCTTCTGACTTCTGGTTTCGCCTCAGGTCATGATCTCACGGTTTGTGAGATTGAGCCCCACGTCAAGCTCTGCACTGACAGTGTGGAGTCTGCTTGGGATTCTCTCTCTCCCTCTCTCTCTGGCCCTCCCCTGCTCACACGTGCATGCTTTCTCTTTCTCTCTCAAAATAAATTAAAAAATAAACATTAAAAAAATTAATTCATTAAGTAAAATAAAATAAACCAGATCATGTCTCTCCCAACTTAAAACTTTTTAATGGTGTCTCATTTCAAATAGACAAAATTCAGTCTTTACAATGCCCTGAAAAGTATTGCATGATTTGGCCCCACCTGAATAGCAGAAGTGCTATTAAAATATCATTGAAATAAATTAGAAATTTAATCCCATTTATCTCCTTTCTACTTCTTACATTATTGTCAAAGTATAAACTGGACTTATAATCTTAATTAGGAATACACACACACATACACAAAACACACATCTCTCTCTTGTTGCTAGGCAGGCCCATCTCTGCTGTGTAGTTTTGCTATAAGTAAGTGACATTTTACCATGTAATGCATGCCGTGTCAATCAGCCCTGGGGGAAAAAGACAGCAGAGGCCACTTCCTCAATCATTACCAAATTTCACAAACTATGTAACTTTCTCAATTATTACAAAATACAGTAATATTCTGGGGGAAACATTAGGATGCTATAAGCAAGGTTTTATTCAAAAATAAACACAAATTAAAGACATTTTCAGGTAAAAACAAAAGCTGAGAGAATTTGTTGCCAGCAGAATTGTAATACAAAAAAAGGCTACAGCAAATCCCGCACACTAAAGATAAAGTTTACCAAGACACGCTCTATTTTCTTCTCAGCAACATGTTCTATTCCTTCACTGCTTCCTTCCTCCAAAGGTGAGCCCTTGGGAATGGTTTGTTTCCCCCACTCCTACTCACCTTCCACCCTCACCACCATTCATCCTAACCCACGCAGGTTGAGCACGCTGTGATTCAGTCCTTCCATTTCCCCAAACACAGTGTCTCCGGTTCACCTCCACTTCCTGAATATTATTTAGCTTTTCCATTGCAAACTCTCAGTCACTCTAACATTGTCTTTTTAGGGTTAAATATGTATATGCTTTGCTCTTTTTAGAGACCTTGGTCATGTTTAATCTGTTGTTCAGTCAGAACCCTGTTGTGATTATTTTGTCAGGAAGGTAAATAGATAAAACTCTCCCTAATTCTTTGCTCATCCCCAACAATAGTTTTATTTCATCATCACAGGGGACTGCAATCTTGGGTGACTTCAGGATTGCTCATCCCAATCACTTCCTCTCTGTTATGTATAGATGTTATTTCACTATTTACACTAGTTTTCAGCTATTTTGACTGATGTTTATATACACATTTTCAAGTTTATATATACATTTTTTCTAAATAAAAGCCCATGGTATTTTCATTTTAAATTGAGAAATATAATAATATGGCCAGAAATATGTCTAGGTGTATGTTGTTTTTCATGATCTTGTTTGGGATTAAGGGAGCTTCATTAATCTGCCAAATGAAGTCTACATCTCAGGGCGCCTGGGTGGCGCAGTCGGTTAAGCGTCCGACTTCAGCCAGGTCACGATCTCGCGGTCCCGGAGTTCGAGCCCCGCGTCAGGCTCTGGGCTGATGGCTCAGAGCCTGGAGCCTGTTTCCGATTCTGTGTCTCCCTCTCTCTCTGCCCCTCCCCCGTTCATGCTCTGTCTCTCTCTGTCCCAAAAATAAATAAACGTTGAAAAAAAAAATTTTTTTTTTAAATAAAAATAAAAAAATAAAGTCTACATCTCGAAGAAATTCTTTTTCTCTTACTTGGAACTTCAGATATTCATAATAAATTCAAAAATTTCCTGATAATATGTTATACTTTAACTTTTTCCTGAGAATATGTTATACTCCATTCATTTTATGTAAAACAATAAATAGATTCTATAAAGATGCTAATATACAGAAGTTCAAAAAGGATGACTTATTATCTATTGATTTCATAAAAACACATCAAATAAAATTTCCCTAGCACAAGCAGTTTACAAAATATTCTAAAGCTACATGATGATTCTAAAATTAATAATTTGACCTGCATAGCAATCATAATATGAAAAAATAAATATACTAACTTGTATGCAAAAGATATCATGAGCCATAATAAAACTGTTTGAATCATAATAATTATTTTTTTAATATTTATTTTTGAGAGACAGAAAGCATGCAAGCGGGGCAGGGACAGAGAGAGAGGGAGACAGAGGATCTGAAGCAGGCTCTGCACTGACAGCAGAGAACTGAATGTGGGGCTTGAATTCAAGAACCATGAGATCATGACCTGAGCCAAAGTCAGATGCTTAACCAACTGAGCCACCCCAGCACCCATAAATAATTATTTTAAAAGGGAAACAAATGATAAAGAAAAAGAAAGGCCTAGTATAATACAGATGGAAAGGAACGTTGATTAACATAATATACTGCTGAAAAAGTGTGCATAACTTAATTAGATATAAGCTCTTTTGAAAACATACATCATTAAGAACCACACAACCTAAATGAGAGGAGTTCACTGGACCCTATGATTTCATTCTTCAGTTATCCTTTCCCTTATATCCCCATCTCGTAACCCTATATTAAAAGTTCTTGGCACTTATTATTCTGTCAAAGATTCCCCAGAACGCTCCTAAGAACGGAAGGGGAGAACTTTGCCTACCCCAAACACTGGCAGAATTGAGAAGTAAGAAAAATCTATTTTGATTTCTATTAGCTATTCATTTCTGCATTAGTTGCCTTACACTTTCCTGCAGGCCCCTAGGCCTCTCATGTTCTCTCTTTCACAGCAAAGAAATATCTGCTTCCAGGAAATAATATATCCTGGATTTACAGGCAACTCTGAATTTTAGGTCAAGAACATTTCAAATATCAACAAGTAAAATACAGGGTACATATTTTACACTCAGAAAAGTTTTACCTGCATAGCACAGAGAAATAACACCCAAGTGGGCCACTTCTGATTGCATAAGACTATGATCCATTGCTCTGCATATAAGATGGATAGGCTTATTATTGGATAGGAATTTTGCATTTGTTCATTTACTCTTCAAAATTTTTTTGAACAATTAGTATAAGTCAGGTTGTGTTTTGGGCATTTAGGCTATAACTGAACTGATTGATACTCATGCTATACATAATCTATCCATGGAATCGACACATTTCATTTACTGGAATATTTTTGCTCTACCTCATCACCAAACGAACTAAACACTCTTAGAATGGATATAAGCCTAAAGAGTATGGAAAAAAAGAGAAGGGAACAAAAACCCAGGGAGAGGGTTATCAGGTTACCGGGGAACCGTTTCAGTGGTGTAGGAATGGCAGTGCAAACCTCAGATGATCCAAAAGAGATGGCAGTCCCAGTCAGAGCTAGAAGTTAAAAGCTAATCAAGTGGTGTGTGAGAGAGTCTATGGGACTAGCACTGGGTCTGAAGTTGTGGTTGACAATAGGAAGTCAGAGAGTTATAGGCAGAGTCTAAGGTATAGAGCTAGGATTGCAAAATTGCACAGAACCACCTGGACAGTAGACCTGTCTGATGCAGAGAAACGGAATTGACACTGAACAGGCCTAGAATAATCATCCAATATGCTGATGCTGAAAGAATAACCAACACATTTTGGTTAGATAGAATTTGTTAGGTATGTATCCATATATGGGTAATGCTCGCCCTAGTATCTAATTCCAGGTAATGAAGAAATGCATTGCATCAAATTCTATCATAGGTACATTAGGTCACAGTACTTACAATCCACAAACCAGAGCATATTCTAAGGTAGCAATTACAGTGAGAGGCTATAGTTTCAGTGATTATTGCAAGGATGAGTTACCCATAGGAATTATGGGGGCTTTATAATCTAGTCCAATTGTACCACAATCAGTTCTTAGTCATTTGGTAACTTCTTAAACCAAGCATCATGCTAGACACTGACTGGGGTTCATACATGAACCAGATGAAATTTTCATCCTCATTATCTTCTTTTAAAGCAATATGGCATTAAAGTATGTGGACTTGAGATCAGCCAGATCCCAAATTTGAGTTCCATTCCTTCTGAGTTGCCATGGGCAAGTTACTTAACTATTTGATTCTTAGTTTCCTCATGTGTCAAATAAAGACAATAATGTCCAGATCACAGGGCTGTTAAAGGTCAAATACAGCAAAGCATGTAGTGCCCTAATACTTAGCAAATTCTCAATAATTGTTAGCTGCTATTATTCTTTAACTTTTTGTGAACAAGAACACACAGTTTTTGAGAACCCTATTACATGAGACTTGCTGCACATTAATTAATACCTGACAGCAAACTAGACTTCCTTCTGACACTTTTTGAAGAAATACTACTACTGAGCATTTGTGAGCTATGCTCATATTCAAGAACCTGTCAGAGCTCCTAACTGGTGAATTTGACATCTTAGTTAGAAATGCCAAATGTAAAAATTAATGAAACATAAACATATGAAGGATAGGATTGGTTTTTTTTCTTACCCAGAATACCAGTTTATTTATTTTTTTAATATAATTTATTGTCAAGTTGGCTAACATACAGTGTATACAGTGTGCTCATGGTTTTGGGAGTAGATTCCCATGATTCATCGCTTACATACAACATCCAGTACTCATCCCAACAAGTGCCCTCCTCAATGCCCATCACCCATTTTTCCCGCCCCCCCCCCCATCAACATGCTAGATGCCTCCTAAAAACCCAGAAATAAGGCACAAGATGCAGAAGTGTGAAGCTTCTGGGTATAGAGCCACAGAAGGGAAGCAAAAAGATGCAGAGAAAAGTCCAAATGGGAGATACATCAGGTTAACTTCTCTGTCATTTGACAAGAGTCCAGGAGTGAAGGATAAGGCTGCCAGTGAAGGTGTAGGAGTGAAGGATAAGGCTGCTAGTGAGGGTGTACCACTAGAGCAAAAAAAAAAATTAGAGCCAAAAAAAAAAAAAAAATAGGCAGGGTGGTGGTGAATCTGGGCTAGAAATACAAAATCTGGTGTTACTGTGGTTAGCGAAACTGGTGGTTTCTGTGCACGGTCAGATACAGTGGCTCATCAGCAGGGACTGACAATTCTAGTGGGAGAAAAAAAGATATGAATAAAGTCCAAATTGGAATAAATAGAACTTGGCATCGTTCTGGCCAGACTGAGGTAAACTGTGTTTGTCAAAGGTATAGACTCTTTCTTAAGGTCTGAGTCTTTAGGGAGGATTCCCCCAAGAAGGAGAATGTCATGTCCAAAACAGTGCTATTTAAGAACTTCCCTGAGAACAATCTAGAATAAAGTATTAGATCAGTTTAGCTTCAGCTAAAACAGTGATAACCCAAGGTGAGAGAATGCTAACCAGTTCTATATTTGTTTAAGTTGATGAGAAAAAAATCAAAATGCCTCTCCCTTATCCATTGTTACAAATATAAAAGATTTGTCCAAAAAGTTTTGATGTCTGAAACTAATCTGTTTAGCAATACAAATTAACAGAATTTAGTAATGAAAATCTAAGACAAATGTATAGCATTTTATTTCATTGAAAAGAAAGATTTAAATATTAAAATCGTACATATAAGCAAAGCTTATATATATAGCTGATTACTACTTAAAAATGAAATATATTCATATAAGTTCATATCATTCCAATATGGAATAATGTAGGAAAGCAGTTAGAATGGGAAATAATCCCAGTAAAGTCAAAGGATCCTACCATATCAAGAGGGACCTTTCTCAAATAAATCACTCAACAAGTGAAATTTTGAGATTTTGGAAGCTACCGAAAAGAGGAAAAACAGAATTAATTGACATAGGAAGGGAGGTCAGGTAAATACGGACAATGTAAGTTATTTCTAAATCTTACTTCTTTAGGAACTTTATAAAATTCCGCTAGTCAATCAAAAGAACTAAAGGGATTAACATGGCTTTAGAACCTTGCTTGTGGGTCAACTTTTGCCCATCAAAACAAGAACCACTTTAAAATTACGTCTCAGATAGCATAAAAGAAAAGATCTTTGAAACTTGTACCATGTTCCAGTAAATTTGCTTTAAATCAGGAAAAAACAACCCTTAATCTCTGAGTAGAAATGTTTCACACTATTGGCTCAGTTTGCTCAAACAAATCTAATCTATTACAATGTATCAGCAGTGTGAGGGTCTAGGGAAAAGGGGAAGGACCTGGACATCTTTTATGCCTTTACTGATAATGGAGTCACAAAGAGGGTTTGTTTTCCATCCTTTCTTATGTCTAATAATAATCAGAACTAATGTCTAAATAGCTACAGAGCCCAGGATAACAGATCAAACAAGTAGAGACCGTGTGAAAGACAAAATGCATGGGACAATTAAGCAAATGAGTTTATTCAGGTTATTGCCATAGGGATAATACCCATTAATGAGAAACATCTAAGGACTTGTGGACGAAGGGCCTGCAGTTTTATTAGAGATAGGTATGAAGAAGAATGGAGATGGGTCCTACCTAAGTCATTGACAAATGATGGAGGGGAGTCTTATGTGAGGGCAGAGTAGTCCTTGGAAGGTAGTCACAACTCAGAACACAAAAAGGTAGGAACACAGGGCTCACGTGAAGTGCTCACTGTTACCCCTTTGTATTCTTTTTTTTTAATTCAATTTTCAGCTGGTTTAAATAAAAGAGCTACTTTATTTTATATATTGCCACATTATTCTTATTTACAAACGAAAGTAAATTGAAATAGTAAGTAGTACGATAAGTAGTACAAATAGTAAATTTGGAAACAACTATGATGGAAATGCTTTCAAATTTATGTTAAATAACAACTCAAATAATAAGTTGTTTTGAGTTAAAAACAACTCAAATAATAAGAAAAGGAAGTTTTTTTAAAACATACATTTGAATTCTACAGTGGTTGTTTTTTGCAGATCTCTAAAACCAAAGAACTAGAATAACAAAACTAACATTTTTTTTCTGTGAATGAAGAATATACAATCCTTGAATCTGTTTCTTGTGCAGGGGTACTTTGTTTATTATTTATTATGGCAACTTTCAAAGATACACAAAGTCAACACAATAGCATAATGAACACTCACGTATCACAACCCGACCTCAGTAATTGTCACTATTCTGCCATTCTTATTTCTTTATTCCCCTGGAGGTTTTTACTCAAGTGTTTTAAAGCAAAAAGTAAACAACACATTATGTAACCAAAAACTTCAGTATGAATATTTAACTGGCAATGACTTCTTTTTAAAAAAAAATTTTTTTTAAACAGAGAGAGAGAGAGAAAGAGAACACAAGCAGGGGAGAGGAGCAGAGAGGGAGAGAGAGAGAGAATCCCAAACAGGCTCCACACTCAATGCAGAGTCTGAGGTGGGCCTCAATCCCACCACCCTGGGATCATGACCTGAGCCAAGATCAAGAGTCAGACACTCAACCAACTGAGCCACCCAGGTGCCCCTCAAATGAGTTTATTTGTTTAATAAACTTTCTGTTCAAATTAAATCCTATTAGGGTTGTGAATATATTAAATCCACTCTTCAGATGGATCAAAGTTCCTGAGCACAGGTGGACCTCTTGGAGCTCCATCTATTTGGTCTCACTAGTTCTCAGCATCCAATATGATCCCTAAGGAACAACCTTCAAATTCTAGGTCTATCCATAGAAAAAAATTATGACAATCCAATGGACTATGTTTCCAAAATACCTTCCTTAATTGGACATAAAGGGACTAAACAGAAAGAGATGCTCAAAGCCTAACTTATGAAGTCCACATCACTTCTAGAGTGCTGTCTTGGGGTAAAAGCAGACCTTCTTCCTCCACGATAATTTTCAACCCTCAACCTCCATTTCAATTATTGATGTGTAAATCATTAGATATTCACTATTTCCCATGGACAAATTTATTCTCTTCAAATGTAGGATCTTTTAGGTTTATTCTTTCACCTTGGACCTCAAAATCACTTCCAACTTCCAGACATTATCAGGTTCTAAAGGAATAAATGTACATCTTTATAATTGTTTTAATGTTTGTTTGTTTGTTTGAGAAAGAGACACAGAGAGAGACAGAGACAGAGTGTGAGTGGGGGAGGGGCAGAGAGAGAGAGGTAGGCACAAAACCTGAAGCAGGCTCCAGGCTCTGAGCTGTCAGTACCAAGCCCAACACAGGGCTAGAACCTGCGACTGTGAGATCATGACCTAAGCTGAAGTCAGACATTTAACTGACTGTGTCACCCAGGTGCCCCAAATGAATGTACATCTTGAAGATGGTGGTGTAGCGAGAGCATATTAGGGGGTCTTCAGGACAGGCTTTCTCCTTGAAGCAAGGAGAAGTTTGCAACAGAAGGCAAAAATGAGAAGGAAGGAAGAGAGCAAACATAAATTACAAGTCCTTCGTAGTGTAGCCAAGGAATGTCCATGTCTATGTACTGGATTAATTTGTCCAAACCCTTACAGAAGATCACACTGTTTCTATCACAGAGATATTTCAAGATCTGTGAGGCAAGAACATCAAATAAGTACACTGGCCCTTTTCTAGGATTCACAAATTACATCTGAGAAAAATAGGAACATAGATCCCTTTTAATTTACCATCTACTCTCATCTCTTCCCTCAGCATTAGCACTTTATTTTCTGAATAATTTTTATTCCTGTTCTTTGCTTGTATATCAGTTGAGATAATACTGGCATGACTTTACATACTAGCAGGCTCATTACTAGTTCCTGGTCATTTTTGTTTGTTTTTTGTATTTTATCCATTTCCCACAGAAAGACTCTAACATCTAAATCATTCATTAGTTTTGGTAGTAAGCTAAATCTTTTCTTTTTATGTAATTTTTGTGAGTTGTTTAGATGCTGACTTTATTTATTAAGATGAATTGAGCATGGTAGGGGAGGCTTCTTGCTGATAGTTAATAAAGCTAAATTTTATATGTGCAAAATGATCTCAGGGTCAGGGTAGATCTTATGGTTAAAAACATTATTATTTATCCTGGATTTTAAGCAGGGAACATTGCTGGTTAACTTAGGAAACAGAACAAATATCTGGTCAACATCACCCTGATTTTGGACATTTAATGGTTTGTACATCTTGTTTGTCGAACTGAACTGGTTCACTTAACTCTAATGGCTGTTTTCAAGGTTAAATTCATTTTTAAGCCTTCAGCCATGGAAATGCAGAAAGCAAATGCTCACAGAATGGCAGCCTTCTAACATGAACATGGTGAAAACTTAGGTGCCCGTTTGACAATACAGAAAGGAATTATAATGTTGAAGCCCGTCTGAAGATTATCTGACTTACTGATTGGGCAACAAGTATGGAGAGTTTTTGGCACTATTTGACCAAACCCATATAAGCAATAGATTGCAATATAGAGAGGCTCCAATAATCTTACTATATTGAACTAGCTTGTTTAACAATCAACTCAATAATAATCAGTATTCCAATTACAATGTTAAAACACTCAACTTTTTCAGAATTATTTCTACTCATTGAGACAGTGAAAATGGCAGCATTCAAACATAAGAAACACATTTCCGTGTGCTGGGTAGGGCATTTTAGTATAACTTTTGAAATAAAGCTAAGATATTGTTACCTTAAAAGTAAAGGACAAATGTATAAGGAAGGTTGTAAGGGAGTTGAAGTCTTGAGATACACTCTGATAACAGAAACATTGTGCTACTTTGTAATTCATGTTTTTAACAATAGCATTGAGATATGCATTTAAGTACATAGTTCAATGCATTGTAGTATGTACACAGGGTTGTATAAGCGTCAACATAATGTAAACTTAGCCCATTTTGTTCCTCCCCAAACATACTCTATGCTCATTAGCAATAACTCCATACTCCCTCCTCCTCTGGGCTTCTGGTAACCATTAATCTTTTTTCTATCTCCATAGATCTGCCTATTCTGGATAATTTACCCAAGTTAAATTACATAATATGTGGTTTTATGACTGGCTTCTTTCACTTAGCATGATGTTTTCAAGGTCCATTCACATTGTAGCATGGATAAATACTTTGTTACTTTTTATTGGCAAATAATATTCCATCGTAAAGATCTAATATATTCTGGGCATTTTTTCATTAGTTTGTAAGAATTTGTGTTATTATCACTTGTGGGCCAGTAAAAATAAAGCTGCTATAAATAGCTATGAAAAACTTTGTGTACACATTTTTGTTTTGTTTTGCTTTCCAGCTTTATTGAGGTATAATTGACAAATTAAAATTATATATATTTAAGATGTGCAACATTGTGATTTGCTATATAAATATATTGTGAAGTGATTACCACAATCAAGCTAATTAACACCTTTATCATGTCACATAGTTACCACTGCATGTGTGAATATGGTGAGAACACTTACCATCACTCAGCAAATTCCAAGTATACAGTATTATTAACTACAGTCACCATGCTGTCCACTGATCTCCAGAACTTGTTGATCTTCCAGCAGAAAGTTTGTTTAATGACTCGGCTGAACTCTTTCTGTGAAGTCCATTTTCTCCAGTGTGCACAGCCTCTCTTGTCCATACCCTACTGTCCCTAATGTTGTTTTATCTCTTATCTTGGGCACCCAGAGGTCATCCCAAGGTCAGAGGTTGTGTTCAAGTGCCTTAGTCAGTTAGATTTGTACCCTTATGCCACTGGATGTGCTGAGCTTGGAGTATGCTGTCACAGCTCAGGTAGTTTACCTTGTTTGCCAATGTTCACCAGAGACCAGGATCTCTGATGAGTCCTCTCCGTTATCTCCTAAGAAAGAACTACACACAGCCTTCCAAACTGCCAGAGATAAGTGTGATTTTAATTTTGAGCCTGACTTCTGATGAGTTGTCGGAGCTTGTTGTTCAGCCAGTGTTTGTTCACAGCTTGTGTTTAAGTGCTTTTTGCCAGGAAGGTTTCCTCCTGTTAATACGTCTGCGGGTGGCTCTGGGAATGCTAGACTGTGCCCACCACATCATGCTCTCTGCTCGCTCCTGAGCTGGTGAAGCCTGGGACATGTATGTGACCTTCCCAAACCCTGAGGTTGGCAGTTGTTCTGGACTGAGTGTTTGAGGGATGATGTCCCCCCTACTCAAATTCATATGTTGAAGTTTTCCCCCAGTACCTGAGAATGCGACTGCATTTGCAGATAGGGCCTTTAAAGAGACATGGTTAAATGAGGGTGTTAGGGTGAGCCCTAATCCACCGTGACTGTTATCCTTTTGGGACAAAGAAATCTACACACAGACAGAGGGATGACCGTGTCAGGAAACAGCAAGAAAGAGGCCCTCTGTAAGCTAAGAAGAGAGGACTCTGAAGAAATCAAACCTACCAACACCATGATCTTGGCCTTTTAGCTTCGAGACTATGAGAAAATAAATTTTTGTTGTTTAAGCCAGCCAGTTTGTCGTCCTTTGTTATGGTGGCCCTGGCCAGCTAATACAGCAGTGATCCCAGGAGGCTCTTTCTCCAGTTCCATCTGTTATGCCACTTGGCTCATATCATGGAACTATCATCCTCCTCTTAATTACTCTTTACTAAGATCTTTTCTCATTCCACTGGAATCTTGATTTTACCTCCTGACAAACCCACACTGGTTTCTCTAAAAATACTGGCTTCAAACTCACCGATTATATCCTTGATTTCATTTCCCATATTTATCTCATCTTACCAGTGTGCAGTATTTGACTCTGTTAACCTTTCCTCTCCTCTTTCCTGTGTTTTCTGAAATTACACTCTTCTGGTTTTCCCCCTATTTGTAGTTATCTTCAATATTGTTAGACAATTCGTGTTCCTTGTCCAGGATTAACTCTTGATGTGCCTCAGAGTTTTGTGTGAGTGCTCTTCTCTTAGTATATTCTTCTCCCTGGGGAAGCTGACCCATATGCTGACGACTCCCAAATGTATACCTCCAATCCAGACTCCTTTCCTAAATTCCAGACACATACACATAACTTTATCCTCAGCATCATCATAAGGATGTCCAGAGTTAACTCAAATTCAACATGTTCACAACTGGCCTAACAGCCTGCCCTTATGCCTAGTTCCCCTCTTGTGTTTTTCCTAACCCTCCTTTCTCACGCTTCATCCAAACCAACTAATCTAATCTCTTTAATAACTCCATCCCATCCATTTCTCTCTATCTTTATCTACTATCTTAGTTTAGCTACCAACATTTATAATAGGAATGACTGTTATAATCTCTGACTAGGTTTTTGAGGCCCCTGGTCTAGAAATTTTCCATCCCCAACTTATTTTCTCCACTGTAGCTAGAGAAATCTTTCTAAAGTGAAAATCTAATTACATCATGCTCCTCTTAAAAACTATCATGGCTCCCCAGTGCTCTCAGAATAAAATCTATACAAGGCATTAGCTATACAGAATCGTTGTTGATTATATAATTTCCAACATCCATCTTGTCTCTCTTCCCACCATGTTTTATTCATGCTAAAATTATTATAATTCCCTGAACATGAAATATTCATTTTTACCTAAATAATTTTTAATCCTCAAAGTCATATGGCTTTCTAGCTCCCCAAACTTTCATCAGTGGGCTACCTCCTACTCATGTTTTGGGTTATAATTTAACTGTCACTTTCTTTAGGAAGCTTACTGTGACATATTCCTCAATTCTCACTCCTACCTACAACTCGTTTAGATAGTCTCATTGACTTTGATTTTCTCTATCAAAGTCCTTTTCCAGTTCACTAGTTTGCCTTCCCCATTAATCCATACTTTTTTTTAAAGAGAATGTGACCTATTCACATATAGTATTGCTTTTTAGAACAGTGACTTATACAAAATTTTTTTCTTAATTCATATTTCAGAATGAATGAATGACTCTACCACCCTAACACATAGTAATGCTCAGTAAATAGTTACTGTCCTTCAAATAAACTATGATCTGTGTGTAAATTTTTGGATGTACTACTTAGCCCATCGATGAATGTATAAGATTTGAAGTAGAGGATTTAGTAGAACTCCATGATGTATATCCTCTACCTTCCTTCCACTATTAAGATAAGGCAACTGAAACTTATAATGGAATCATCAATGATGTTATTCCCTGTACCTAGGATACTACCACAGTGACCTTTATTGTCATCCCATGGCACTGGTAAAGATTTTACTTTTTATCAATACAAGATAAAACAAAAACAGTAGACTCCTGCTCTCCATCTGCCCTACAATCAATTTTTAAAAATCTGAATTAAGTTACAAATCCCAATTATTTCTGTCTTTATAATATTAAATGATTTACTTAATTGTTTCCCACTTTTAACTGACTATTCAAACACCACAATGTCATACTCTTTCATGAACTATCCCTGGGGATTTTTACCATTTATTTTTTATTTAACTTCTTTTAGTGCTTATTTATTTTTGAGAGAGAGAGAGACAGAGTGTGAGTGGGAGAGGTGCAGAGAGAAAAGAAGACACAGAATCTGAAGCAGGCTCCAGGCTCCGAGCTAGTCAGCACAGAGCCTAACACAGAGCTCAAACCCACGAACCATGAGATCATGACCTGAGCTAAAGCTGGATGCTTGACTGATTGAGCCACCCAGGAACTCCAATTTTTACCATTTATGAGAGACATACTCCACTTTAAGCCAAACCTTGATTTACACAAAGTCAGAATAACCTGAGATTCTCTACTTGCTTTAGAAGGATTTATCACATTTGTATTTGAACTATCTCCCTATCTTATTCTGAATATTACTTGATTAAGTTTGAGTCATATAAAACTTTTCAGGTATATCCATCCATTATATAAAACAAGACACGACTATTAACAGGCTTTCAAAATTTTTCTTGGCAACTGTCAATCAGGTTTTACATTTTCAAATTCATGTGGACACTGACTTCTAAGTTAACTGACAGCAATAAGGCTGGCAATATGATTTCTCTTAAATAATATCCACATGGTAAACAAGATCTGGTTCTATGGGTTGGAGTTCTCTCATGCTCTGAAGCAAGGGGAATTCTGTGACTAATTCGAGATGGAATTACTTATCATGGCTTGGTATCCTGCTCTCCTGATCTAATATTGCCAAGGAAATCAATGAATAAAGTGTTAAAATTAAAATGGGGGGGGGGAGTTTGAATGAGGAAAGTTTGTTTAAAAGTGCCTTTCAAATTCTTAGCCCAGCTCAGAAAATAGCTTCTTTATGAAGCTCTGAAGCTTTTCAGTTTTACTTACAGTTTGATTTATATTCTCTAATTCATTGCCAAGAACTGGTATACACTCAGTGCTGTGTGTTTTTTGATGTGAAAATGCACATTAAATCAAAGAAGAAAAATAGAATCCTAAATAAATATTGTTTCATTTAACGTTATGAAATATAGGAAGACTAGTACTATAATTTTTAAAGTTCTTTAGACTCAGGAGTTCACATTCTATCTTTTACACAGAAAATAATTAGCTAGCTGGGAATGCAAACTGGTGCAGCCACTCTGGAAAACAGTATGGCGGTTCCTCAAAAAACTAAAAATAGAACTACCCTACAACCCTAAATATACTACTAGGCACTTATCCAAGGGATACAGGTGTGCTGTTTCAAAGGGACACATGCATCCCCATGTTTATAGCAGCACTATCAACAATAGCCAAAGTATGGAAAGAGTACAAATGGCCATCGATGGATGAATGGATAAAGAAGATGTGATATATATATACAATGGAGTATTACTCGGCAATCAAAAAGAATGAAATCTTGCCATTTGCAACTACGTGGATGGAACTGGAGGGTATTATGCTAAGTGAAATTAGTCAGAGAAAGACAAAAATCATATGACTTCACTCATATGAGGACTTTAAGAGACAAAACAGATGAACATAAAGGAAGGGAAACAAAAATAATATAAAAACAGGGAGGGGGACAAAACAGAAGAGACTCCTAAATATGGAGAACAAACGGGGTTACTGGAGGGGTTGTGGGAGGGGGGATGGGCTAAATGGGTAAGGGGCATTAAGGAATCTACTCCTGAAATCATGGTTTCACTATATGCTAACTAATTTGCATGTAAATTTTAAAAAAGAAAAATGAAAAAAAGAAAATATTTAGCTAGCGTCTTTAGTAAACAAAGTTCTTTCCTATTTTTGACTTAAAGAAAAAGATCCATCAGAAAAAACTGAGTCAATAACCAATAATTAGTTAAAAATAATGTTGTAGTTTTTGTCCTGAAGACAATTGCTATTATCCCAGTATCTCATATCTCTGCTCCTACATGATTATCCAATGAGAATAATCCTGAAGCCCTAAGACATCCAGGTCAGCAAAAGAAAACAATTTTTGAAAATTATTTTTTTCACCGAGACTAAAGTGAAACCACATATTTTAGAAGAATTTGGAACAAATGTTACATACAAGCCTTATTACATTTACTTTTCTAAGGCATACGTCCTATTAACAACATTCATCAGCAAGTCTATGTACAGTTTCTATCTTCAAAGTAAATCCTGAGTCTGACCACTTCATACCATCTCCATAACCTCCACCCAAGACCAGGGCTGAGACAGCTAGGATACACATGTACAATTGTACTCGCCATTAAAATATTGAACCATTTCTGGGCAGGTGGTATATAGCCTCTTAGCCATTGAACTGAGCCTGGCAGGTGCCCCTGCCAGCCACTCTGAGCCTTCCTCTCAAACACTCTATGACTGCCCTTGATATAGAAACTAAAGCATTAACACCGGACACAGCAGGAATCCCACCACATTTTACTCTTTGTGTCTGGTCAGTACCTATAACGTATGGAACCTAGATCTGCCCTTGACCAATGCAGTACTCTCTTGCAGCAGCCTCCTTGCTACCATTCTTACCCCTACTGTCTGTTTTATGGGAAGGCAAGATGATTTTTACTATTGTTATTAATGCAATCAGATCATATTGCTTTCCTCTTTAAATTCTTCAGCAGTTTCCCATTACATTTAACTAAAGTCCAAACTCCTACCTAGACTGACTTGGCCCTGGGTCATCTGGATCCTGCCTCCCTCTCTCTCTTCACCTTATGCCATTCTTCTCATTCACTGTGTTCCAGCAACATAGGCATCCCTGCTTTTCTTCTGTCAAGACTTTTACACTTGCTTTTCCCTTTAAGTGTAAGTGCTGTTCCCTTGCTGTTCCACTTGCTGGGAAGACCATATCTTCAGGTTTCAATTCTTGCAGGTCTTTTCTCATATGTCACCTCCTTAGCAGGTCTGATGTGACTACAACTGTACATAAAACAGTTACTTGCACTTCTGCTCCAGCTTGAACCTGTCCCCAGTCACCATCTTTTCCATCACCCTACTCTATTTGCTTCACAACCCTCATTCTGTTTATGTATTTAGCTGCCTTCTTACTTATTTTTTTCTTTCCGACTGAAAGGTAGTCTCTCTGGGAGGAGGAGGATGCATGGCTTGCTTGGTGACTCTATCTGTTCCCAATATCTAGTGCAGTATATGTCCTACCATTTCCTTCTCCTATGCCTGCTCCTTCTTTCCTCTGCCATAATACCCTTCCTCCCAATGCTACCTGCCCAAAACCAGCTTCTCCACTAATGAGAAGCTCAAATTCCATCTCCTTAGGACCTTCTTTGATCATGCCATAGTATGTAATCTCTCTTTCTCACACATTGCTACCAATCTTCCCCTTTCCTCTTAAGACTTTAACTGCTGTATTTTTGCTATTCGTGAATTACCTTTTCCTCTCAGTGAACCATATGCACTTTGAAAGATAAATTTTTAACCCACAGGTAGGCCTTCATTTCAGTCATCAGTAAATTCTCATCCAGAATGAGCTTGCCTTTCTGTTTATTAGCTGACTTCTCTCTTTAGGATAAACCTCAGTTTTAGGTCATGGGACAAAGAGAGTCTTCATAAATTTGCACTTCATGGTGAGTTAACTTTGGCTTATGGGAAGGGAGCTGTGACAATTCCCCTCAGGACACATTGCTGCTTGCTTAGGAAAACTTAAATATAGTTTATAAACTTGAAGGAAAATAAGGTAGAACAACTCCCTCAAGAGATTCTTTCCAGATGTTTTTCAAGTAAAGTTAAATCCTTATAATCATTCAATGTTCACCAGTCTCCTTGCTTAAAAGTTCATCCAAGTATACAAGTCATATTTCTTTTCTAATAAAAACACTTTTAAGCCAATGAAAGTATTTACTGGCATTGGTTCACCTCAATGAGAAGTGAATATTTTAATATTTTTTAAGCAGATGATCTAACTGCAAAGTTAAATTATTTGTAATTCTCATAAATCCTATCTTTTATCATCAAACAACTATGTTTGGAATTACAAAATTTTAGCACCAAGGAGTTCCCTAGAGTGCAGATAACAATAACTAGCATCTAACAGAACATGCCAGGTATTGTTTTAAGTGCTTTCTATGCAATAATTCATTTAATCTTGACAATAACCCCCTGAAGTAGGTACTATTAATATCATCATCCTTATGTTAAGGATGGAAAAACTGAAAGGCAGAGAAGTTAAGTAACTTATCCCATGTCACAAAGCTGGAATTTGATCCCAGCCATGTCTTGTTTGGCTTTGTATAGCAAACATATCCTTGTTGTAACCCCCTCTCCCTCACCTTCCGTTAGTTTTGAGCACTGAAGTAAAATATTTGACTTCTCAGCTTCCCTTACATGTAGAGGTGGACACGTAACCCTTCTCTGGCCAGTAAGAGTAGACATGAGTTTTGGGAAAGATTTCCCTTCACAAATAAAAAAGAAAACTTCATAAAGGAAAATATTCGGCCATTTGCCTCATTTACACTGTTGCTTTCTTATTCTATTTTTAGGATACTTATTACTTTTTTAATTTTGTTTTTAATGTTTACTTATTTATTTATTTATTTATTTGTAAATTTTTCTAATGTTTATCATTTTTTGAGAGAGACAGAAACAGAACCCAAGCTGGGGAGGAGCAGAGAGAGAGGGAGACACAGAATCCGAAGCAGGCTCCAGGCTCCAAGCTGTCAGCACAGAGCCCAATGTGGGTCTCAAACCCACGAACCAAGAGATCATGACCTGAGCCAAAGCCAGACGCTTAACCAACTGAGTCACCCAGGCGTCCCTAATACTTATTACTTATTTTTAATGGTAGTTATTCTTTCTTGGTTAGTCAATACCTAAAAAACAGTGTTAGGAAGAAAGGGAAAGTGAGGTAGGATACAAGCAGCTTAAATTCAGGTATATTGCCTCAGAAAACTCTCCTCAATTCTACTGCATACTCTGCCCTGAGACATCTCACCACTCTATGTCCTCAGCCATCAATGTGGCATAAACGTATATGCACTCTCCACTTCAGGGTGAGCAGGGTGGTTTACGGTGGAGAACTACATGTCACAGAATTTGTCTTTATTTCTTTGGAGGAAGAAGGTGGTTGAAGTGATTTCAGTCATTTATTTCTCAACTGACCTCTGTCAGATTGGTTGCTGCCACTCTCTTTCCTTTGTTAACCCGGTTGGTATCCTGCCTCTTTGAGTAGTTTGCAGAGTTTCTCTGTCCTGTCATTTGTGTTACTCTACAATATGGAAACTGGCCCAAGGTTTCTCATACAGCCCATGCACAGCCTCAGACTCTGCCATTCCAAGAAGGGGATTCGTGGTTAGGCTCTTCAGAGCCAAATAAACCATTTCCCCTCATATGTGCTGAAAGATCTGAAAAAGAAATTATCTGCAATCATTGTCCTCCCTCCTGGGTTTTGGCACACATTCTTCAACCATTTAAACTAAGGAGTCATTTTAGTTGCTAGTTTCATTAACAATGAAGAATCTTTTCTCCCCATTTGCCCTCTATTTTACCACATATAAGGAAGAAAAAGGTATTTACAACACTTTCCTTCCCCCTAATCTTTAGCAGACTTTTTTCTCTTGGGGAAAAGAGTCATATAAGTAACATACTCAGGGCTTCAATGTGTATCATTACTTTTTTACAGAGTCTTTTCCTGGTTTATTTTGATTAGCTTCTAAGAAGTCCCAGTATATACTATAATAGTAAACCTGTTCCTTACCAGCCAGACATGTTCAGAGCCCAGGATGCCAGTGATATCATAAACACAAATACTGCCTAGGGCACTGAAATCACCTCACACTTCTCAGAAACCTTACACCTGATGCTAAGATCCTGAGACTGAGAACTGAGTGCAAGAGGTTTTATCAGGGAAGCTTAATGGGAACCAGACCTGTGGATTTTAGCCAGGGTTTTCTCAACCTCACCACTATCGATATTTGGACAAAATAATTATTTGATGTGGGGGAATATCCTGTGTGTTGTACAGAGTGTAGCTGTAGACCTGGCCTTTACCTACTAGATTCCAGTAGCAAACCTTTCCTTACATCTATAATGTTCAAAAGTATCTCTAGACTTTGTCAAATGTCCACTGGGATGTGGAGGGGTGGGAGGTGGTGGTGGTGATGTGTGTGTGCAGGTAAAATCTTTCTCAGTTGAGAAGCACTGGTTTAAGAAAGAAGGAAGTGCGATACAGTTAGAATAAAGGTCTCATTCGATTGGGTGGAAAGCACTGGAGCTAGGATGGTTCTTCAGAATTGTCCCAAATCTGCTTCAATGAATATTGGATACAGGCTGCTCCCAGTAAAGAGCCGGAAGTTTGGCAAGGCAGCTCCCTTTAGTAAGCCCGAGAGGGACTCAGCAGTGAGATGTCTGCAGGGAACAGCTCCAGTAGTTGGGGAAATTAGTGCCGTAGTCCTGAAAGGTGAGCTGGTGAAACTATAGCATCCTCTACATAGGTCAAGCAGGATTCCTAGGCCTTGTCAAATACTTTTGAACATAAAATATTGAGTAAAATGTTGATATGGGACCTGATCCCCATAAGTAAAGTGAAGGTTAAATAAAATAATGTATGTAAAGTTTCTGGCATATATACTGTGCTATTCAAATTCTAGCCATAATTGTTTTGTTCACATATATAATTTTTTAGGCCTAATTAAAATAAAACAAAGCCAAGCAGATTTATACCACACTCTTAAGGTTACCTAACCACTTTCTTTGGTTGCTTAGCAATGAAGGACAATGGGACAAAGCTACCAGTGTGACCAAATACCAAATTTACATGATTGGAATTTTAGCCCCAAGAAGTCTTTCAATAGTAGACATTGTCCTAATGTGAAAATGACAGTAAACACTCCATATCTGGCTTTGCACTCATAATGAAATACGTTCCCAGATACAAAAGCTATACTCCTTTGTAATGATAATTTACAACTGTGAGACATTTTCATCAAGTAAGAATTTTGCTTATTATTTAATAAATTTAAGCTCTGATTTACTACAATAAGTCAACAAATGCAACAGAATAATGTGTTACTTTAAATATCTTGGGGTAGTGGTTAAAACAACAACAAAAACAGAGGCAACCTTCATGTGTAAATTATATTTAACAAATGAAATGACAAATGTGAAAACAATGTTTTCAGACTATTTCAAATAGAGATAAGTAGAATTCAGTGAACACACACATACATAGAGAAAGAATAGATATACTTCACTCATTCTAGCTCTATAGAGACCAAATTGGGAACCATCATTAGCAGTAAGTGTAGTAGTAAGAATATGAAGAATATTTTGGTTAATAGATTGTCTTCATAGATAATAGATTGTTAAACTTTATTCAGTATTACAATTTGGAACTCAACCACTGAAATGAATGAGTCATTAAAATAATGTATGAGTAGTTTAAAAACAGCTTACTGTTTAAAAGAAAAAGCTATCAATAGCGTGAATGACAATGGCTTATAAGATGGTCCATCATAAGCAAAATTTAAGGAATCAAGTTAACCATAAGTAAAAAGAGACTATCCAAACATATTTTCACACCATTAAGCTCAACTTTAACAATTAATTAAAACAGTGTTTCACATATCAAATTAACTTGAAAGTTATTAGAGTTTCCTTTGAAAATTTGGGTATTTTAGGAAACACTTTTAGTAAAAATAATTTTAAACTTAATCAGGATATGAAATATAATTATTTCCTGCATCTTAATGAACTCACATAGAACCCCCCAAATCTATCTAGAATTTTTTGAAACTTCTTTTAAAAGTTATTTTGTTCTTATAAGTTCTTAAAATTTGTTCTTAAAAGTTATTCTTGGGGTGCCTGGGTGGCGCAGTCAGTTAAGCGTCCGACTTCAGCCAGGTCACGATCTTGCGGTCTGTGAGTTCGAGCCCCACGTCGGGCTCTGGGCTGATGGCTCGGAGCTTGGAGCCTGTTTCTGATTCTGTGTCTCCCTCTCTCTCTGCCCCTCCCCCGTTCATGCTCTGTCTCTCTCTGTCCCAAAAAAAAAATAAATAAATAAACGTTGAAAAAAAAATTAAAAAAAAAAAAAGTTCTAATAAGTTCTTATTTTGATTTTATTTATTTTTTTTAAATCTTTTAAAAATATATTTACTTATTTTGGGAGAGAGACAGAAAGCGTGAGTGGGGGAGGGGCAGAGAGAGGGAGAGAGGGAATACCAAGCAAGCTCCATGCTAGAGCCCGATTCAGGGCTCAATCCCACGAACCATGAGATCATGACCTGAGCCAAAATCAAGAGTCAGACCTTAACTGACTGAGTCACACAGGTGCCCCAAATTTATTTTCATTTAAAATAATTTTTTAATGTTTATTTTTTTTGAGAGAGAGAGACAGAATACGAGTGGGTGAGGTTCAAAGACAGAGGGAGACACAGAATCTGAAGCAGGCTCCAGGCTGTGAGCTGTCAGCACAGAGCCAGACGAGGGGCTTGAACCTATGAACTATGAGATCATGACCTGAGCCAAAGTTGGGCGCTCAACTGAGTCACCCAGGCACCCCTATTTTCATTTTAAAGTAGTAAAAGACTATAACCATAAGTAGTTTATTCTAAATTTTTAAATATATATATCTTAAATAAACAAATACATATATTATATATATATATATAAAAGCATTATTACAATAAAAGTAATCCAAGTCAAAACTAGAGGTTCTTAAGAATGTTTTCCTTGAAAATTAGTCTATATTTGTTACTCAATTTTGAGAATTTGAGAACTTTGAAAAATTGAATTGTGTTATATTGTCAGTATTGAAGTATGTGTCAAACTTAATGGTTGTATATGTTTGTTCTCCTAGGAAACTGCTTATAACTTAAAGATTCAGTTAAAAAAACACCAACTCTGTGAAGCTTTTCCTGAACTCCACACTACCACAATTAACAACAGAGTTAATCACTTACTCTGCAAGTAGCCTTTATAGCCCTTGTCACATTTCACTGTCCTTTTATCATCTTCTGATCTTCCTTCTCAGAAAGCCAGGTGTTTTAGAACACAGTCTGTAACTTATTCATCATTGAAATCACAGTTCCTGGTTCAGTCGCTAGCACATGGAAAACATTCAGTAAATGTCTAGTGAACAAATAAAATAATTATTTAATTAACTGGTGGAAAGGCAAAAACAATTACTCCCATCAGCAATAAGACTCAAAAATCTGCAGCATGTGATCACTTGAAACACATCAATGCTAACATCTAGAGAGGAATGTTCATAAAACAGCCTGGCCATGTCATACTGGAGAAAAGTAAGAATGATCACTGGGGGACTTAGAGAATGTGAATCAGTCTACCAGCAAGTGTTCCCCAAACTGTCATCTCAACCTCTCATCTTGGAGGATGAATTCTTAAGGCAACTAAGAGAAGAGTATCAGAGAGCTGTGCTGAAGAAAGAACCAGTTCAAGAAAGTCACTGAGCTTTGAAGAAAGTGGTTGCCGGTGACACATCTGTTTAGGAATTATTCAAAAAGCAACAGAAGAGACATGGACCCCTTCATGAATTGTCTGTAAGTCCAATACCACGTCTGAAACTTTTATCAGCTAGAAATATAAGCTGAATTTGTACCCAATTTTCCTTTTGACCCTTGGAATTCCTCAGCAGATACTGTTATGCTTTGGTACCACCAAGTCCCAGCAGCCTAAAACAACAAAAGTTTCTTTCTTTCCCGCATGAACGTCCACTGGCTGGTGGTTTTGCTCTGTACCATCCTCACTCAAGACCCAGGCTAATGAAGCATCCCATCTGGAACATCACCTTGGCAGACAGAGCAAAGGAGCTCTCGAGAGTCAGGCAGTAGCAACTAAATGCTCCAGCTCAAAAGCCACATGTGTCATTTCTGGAAATGACACACATTTTCCAAAAGTAGTCAGTGGTCCCACCCAACCACAAGGTAGCAAGCAGTGCCTTCCTACCTCGTGCCCAGAAGCTGAGGAGCCAGCGCAAACCACCAAACCCTAAGACTAACTCGTTCCGGAGGTACGCCTTGACAGATCACCAAAATCTAGTAAAAGGGATTATCTTCTTTTCAGTTTGGAAAAACCAAAATCAAACCAAACCACACCAAAAAGTCTTCTCTCCTGTTAATTTATTAGCCTCAAGTTTGCCTTTAAAGAAATGCACTATACTCTGTGTACAGCCATTATATGAGGCAAAAGAAAACAGACACAAAGATGGAATACTGCATGAAAACATAAAGTTCAGAAACAAGTAAACCTAACTGACGGTGATAGAACACACAAAGGCGGTTACCCTGAGGGTTTAATTCTGACCGGAAAGACTGTCTTCAAGGGGCTGGAAAGGTTCTTTCTCTGCATATACATACATAAAAGTTGATTGAACTATACTCCTAAGATTGGGTCATTAAATGCGTGTTATAACCTAAAAAAAAAAAAAATTTCTCATATGTAGAACATAGGCATTAATGGAAGCTGGGGAGAAACGAATGATTCATGTAAATCCATCTCTTAACTGGCACATTGTTTAAAAAAATGCATCTATAATCTAAGTAAAAAAACTATTCACCCAGAATTCATGAGAAAGTGAAAACTGAAACACTTGGGATGTTTCTATAAATTCCCTAAGCAAGCCTTTTCTTAAGTGATTTCAAATCATCTTCATCTTCAATAATAAGTATATGCAGCTGATACATGTAGTCAACTCTATAGATACTCTAATGTAGTAAAAAAGGAGATGCTTCCTGGAACAGACTAATGTGAAAAGCCAGCTTGTCAGGAAGCCTTGCCAATAAGCATGAAGTTTTAAATGAAACCGTTGATCCATAGGCAGAACTGAAAAGTACATACTGCAGAGGGGCATAAAGTAATATGGTTCTGGTTTTTACTAGTTAGTGAATGTTTAATAATTCTTCATTATTATAGGCCTTTATTCCACACACTACTTAATGAGGCCCTTGAAAATCCAGAATTTTATCTTGAGTGGTCTTTATAATTATTTAAGAAAATAAGAATTACATTTGAATATTGGATTCTCCTGGAGAAATTCCACTTATTATACAACAACTTTATAAAGAAATATGTATTATTTTAAATTAAATGTATTGTGCATATGGACAAAAGTCTAATCATGTTGACACCTTGAATAAAACTAGCTGGTCTCTTCAGATTGTTTAATAATTTACAAACAATGATCCATCTTTTTTTTTAATTTTTTAACATTTATTTATTTTTGAGAGACAGAGGTTGAGTGGGGGAGGAAAAGAGAGAAAGACACAGAATTCAAAGCAGCCTCCAGGCTCTGAGCTGTCAGCACAGAGCCTGACATGGGGCTCGAACTCACAAACCATGAGATCACGACCTGAGCTAAAGTCAGATGCTTGACCAACTGAGCCACCCAGCCACCCCAATAATGATCCATCTTAATGGTTCTCAAATTTGTTCAGATGGCTAGAGACCTCATGGAGACCTTTTCAGAATACCATAATCTTTGAACCACACTTTGAAATTTGATATTTAATTCCTTACACAAATAAGAAACTACTTTCTTAACCAAAAAAAAAAAAAAGGCGAAAAGAACATATACACATACATAAGGTCACAATCATTAGCTCACAACTTTTGAAAAGAAAAATAAATTATCAAATCAAGTATGACAGTTTTCAAGTTTTTCAACATTCATTTGCTACTTTTAATTCAATAACAATAAATAATATATAAATAATAATTAATATATTTATGTAATATATGCTATAACACATAATAAAAATTTATATATCATTATATACTACAATAAATAATACTGAGTTCAATAATTCAATAGCCACAGCTCACTAATAGATAAGAAGCAGGTGTCACCAAAGTTTTTAATAAAATTTTAAGGAAAAAGCTAAAAATAGAAAAAGTCTATTGATTATTATATTTTCCTTAAAAAATAGGAAAATAGATATTATTCAGTTTTAGCCTCAAAATATTTTGTTTCAACTTAGAGAATGCCGGAGTTTTGAGAGCACATAGCTTGTTTGACTTCATTGTCAATGAAAAGAAATGGAAATCCTTTTTGGTTTTATTATAACTGCTAGAGATTCCTTGGGAGCTGATTTTATTTCATCTCCTCTACCACAGTGAAGGTAGGGGAGAATTCTAAACTGTTTACCTATAAAGGGATATACCAAGAAATATCGTAGGATAATGACCTACATTTTTTTTTTTTTTACTCCTAGAAAAGAATACTAGTAGAAAGAATTTTGGCAAACTGTATACCTCTTTGCACATTTTTCAAATAATTTTTTTAAAGTTTATTCCTCTTTGAGAGAGAGCATGAGCAGGGGAGGGGCAGAGACGGAGGGAGACACAGAATCCGAAGCAAACTCCAGGCCCCAAGCTGTCAGCACAGAGCGTGACGCAGGGTTGGAACTGATAAACCCCGAGATCATGACCCAAGCCCAAGTTGGACACCCAACTGACTGAGCCACCCAGGCACCCCTCTCTTTGCACATTTTTAACTTAACAACTATATTTGTTTTTATCATAAGCTATATTGGAAACAATGTAATTTCTAGTCTACTTAAATACTGACGTGTAAATAAAACTGTTTTTATCCAAAAAGAATAAACGTTAGCTCTTCTTTAAAAATCAGAATTTTGTATTGCTTCCTTTTCTGCTTGAAATTTGTATTTCCATTCCACTTCCCCTACAGAATTTTATGCTAATCCAATCTATTTTTATATTTTAAATTATTTTTTAATCAACCTATCTTACTTTTATGTCACAAAAATCTATATAATTTAAATATGGTTTTTACATTTATGAGCTGTGTTAAAGTATTTCTTTTAGATTTAATTATTTCAATTTTTAGTAACAGTCAATATAATATAAATAGTATAAATATTGATAATTACCTAACATAGAAAAGTAAAATTTTATTGGTAATATAAGTTAGTAGGTATGGTTGTTTTTCGCAATTGGTTCGCTATGGATAAATATTACATATTTCTAGGATAAGACAGAGTTTAACAAACATTCCGTTCCTACTAGTCATTTTTCATAGACATAATTGCTGAGAAATTATATAGTTGAAAACAGAAGGAGTTTTGTATACCAGTGTCACTCAATTCTTTGAACTCCTTCCAAGTTATATGGTAAAAATCACATACTAATTATATTTGTAAGCCATCACACTGATCCATCATCAAAAATTTTTAGTGATCTGTTATCTGATACTCAATATGTGAGGCCAGAGAAGAACTAGCCTGAACTGCAGAAGAATTTGTTATAGTGATAACAGCAATGTACTTCTTCAGCTTTTGGAAAATACACCCAAATGGACTTACCAAGAAAAAAAATGACTATTAACTGTATATTTTACTCATACCTAGAGGTAATTTATTCAAACTGGTACACTCAAATGGAGTTGGGAAAAATTCAAAGTATTGTTAACTTCAACACATGTGGACCAAAATAATTTTTTAGTTATTTATTTTTATTTCACCATGTGTTTTACCAATATTTTTTGTTAAAACTTTGGCGCTCTATTGGGGCACCTGGGTGGCTCAGTCACGTGAGCGACCGACTTCGGCTCAGGTCATGATCTCACGGTTTGTGAGTTCGAGCCCCGCGTCGGGCTCTGTGCTGACAGCTCAGAGCCTGGAGCCTGCTTCAGATTCTGTGTCTCCCTCTCTCTCTGCTCCTCCCCCACCCACACTCTGTCTCTCTCTGTCTCAGAAATAAATAAGCATTAAAAAAAATTTTAAATAAAAAAACTTTGGCGCTATAGATCTCTTTTGAGTTATGAAAAATGTCTGTCATATAACCTAATTAGCATAGTCACCCTACTGCCTCTTTCCTTGACTGTTCAAAGTTCTTGTAATTTTCTATCAACATATATACTCTTTGCTGAACAAGTATAGGTATGGGATATAGGGTTGGGGAGTTTATTGAATTATATGCAAGCCATTCTGCTAAGAGATCCAAGCTCTTCCTTAGATCTCATCTCATTAATCTCTTCCTAGTTCACTGTGTTCCAGCCTGAAAGACTTCCTCACATACTTTGAATATGCCAAGCAGAAAACCCCCCACTTCCTGAAATAATTCCTCACTTCATTAAGATACCTGTTGAAATGTACCTTATCACCACTCACTGTCTCCCTACTCTCTTTACTTATTTCTTTAAATTTATGTCCACTTTATATATTTATTGACTTATAACTTGTCTCCACCCTCATCAGCATTTAAAATCCATGAGAGCAGGGGCGCCTGGGTGGCGCAGTCGGTTGGGCGTCCGACTTCAGCCAGGTCACGATCTCGCGGTTCGTGAGTTCGAGCCCCGCGTCGGGCTCTGGGCTGATGGCTCAGAGCCTGGAGCCTGTTTCCGATTCTGTGTCTCCCTCTCTCTCTGCCCCTCCCCCGTTCATGCTCTGTCTCTCTCTGTCCCAAAAATAAATAAACGTTGAAAAAAAAAAAAAAATTTAAAAAAAAAAATAAAATCCATGAGAGCAAACATTTTTGTTACTCCCTGTTGTGTTCCCAGCACCTAGACCAGTGCTTGATACATAGTAACATCTCAAAAGTTATTCCATGCATAAGTAGATGAATGAATGAGAGTGTCTCTGATCTCAATTAACAATAAAATATTAAAAGAAAAAAAGGTGAACTAGCATGGGGTTAATAATAGTAATAGTCTATTTTGCCAAGCATGGACACTTTAAAAATTGCTACCCAATAAAGACTCATTTCCTAAAACAAAAGGAATCTTTAACACCAAAATCCAGTAAGAATCCACTACATCAGAAACAAATGAGTGTATTAAACTGTTCTAGAAATTCACTATATTTTTCTTATTTTCTTACTTCATACTAATGAAAACTTCAGCAAGGAAATCACTACTACAAATACTTTGGCTGTCAACACTTATCTGGGCCATGGCAGGATGCTATCTTATTCTCACTTAACCTTGAGAAATGATCTGATAAATTGCCTCAGCTAAAGCATTGGTAGTTGATAACTGGAAAAAACACTAAAATATATTTGAAAGAAGAAGAAGGAGGAGGAGGAGGGAGGAGGAGGAGGGAGGAGAAGGAGGGAGGAGGAGGAGAAGGAGGGGGAGGAGGAAGAAGAAGAAGGCAGAAGAGGAGGAAGAGGAAGGGGAGAAGGAGGAGAAGGAGGAAGGGGAGGAGGAGGAAGGGGAGGAGGAGGAAGAGGAAGAAGAAGTAGGAGGAGGAAAAGGAGGATTGATTTATGATGAAACTGGAAAATGTCTAATGGCTTTTTAGATAGAATTTCTAACCTAAAGGAAAGAGAGAGTATATTCTCTTTGTGGAATTTTGGACTTCAGAATCATAAGAAGGAAATTCTTTTTCAGAGCATCCTTCAAATTACGTTCAGAAAGAGTGAGAGCCCACAGATAAACTTAAAAGAAGTTGTGACATTACACCTGACATAGTATCTCAGATTTGAGGTGAGCCTAAATTGGAATTTGCTGATTACTGATTCTTCTCCATCTTGTCTCATTGGAGGGTTACCATTTACATGTAATATCATAAGAGATGCCATATTATGCTTTACCTCCTGGCCATTTGGTCTTTGTTTGTCTTCAGTCTTTGCTATATGGTTTGTTTATTCTTTGTATCTTTTAGGTCTCATAACTTGGAAGAGATACATGCTGTTTTACTTGTAAGTCTTACAACTAAACCATTAGTCTCTAATTATCAGTGTCAAGACTGAAACATCCATTATTTCCTTTTTAATGACAGAACAAAATAATTTGCATATTTGTGCCTTCCTTAACACCCCTATCCTCCCTTTAGTGTTGTTTTCCTTTTTGTTTATAATCTGGAATGTTTTTATTATAATCTTAGATGATTTTTAAGTGTATCATCAATTTCAAAAATTATGTTTGTTTCATTCTGTAAACACACAATTGTTTACACTTTACTTAAATGGTTTCAGCGTTCAACATCAGTCCTTTCCTATCATGACATACATGCCAAATTTTTATTTTGATGTACTCTTTTGAGTTCATCTTTAAGTAGTGCTTCTTGTTAGAGGCCCCCAGACAAATGGTCCCTATTTCACCCCCTGCTCATCATTGTCACTAACTCTAAGCCCCTCCAAATTAGAAGGTCTTAAAGGTGTAGGCCAGCATTTCCTTATTTCCTGCAAAGGATGCAACACCTCACTATCTTCTTGGCAAATTTAGGAGTCTTTGGTGGCTCCTTTAATAGGTCTCATCTGTGCTCTATTAGAAATCTATTAGAAATTATATTCATATCATATCATTGCTGCTATTCTCTACTATTGTTATTCATTTACCATTACAATAGGTTTTGGAGAAAGAGACAGTCTGAAAGAAGATTTGATCACAACACTCCTTTGCTTCAGATTTCCTAGCTAAGTCCTCACCTATAAGAGTAACATTCATACTCCATAGAAGAAAGATCCTTTATTCTCTGGGCCAGCCTCTTAACTCTTGTACCAAAGCCAGTGTCTCATTCACTTCACCCTTGTTCTGGCCCTGTTTCTATGTATAGATAAAGACAGAGGAAGACTTTTTGTCCTTAAGCTGGTTTAGACTGTGTCCAAAATTAAAACCATCCCTTATTTATTTTATTTTGCTTTTGGTATTTTATTTCATACTAAAAGACTGAATGAAAAATCAACCCAAAGTAAGTAAAAACATTAATAGCAACTGAATGAGGACACATATAATGTCAACAAATACAGGAAAATTATCTATGAAATAGCTGTCTTTGTATTTTGACAAATATCAAGGGAACTAGCATCCTAAGTAAAGCCATCTATGGTGCAAGCCAACAAACACTTTGGAAAAAACTTACCAGTACTTTTGGCTATGAATATTACTTCTCAAATGTTAATAAACATGAAGAATTATCCTAGTCAACCAAGAATATCATTCACTAGCATCATCAGGGATCTCTCAGCAACTCTTGCAGTCATTCACAACTGTTTGACTATGTTGACTTCCAGGTCAAATATTTTTCTAGCTTGAAAGTCAAATGAAGAACATCTTTTTATAGTTTATTCTTAATTCCCATCTGGATATAACTTATTACAAACAGTCTTATGAGTTCCTATGACATTTATACATAGAATAACTGCTAAACCTAAGTTAAATTTCTCAAAACATATTACTATGTCTAATGAAGTCATCTTCTGTGATCTATGTTAAGCTTTCTTCCAAACCAACTTTAAATTACACTCAACCTGCTAAGCACATTATGAATTGCCCCACAGCAAACAGTAGATATGCTTATTTGGCCTAATTAACTACGATAAAAGGATCAGCAGGTAACACCTTGTGATATTTGCTGCAATTTCTAAAAAATATGCATAGAAATTGTACATACAAAAGCTGTTTAACAGAAACAATTTGTGGGCTCTTTAAACTTTGGGCAAATAAATGAGGGAAAACTGAAATAATATTTTATTTTTTAGACGATGGTAAGTTAAGATAATTTCCACTATCTAGTTTATACTAATCATTTGAAATAACTCTTATTAGCAGTGAACTGAATGCTTCTATCTGTAATTAAGCTAAGCTTTTGATACTTAGAACAATAAAATGATTGGTTTTCATTTATACACACCTCAGTTTTTCCACTTAAAAGACACATAAATACAGATTATTTTCCACTTTTGCCAAGAGATAAAACTGAGTTACTATTAATTTTATGTACACATTTCTATCAAGCATAAAAGGAGTGGTCAGCCTTCATTTCTAGCTAATTAATACAGTCATTGGATGACAAATGCCTTTTTTCTTAGCAGTCTGAGAATTCAAAAAAAAAAAAAAATAGCTTCCAGAGCTCTGCTATTACTTCAAGTATGAGAAACTGGGTTACTGCCTAAAAAAATAAGAAAATGTTTTTTTCAGATATAAAGCTCTGGTGATCATATCCCTAGAATTATAATAAAAAATGTTTTTAAACTTCTAGGTGTGTTTAAAACATGTCTTCTCGTTGATACATTTTTTGAGAGCAAGATTTTTTTTCTTTTTGGCAGTTGGGGAAGTATCCTATAGTCTCTACTGCTCCTTATAGGGAAGGAGATGGCGTTTGTTAGATAGAGCAAGTACTGTTTGCGACATAAACATTAGCCACCTTTGGCGATGGGGAAAAGAAAGTAATTGTGCTTCTCCTCCTTCCTCGGTGAAGCTCTCCTCAATCTCTTTTGTTTTCCAAGGTCTTCCCAACCTCTTAATTTTGAAGTATCCCAAGACATTCTCAGTCCTCTTCTTCAGCTACACTCACTTGGTGATTTCATTCAGGCCTGAGGTTTCACCCATCTTCTCTCTATTCTAATGCTCCCAAATTCTTATCTCAAGTCCAGATCTTATTCCCAAACTCCAGGTTCCTATATCCAACTGCTGCCTCGACATTTCTACTTGGATGTCAAATAGCATGCCAAAGTCAGCATGTCCAAAACTCAAATCCTATTCTTTCTCCACAGAGACTTTTGATCTAGGTGTTCCCTTTGCTGGACGACTCCCCATCACCCACCTCCTCCCCGTCCAATGGACACACACTCATGCACACATGCACACATGTACAAACCTGATTGCTGCTAGGCTAAACTCCTAACTTCTTTACCTTTTACAATCTTTGGTCAGATGCTGCTATCTTAAGGAGTCCTGCCCTGTCTGCCTTATTTAACACAGCAACCTGATCCTCTCTGTGACTTAGACCCCCTGACCCTACTTACTTTGCTCTACCTGTTTTGCTCACAGCACTTTAACCTTGAACAAGTTCAATCATCAAGCAGTGGAAATGGACAAGTCCAAAAATATTCACTTGCTAATTGCTTTACTATGTTTCTTACTTACTGTCAATACTGAATTTATCTGATAGCCAGGCCCACTACCTAGAAAAACCTTAAGCCAAGGCAAGAGTTTATCAGCAGAGATTATAACTGTACCTAAAATTTTTACTTTTTTCTTATCTCCCTATACTTCCACACATATCTAAGAGATTCACATACCAAATATCTTAGGTAAATACCTCTTATTAGTTACTGACATCTTCACACACAAAATCCATTCTCATGTTGTTTTCCAGATATGCTTCTTAGGATATCTAAATGGAAACCTTTGTTTCTTCATGTATGTAAATTGCAAACAGCATAAACAATTAATTTCATATTTTGTGCATGAAATTATTTGACTGACATTGGATGACATAGAAGTTACTGGTTGTTTACAGTTTAAAGTCCTTGTAAAGCAGTATCTGTTGGACTACATTTCTCAATATTTATCTAAAACTTACTATAAAATTTCTATCATCACCATTCTGGTCCACCAACACACACACACACACACACACACACACACACACACCCCCCAAAGGCCTGTCACAAGTCTTTCTTTTCTAAGTCATTGGTTTCCTGAAACAAAGGGAATATCTTTCCTGTTCTTTTCATTAGGAGATTTAGTATTTGCAAACTAAAAGTTTGATGGTAAAAATAGATGATTTCTATATGCTTTGTGTTAGGCATATACTGAGCCCTGTGTGTGTATTTGTTCATGTAAATCTGACAACAATCCTATGATGTATGTGTTATTATTAACCACTTTACAGGTTAGGAAATTAAGGAACCTTTACCATGGTGAATAAAGCTAGGTAAAAACCTGCACTCTTTACCCCAACTTCTGGTGTCCTTAACTCATTGTATAAGAACTTGTCCATTGACTGCATCAATTACATTACCAGCATCAACATTTTAAACTTATAGAATGTAATAACTTACAGATTTAAGAAACACATTTTATATACACACATACACACACACACACACACACACACACACACCCATGCACATACAACTAAAACAAAAGTTTCACAAACCAGTAATCAACCTTACTATTTTACTACATGCAAGGCACTCCAATAGTTTCAATGTTATTCTAGTCTGGTGTAATGTATTTTTTAATTTATCAACTCACTAAATTGACTTATACCTGAGTTCGAAATACTGTGAAAAACAGTAAATGATGATATTTAGCTTTTATTTTTCTATTACTCTATAAGCTTCTTAATCATTTATCAAATTTGATGCAAAAATGAATTTTAAAATTTCCTGATAATTCTGTTTTAAAAAACAATAAAAACATTCAGACTGTATCTACCCAAGAGAAGCATATAATCCAACACTTCAAAAGATTTAAGTTTTTAAATATTTTCTTAAACAGTAAAACTTACATGAAAACTATCTTTATAATCATGATAAAGCTAAGCACACAGTAGTCTCTCCATGTATATTACAATAAACATAACTATGTAGCAATAAGTAATAAAGTGGAAATTAGCCTTTTAAAAAATTTATTTTTGAGAGACAGAGAGAGGCAAAGCACAAGTCAGGGAGGGGCAGAAACAGAGAAGGAGACACATAATCCAAAGCAGGCTCCAGGCTCCAAGCTATCAGCAGAGAGCCCAACAAGGGGCTTCAACTCACAAACTGCGAGATCATGACCTGAGCCGAAGTCGGACGCTTAACCAACTGAGCCACCCAGGTGCCCCTAACCTTTTAAAATTTATTTACCAGCAAATATATTTTTAATTATTTGAAAGAAGTAATTAGTTTATTTTACTTTTTTTCTTGGGAAATTCAAGACTGGCTTCTATACACAAAAGTTTATAATTTAAAAAATTATAATTTTTAAAATGGCATTGTTGGGGCTCCTGGGTGGCTCAGTCGGTTAAGCGTCTGACTTCGGCTCAGGTCATGATCTCACAGTTCGTGAGTTCGAGCCCCGCGTTGGGGTCTGTGCTGGCAGCTTAGAGCCTGGAGCCTGCTTCAAATTCTATGTCTCCCTCTCTCTCTGCTCCTCCTGGCTCATGCTCTGTCTCTCTCTCCTTCAAAAATAAATAAAAACATTTTTTAAAAAGATATTAAAATGGCATTGTCTTGGTAAATAAAATAAATCACTTAAGCATAATTTATTCACAATGTGCAGTGGAATCATTCCTCTCAGAAATGAATATGACACCATTTTCATAGTTGAAATGACTTGGAAGGATATTATTTGTTTTTACCTAAAAGAACAAGTAAAAATACTGACTGGAGAAACTACATATTTCCAAACTAAGTTTAGCATTTATACATAAGATGAAATGTGAATCTTTGAAGACTGGCAAGGCCAATTCTCACCCCAAATAAGAGTCAGCCAGTCTTCATTTACTTGGGAAGAACAAGGTTAAGCTCATATTCAGAGACTGTGTCAAAAGCCCTATTACCAAGTACAACTACTAGCCATGTCCAGAAAAAAGTAGCTGGTCTAACTTCAATGAAGTTGACAGTAAATGCAATAAAAGAAAGGATGGATGGAAGGCTTGCAGGTAACCAATTGATTTGCAGGAAAGTTAGAGGTGGATTTTCATATTTGTGAAATGCTTTTGTGTAGGTATCATGAATTATACGTGGCCCATTTATAATGCATATTTTGTGGGAACTAACAGATACCAGGAGTGCAATAGTAGCCTAAAAGAGTAATAAAGAGAAATAGACTTCATCTTTGTAATCATACTTATGTCATTTATAAGTGTCACAGTTTATTTCCATAGATGGCCTCTTCCCGTCTTTGAACTTTCTCAAAAATAGGAAAATATACATAACTCAAATGCTATTTTATTCAAGTGCTAACTAAAGTTTTTGTCCTTGGACTTGACTAGTTAATTTTTAAAAAAATTTTTTTAATGTTTATTTTTGAGACAGAGAGACAGAGACAGAGACAGAGCATGAGTGGGAGAGGGGCACAGACAGAGAGGGAGACACAGAATCCAAAGCAAGCACCAGGCTCTGAGCTGTCAGCACAGAGCCAGAAATGGGGCTCGATTTCACAAACCGTGAGATCATGACCTGAGCTGAAGTCAAGATGCTCAGCCAACTGAGCTACCCAGGGGCACTTTGACTAGTTAATTTATTTTTTGTCCCCATGGATATTTTATTTTATTTTTTATTTTTATTTTTTTATTTTTTAAATTTTACATCAAAATTAGTTAGCATACAGTGCAACAATGATTTCAGAAGTAGATTCCTTGATGCCCCTAACCCATTTGGCCCATCCCCCCACCCACAACTCCTCCAGTAACCCTCAGTTTGTTCTCCATATTTACGAGTCTCTTCTGTTTTGTCCACCTCCCTGTTTTTATATTATTTTTGTTTCCCTTCCCTTATGTTCATCTGTTTTGTCTCTTAAAGTCCTCATATGAGTGAAGTCATATGATTTTTGTCTTTCTCTGACTAATTTCACTTAGCATAATGCCATCTGGTTTCATCCACATAGTTGCAAATGGCAAAGATTTCATTCTTTTTGATTGTCGAGTAATACTCCATTGTATATATATACCACTTCTTCTTTATCTATCTGTCCATCAATGGACATTTGGGCTCTTTCCATACTTTGGCTATTGTTGATAGTGCTGCTATAAACATGGGAGTGCATGTGTCCCTTCGAAACAGCATACCTATATTCCTTGGCTAAATACCTAGTAGTGCAATTGCTGGGTCGTAGGATAGTTCTATTTTTAGTTTTTTGAGGAACCTCCATACTGTTTTCCAGAGTGGCTGCACCAGCTTGCATTGCCACCAACAATGCAAAAGAGATCCTCTTTCTCTCCATCCTCGCCAACATCTGTTGTTGCCTGAGTTGTTAATGTTAGCCATTCTGACAGGTGTAAGGTGGTATCTCAGTGTGGTTTTGATTTGTGTTTCCCTGATGATGAGTGATGTTGAGCATTTTTTCATGTGTCGGTTGACCATCTGGATGTCTTCCTTGGAGAAGTGTCTATTCATGTCTTTTGCCCATTTCTTCACTGGATTAGTTGTTTTTTTGGGTGTTGAGTTTGATAAGTTCTTTATAGATTTTGGATACTAACCCTTTATCTGATATGCCATTTGCAAATATCTTCTCCCATTCTGTCAGTTGCCTTTTAGTTTTGCTGATTGTTTCCTTCACTGTGCAGAAGCTTTTTATTTTGATGAGGTCCCAGTAGTTCATTTTTGCTTTTGTTTCCCTTGCCTCTGGAGACGTGTTGAGTAAGAAGTTGCTGTGGGCAAGATCAAAGAGGTTTTTGCCTGCTTTCTCCTCGAGGATTTTGATGGTCTTCTGTCTTACATTGAGGTATTTCATCCATTTTGGGTTTATTTTTGTGTATGGTGTAAGTAAGTGGTCCAGGTTCATTCTTCTGCATGTCGCTGTCCAGTTTTCCCAGCACCACTTGCTGAAGAGACTGTCTTTATTACATTGGATATTCATTCCTGCTTTGTCAAAGATGAGTTGGCCATGTTTGTGGGTCCGTTTCTGGGTTCTCTATTCTGTTCCATTGATCTGAGTGTCTGTTCTTATGCCAATACCATACTGTCTTGATGATTACAGCTTTGTAGTATAGCTTGAAGTCTGGGATTGTGATGCCTCCTGCTTTGGTTTTCTTTTTCAAGATTGCTTTGGCTATTCAGGGTCTTTTCTGGTTCCACACACATTTTAAGATTATTTGTTCTACCTCTGTGAAGAATGCTGGTGTTACTTTGATAGGCATTGCATTGAATATGTAGATTGCTTTGGGTGGTGTCGACATTTTAACAATATTTGTTCTTCCTATCCAGGAGCATGGAATCTTTTTCAATTTTTTGGGTCTTCTTCCATTTCTTTCATAAGCTTTCTATAGTTTTCAGTGTATAGATTTTTCACCCCTTTGGTTAGATTTATTCCAAGGTATTTTATGGTTTTTTTGTGCAACTGTAAATGGGATCAATTCCTTGATTTCTCTTTTTGTCGCTTCATTGTTGGTATATAGGCATGCAACTAATTTCTGTGCATTGATTTTATATCCTGCAACTTGGCTGAATTCATGAATCCATTCTAGCAGTTTTTTGGTGGAATCTTTTGGGTTTTCCATATAGAGTATCATGTCATCTGCGAAGAGTGAAAGTTTGACCTCCTCCTGGCCGATTTGGATGCCTTTTATATCCTTCTGTTGTCTGATTGCAGAGGCTAAGACTTTCAATACTATGTTGAATAACAGTGGCGAGAGTGGACATCCCTGTCTTCTTCCTGACCTTAGGGGAAAGCTCTCATTTTTTCCCCATTGAGGATCATTTTAGCGTTGGGTCGTTCATATATGGCTTTTATGATCTCGAGGTATGCTCCTTCTATCTCTACTTTCTTGAGGGTTTCTATCAAGAAAGGATGCTGTTTTTTGTCAAATGCTTTCTCTGCATCCATTGAGAAGATCACATGGTTCTTGTCCTTTCTTTTATTGATGTGATGAATCACATTGTTTTGTGGATATTGAACCAGCCCTGCATCACAGGTATAAATCCCGCTTGGTCGTAGTGAATAATTTTTTTCATGTATTGTTGGATACGGTTGGCTAATATCTTGTTGAGGATTTTGCATCCATGTTCATCAGGGAAATTGGTCTATAGTTCTCCTTTTTAGTGTGGTCTTTGTCTGGTTTTGGAATCAAGGTAATGCTGGCTTCATAGAAAGAGTTTGGAATTTTTCCTTCCATTTCTATTTTTTGGAACAGTTTCAAGAGAATAGGTGTTAACTCTTCCTTAAATATTTGGCAGAATTCCCCTGGAAAGCCATCTGGCCCTGGATTCTTGTTTTTTGGCAGGTTTTTGATTACTAATTCGATTTCTTTAGTGGCTATGGGTCTGTTCATATTTTCTATTTCTTCCTGTTTCAGTTTTGGTAGCGTATGTTTCTAGGAATTTGTCCATTTATTCCAGATTGCCCATTTTATTGGCATATAATTGCTCATAATATTCTCTTATTATTGTTTTTATTTCTGTTGTGTTGATTGTGACCTCTCCTCTTTCATTCTTGATTTTATTTATTTGGGTCCTTTCCTTTTTCTTTTTGATCAAACTGGCTAGTGGTTGATCAATTTCGTTAATTCTTTCAAAGAACCAGCTTCTGGTTTCACTGATCTGTTTTACTGTTTGTTTTTGTTTTTTGGGGTTTTTTTTGTTTTGATAGCATTAATTTCTGTTCTAATCTTTATTTTTTCCTGTCTGCTGCTGGTTTTGGGTTTTATTTGCTGTTCTTTTTCCAGCTCCTTAAGGCATAAGGTTAGGTTGTGTATCTGACATCTTTCTTCCTTCTTTAGGAAGGTCTGGATTGCTATATACTTTCTTGTTATGACTGCCTGTGCTGTGTCCCATAGGTTTGGGTTGTGGTTTGACTAGTTAATTTAAAAAACTACACTTGGGGGTGCCTGGGTGGTTCAGTCGGTTAAGTGGCCGACTTCGGCTCAGGTCATGATCTCACAGTCCGTGAGTTCGAGCCCTGTATCAAGGCTCTGTGCTGACAGCTCGTAGTCTGGAGCCTGTTCAGATTCTGTGTCTCCTTCTCTCTGACCCCCCCCCCCATTCATGCTCTGTCTCTCTCTGTACCAAAAATAAATAAACGTTAACAATAAATAAAAACAAATAAATAACAATAAAAAACTACACTTGTCCAGGGCAGTTGGGACACTGCCCACAAGATGGTCATGTCCATAACCCTCCCATTTGTTTCCTCCACTGGAAGGACTTGAGAACATAAGAAAGCAACATGCTGAAATGTTATAATTCTTTTTTTGAGTCTATGCTTTCATATGGAAACAAAAGCCTCTTGTTCCTGGCAACTTGATTCCTGAAATACTTGCCTGCTCTCTCTAAATTGCCTGCACTCTTTTCTATATTGCACAATCAAAAAAGTGAAATACCAAAGAGATTTAGCAAATCTATTTGATGCCCACCCTGAGAAGGGCAGGAGAGGACTGCTCACCCATTTGCTTCTTTTCCTCCTGCAAGTTCAAGACAGGTCTCAATTAGATCAATGGTTCAAATCTAACAGTTTATGTTCATAGCCTTGAGTCTCTATACAAGCCCTGTCCTTGGCTGAGGAACCAAATGAGAATATTCTTTACTGAAGTGGACTTAGTCAGGCTTGGGCCATCAGTGTTCACTCATGATTAGAGCAAATGGAGTTCTAGGTAAGAGACTTCGGATTCATTCTATAGGCCTCAGAAGTTGTGTCTCAATCTACAAACTCCAGATATTTCTAGATCAGTGATCACACATGTGTGTATGTAATGAGTGTGATGTGTGTGTGTAGATGTGTAAAGAGATTTTATGTCTTTTGTTCATTTTGGGGAAAACACAAAAAAGTGAAACTCTGATTCTTTTCTTTGATAATTATTCTGAGCCATAGATGGCAATTAATCTGACAATCTCATTCTTACTTCCTGTCCTTTGGGAGGTAAGATTGTTTGTGAACCTTAATTATTGTTTGTAAAGCTACCATTTTTTCTCCTTTGCTGAGAGAGAAAGTTCCCCTAAAGTAGACATTGAAGAGATAAAAGTTCTGCTTTGGGAAATTTAGAAATATGAAAGTCAGCTGAGTGAAAGAGAGAACAAAGAAATCAGAAGAACAGCTTTCCTCATTCATTGAACAAACACATAGTGTTTATTATGTTCCAGGTTCTCTTCTAAATACTGGGGGTGGGAGAGGGGGCGGGGAGTAAGCACGTGAGATCAACATACCTATACTTAAACTACAGTGGGAGAAACTGAGAATGAAAACACATACACAATAACTTATTTAGAATATAAACCGCAGATAGGTACTTTTTTAAAAATCAGGGAAAGAGGCAGAGAGTGTAGGTCAGGTACATTTTACCTAAGGAAGGTATATTAGTTTTCTATTGCTCTATAACAAATTTATCACAAATTTAGTAGCCTAATACTATATCCATCTTGACTTTGGTGGTCTGCTGCTTAGGATCTCACAAAGCTGCAATCAAGAATAAGTTGGCTGGGGCGCCTGGCTGGCTCGTTGGTTAAGCGACTGACTTGGGCTCAGGTCATGATCTTGCAGTTTGTGAGTTCGAACCCTGTGTCAGGCTCTGTGCTGACAGCTCAGAGCCTGGAGCCTGCTTCAGTTTCTATGTCTCCCCCTCTCTCTACCCCTTCCCTGCTCACATTCTGTGTCTCTCTGTCTCTCAATAATAAAAACAACAGTTTTTTAACCCTATTGAAAAATCATTGAAATTGTTTCCTATCATTTGCTGTCACATTAGTAAAATGAACATCCCATATGTTGTATTTGTAAAGGCATACAAATAAGTGTTTCTGTAGGATTCAATTCTCTAGTCAAATGATAGGTGCATTATACATTTTAAAAGATATAGTAGAAACTTTCCCAGTGGAACTTCTAGATCAGTGCTGTCCAATAAAATATAATGCAATCCAAATATGTAATTTAAATTTTTAGTAGCCACAGAAAGAAAAAAGAAAAGATAAAATTAATATTCTTCAGCATATATTTTATTTAACCCATTATGCCCAAAAGATTATAATTTCAGCATGTAACCAATATAAAAAGTTATTAAAGAGATATTTTACATTCTTTTTATCTTCAAAATCTAGTGTGTATTTTACACTTGCTGTATATCTTAGTGCAGATGCTAAATTTTTATAAGTAATATTTGATTTATATTTAAATTTCACATATACATAGTTGTAAAAATAGATTTACATATCAAAGTTGCTCTAAATATATTTAAAAGCTTTTCAATTATTGAATTATTAGTTTTTTAATTTAACTTTAAATTAATTTATATTAAATTTAAAAAAATTCATTTCTGTTAAACTAATCTCATTTCAAGCACTTAATAGTCAAGTGTAGCTAATGGCTATGGTACTAGATAGCACAGATATAAATTAACCAGATTAACCAAAACTTTCCATTCTCTCTGTTCACCAAACTGACTGACAAAAAGTAAATATTTGCAGCTAGGAAGCTACCCTTTGGTAGCATTTTTCCTGACAATTGAGTTTTATATTTACAAGGATGAAGTTGCATTGTTATGAAATATGGTTGATCTCTTTGTTTTGTTATTGTAATTGTGCAATTTGATCAACATTACAAAACATTGATGTAAAATGAATTCATTGCTTTGGAAAAACTTAATAAAGGAACATTCACTTAATAACAATCTATTGATTTAGAACTGGACAAGATGACCGTAAATGCTTGGGAAAACACTATAAAAATATAGAAGAATCCTGTACTCCTTTTGCTTGGCAAATTTTTTTAAATTCTTGCTACACTTTAGGGATGCCTGGGTGGCTCTGTCAGTTAAGCCTCTGACTCGGTTTCCACTCAGGTCACGATCTCATGCTCCCTGGGTTTGAGCCCCACATTGGGCTCTGCGATGGTGGCACAAAGCCAGCTTGGGATTCTCCCTCTCTCCCTCTCTTTGTTCCTCCCCCACTCGTGCTGTCTCTGTCTCTCTCAAAATAAATAAATACACTTTAAAAAATAAAAAATAAATAAATAAATTCCTGCTACACTTTGAAAGGACAGAAACTGGAAATAATAAACAATTTGGGGGCTAACTATTGAGATAATCATATAATTTTCCTCCTCTTAACTGTTCAAGTAATTGCATCAAGAGTTTTACTAATATTTTATTTCTATGCTTTCAAGTTATTCCCTTAATACACTATTGAGTTTAAATTGTTATTATTTTATCATTATTTTTGTACTTATTTGTATTTTTATTTTTCCATGCCTGATTTCTAGCATCCAATGCCTGCCCTGAAGCCATTTACATATTTTTAAGAATTGCATGACCTGAGGCCCTATGTCTGATAGAAGATACGATGACAAACTGCGTTCTTCTCAGGCAATTGCTTCAGATTTCCGTTAGACATACATGGCATAGCTGTTCTCAGTCTCTAATGGACATAAATAAGGCAGAATAAATCGGTTCTTTATTTGGGGAATGGGAAGATCCTAAATTACTTTCTTTGTGTCTCCCAGTGTGAACTAGAAATAAAAGGCACATTTTCCTTTGTACAGTCTATTGCCTGAAGTGTAGAGAAAATGAGTAATATCATTTGAAACACTATCTAAATAATGCTGCTTAATTAGTTTTCTGCTTTAATTTCATATCACTCTCTTTAGCAATTTAATGTTTTTGGCTGCAAGTAACAGACCAACATTATAGAAATGTAAAGACCTTTATTTCAACAAAGAGGGTTGTATAAAAAAAAGAAAACGTTTACACTACCGGTAGATAGAATTTTTAAATGAGTGTCATGATTTAGTAACCAGATCCAAACATACATTTATTTGTTCCCTTGTGATCTTTTTTCAAATATGAACCATTACAACAAAATATTAAAATAGTCTGATTTTACAAATAGACCATTAATTGTGTATTAGAAAATGTTTTAAAAAGAACTTTTTGAAAGTTTCATGTTCAATTTTTATTTCTCAAAATATTATATACTAATAACATCTTAATATGTTAGTGAGAATACAATGTTTCTGTATCACTAATAAAAGAAAATAAAAATATTATTTATCTAAAATTATAAAAAAGAAGTAACTATATAGGTGATTGCAAGGTTGGTTTGTGGTTTGATTATGCCAAGAAAGATCTAGACCTTTAAGTTTTCTATTCTGTTACCCTTGTGCTGTGGTTATGTCTCTTCTCATGGTTGCAGCATGACTGTTAAAGTTCCAAGCATCATGCAATTCTATAACAGCATCCCAGGAAGAAAAGATAAAGATGGAGGGAAATAGAGCTTTCCTCCTAGATCTCTTTCTATCAGAAAGGATTATCTTTTGCAGAATTCCCAATAGATTTCTCTTTGTATCTCATTGCTCAGAACTGGGTTATATGCTACTTCTGGCTGCAAGAGACTTTAAGAAAGTGAATATCTCTTTTTTCAGCTCTAGCTGCAGGCGGGCATAAAAATGGGAATGGGGATGGTGGTGGGGGGCGGGAGGGAGCTGGAGAAAAGGAATTGGGAATGGCTAATAGATTAAAAACAAGCACTATCCTGTTTCACTGCTCTATTTTTCTTTTAATTAATACATTTGATTTTTTTCTATTTTTCCTTTGTGCTTATCCAAGTTGATATCAGCTTTCCCTTATAGGACTTAATATTTCTATCCAAACACTTTTAATGTTTTTCCTGATTCATTGAGTACATCCCAGCCAGTCCCTTTTAACTTGCTTGGCTTTCTTTTGTGCCATCACTTTGAAGGCAAGTCTCAGCTTCTGTTTCTAACATAAATACTAGGTGGTCACCACATTCCAAATAGTTCATCACACTTGAGATGTTTTCAGTCACTTGCTTCAAAACATAATCTCATGAGATCAGACTCTCCATTCTCCTGTTATTTCCAAAAGCACACTTTAGTGCTCATGTTTCCATGGCATACTTTTTCCCTTAGCAATATCAGATTAATCAAATTCCCTCTGACCATTCTTCTGTCAGAGTAGAAAGAGTCAAGGTCAGAATCTTCTTTCCAGCCTCCGACTAAAGTAGAATTGGCATTAGGAGAGTGCCATATTAGTACATTCATGCTTAGATAAAAGAGATTCTTACAGAAACTGAGCTTGGATTTAGACAAATATAGGTATATCTGATAAATTGTGAGCATCACCAGCCTGAAGGCATGGGTTGATGTGAGTACAGAGAAAAAGACAAAGGCTTTTATGTATTTTTTACTACAAAATCATTCTCAAAATTAACAACTATGATGTCATCTATATGTGCCAAGGGCCAACTCTTCTCTGGATTAACTTCCATGTCCAATATAATTTTTTTAAAGGAAAAGTGATGAAAATATGCCAGTTTTAAGTCTTCCCCCACCAACATACATACACACAATTAATCTCAACAGTATTCCCCCAAATTACTTAGAATTTAGGCCAACTTGGGGCGCCTGGGTGGCTCAGTCGGTTAAGCGGCCGACTTCGGCTCAGGTCACAATCTCGCGGTCCGTGAGTTCGAGCCCCGCGTCGGGCTCTGTGCTGACAGCTCGGAGCCTGGAGCCTGTTTCAGATTCTGTGTCTCCCTCTCTCTGACCCTCCCCCATTCGTGCTCTGTCTCTCTCTGTCTCAAAAATAAATAAACGTTAAAAAAAAACTATAAAAAAAAAGAATTTAGGCCAACAAAAGACTTTTTCAGAAAGGAATATTTATTACTAAGTCTGTGACATTGTTTACTGTTGCTGTACATGGTGATAATAAAAATAAGGCCATTTTTAGTCAGTTTTATTCCTATTTCTAAATTCTCTACAGATAATGCTCCCCTCCCCCCAACTGCCTATACTTGGAGCTGATCATGACTACTATCCCATCCTTGGTATGTCACTAGGGGAAATGAAGACATTTTGTATGTTCACATTGTGGAAGAATTGTCTCAGTGTTTGTATATAATATATCAGAGGCAGATATTCCTTAATTTATGGATGAAAAAAAACTAGGGCTAAGAAAAGTTTATGAAGTAATTAGCAAATCCAGAATAAGTCAGATTCATCAGGTTCCAAAACCCATGCTTTCTAATGGATACCAACTAGCTTTTAAGAACTCATGAGACTTGGATTCTAGTCTCAAACCTCCTGTTCCTGATCTGGAAAAGAGCAGCCTTGGGTGAACTGATACCTGTGATTTCTTTTAGCTAAAAAATTGAACTATCTTTTTTGGGTACTCTCTATGGCTCAACCATTAAGGTAAGGATTTTACATATGTTACTTATTTAAAAACAAAAACTAAAAAAAAGCTAGTAAAGTAGGGGAGAAAATTAAGATGCAGAAAGATTAAATAAAATGCTGAGGGAACTCTAGAGTTAGCAAATAGTGGAACTGAGATTTAAATTCAGACCTATCTGGTTCATGAGGACACATACTTAACCTAAAATACCTATTGCTTTAAAGAAATTGTTCTCAATTAGAGATGTATGTCAAAATATGTAGAGTTAAAGGGTGGATTTTTAAAAGCATATTGAACATTACAGATTATTTTATATTCACATTTCATAAATATATTTTATAGGACAAATTCTGGAAATTATTCCCATCTGTTATATTCATAGATAAAGGAAATGTCAACATATGTAGAGTCAGAAGCTAGAGAGAGACATAAGTTTGATTCTCTCCAGAATTTAAAAATCATAATGAACAAATCAAAACTTCCAGGCCTAAGCATGAAGAGATGAGAATACAGAAGGGTGAGGGTGATGTGTGGAAGCTTCTTCACTGAATGTTTTTTCCTGAGGATTGAAATCACACTTGCCTCAACTGAGTTAAATTTCTATCCTTCTACAGACATTGACAGTCTTGATATTTTTGTCTTTTTTGTAATTCCATCTGGTTATCCTATAATATGTATAGGCTACAGCGGTAAAAAGATGGTTACATATTCTATCTTCATGGAGCAAATGGTCTTACATGTAGGAAAGCTTATAAACCAATCTCAGACTCTTTCTGCAGCTGAGTGGGATGTCATTGGCAAGTATTGAATTCATAGAGAATTTCCTTGCTGATGTGCAGTCCTGGCCAGAAGCCACATTAACTTTTTTCATCTCTGGGGAAAAGCTGGCAAGAAGCAAGGTGCCAAAGCTAAACTTTACCTACTTCAAGTTTTGCCAGGGAACAGCCCTGTTTGCTCCCAACTCAACACAAGCTCATAAAATCTATTTCTGTCCTGTGGCACTTGAGCAGATGTCGCTTATTGGGAATTTGTCTGGACTAGAGATGAGAATAAAGGTGAGAATAGAGAGGAAAGGATAGATTCAAGGATCATTATGAAGGAAAAATTGTTTGGTGAGTGACTGGATGTGGATGCCAATGATTAAAAAAAAAGCAAAGATTCCACTTTTTAGCTTGGGTGGTTTGAGAATGGTTATCATTTGATAGAAATATCAGCCAACAAGATAATTTGAGATGTACTTTGGATAAACTGATAAGAACACCTATGTGGAAACATGAACAGATATATGTTCAACATCAAAAAATTAGGGTAAAAAGTGACATTCATGTTCCTTTTAATATTTGAATCAAAGTCTACATAATCTTCTCTCCCCAACTACAATCTTTAATCCCATAATAACCCACTCAGTTTCACATGTGATTCTAGATACTTATGGAGAAAAAGTAGAAAATTTAGTCAATTCCCTATAGGATTTCTGTTCTTTGCTTCTCCTACATAACATTACTGAGTACTGCTTTATAACAGGTACCATTTTAAGTTTTCACATGTATTTGTGCATATAATCTTCACAAAAAACATGAGAAGGAGGTATCATCACACCCATTTTGCTTATGAAGTTACCAAAGCCCAGAGCCAGGAGTTACACACAACCTGTCTAGATTCAGAGACCTTATCCTTCCTTGTCTCTTGTACTCTGCTGCCTCTATCCTCATGGACAGTTGTGGTACCTGGTGATGTATTGGGAACAAGCAGTATAGCAACCTGTCACAATCCTTGTTCCCTGCTGGGAGTTCAGTGGTGATCTAAGGCTTGTCTGACCCCCAAAGCACAGTAGAAACCCATTCCTGGTTTGCTGCCCAAATTGATAATGACTAGGGCACTCACTGCCACCAAAATCTAGGGTCCCAGGGCCTATGTGGCTCCCAACTCAATAAAGATGGTGCCTAATAAAAGATTCCTGGGACATCTGGGTAGCTTAGTCAGATAAACATCTGACTCTTGGTTTTGGTTCCCGTCATTATCTCACAGTTCATGAGTACAAGCTCCACATTGGGCTCCACACTCACAGCACAGACCCTGCCTGGGATTCTTTCTCTGCCTCTCTCTCTCCCTCTTTCTCTCTTTCTGTATCTCTCTCTCTCAAAATAAATAAATAAACATTTAAAAAAAAGATTCTCCTCTCTGCTCTCACTGGAAAAATACATTTCTCAGAGTATGCCCCTGCATCTAGTCAGGGTATCCAATGTTACACCTCTTGAGTGACACAGATCATCAGTACACACACACACACACACACACACACACTCAAGAGGCATCTATACAGCCGGGTTTCCAGCCTTCTCCCTGGACATCATAGGCCCTGGAGTTATGTCCCAGACCCCTTGGAGAACCTGTGTCTAATTCTTGATATTTGCTCTTAGTTAGGGTCCTTAAACCCATCAAATATTCTAATAATATTGAGCTTCAAGGAAAAAGCAATCTATTGTCTCCGTATATGTCCTCCTGTGGTCTACTTGACTCCTATGTAAATTTACTCACCTTCCTGAATTTCCCTCAACTTATTTTGAGCTTGGCATATTGAGTAATTGTTCTCAAAACAAAGAACGTCCACCCACAAGTAAAAGAAACCATTAAGAAATTTGACATGGTCAATTCTTTAATTAAAAAATAATTCTTAAAGGTTTCCTTTGTTGCATATACCCTACCTAGGAATGGAACCTAAGTAAGAGGCAAGAACGTGCCAGCGCAGCTTATTAGGAAATTCTTCCATAGACTTAACCTAAATCCATGAGTGATATAGTTTATTATAATGAATATCAATTAGAATCATCTATAGTAGTTCAATAAATATTTATTAAATATCTATATGATCCAGGCACATGTGCCAGATGATGGGACTTTGAGGATGAAGATATTGTTCCAGTCATCAAGACTCATTTTGTTACACCCATGAGAATGGCTATTATTACAAAAATTAAGAAGAAAGTAATGAGTGTTTGACAAGGATGTGGAAAAATTGGAAGCCTTTTGCATTGCTGGCAGAGACATATAATGGTACAATCACTATGGAAAACAGTATGGCCAGTTCCACAAATAATTAAAAATTACTTACTATAATAGTCCAGCCAACTCCTCTTCTGGATATATACCCAAGTAAATTGAAACAGGGACTTGAACAGAAATTTATATGCCTGTTTTCATAGCAGCATTTTCACAATAGCCAAAAGGTAGAAGCAACCCAAGTGTCCATCAACAGATGAAGGGATAAACAAAATGTGGTATAAACATACAGTGGAATATTAATCAGTCTAAAAAAGAAGGAAATTCTGATATACAACAAAATGTATGAAACTTAAAGATATCATATTAAGTGAAATAAACTAGGCACAAAAGGGCAAATATTGCATTACCTCACTTATATAAAATACCAAAGAGTAGTCAAATTCATAGACATAGAAAGAATGATTGTTGCCAGGGAATGGAAGGAGGGAGAAGTGGGCAGTAGGGAGTTATTGTTTAATGGATCTTGGGCTTCAATTTGGGAAGATGGAGAGTTCTCTGGAGGGTGGTGGTGATAATAGCACTATAATGTGAATGTTATGTGTGTTTTAGCAAAATTTAAAAAATTTTTATTTTAATTAAATAATTTAGCCTGGTGTGGGGAAAAGACTGATAAACAAGCAAGTATTTAACAGTCCCATGAGTGTTAACACAGTGATAATGCAGCATAGGTTCTACATCCTGAATTAGGGTCTACATGCCTAACACTTTCCACAAGTAGACCTTTTATTTAAAGTCAGAAGATAGATCAATGTTTCAAGGAAAAGTTAAGATGATGGAGGAGTAAGGGGAAGCTAGGCTTGCCTCATCCTTTGAACACATATTTGATAAATATCAAATTATTATGAACACCCAAGAAATCGATCTGAGAACTGAAAGAACAAAATTGCACAACTAGACATAGAAAAAACGACCAGATAGTGGAAGACAGGAGCTGCAGACAGTTGATTTGGGGGAGAGAAGAGCTGCAGGTACCACAAAGGGGAGGGAGCCATGATCAGAGAGAGAGAAGCAAGACAGAAAGAATGAAAGCATATTAAGGGAACTGCACAAGGAAAATTCTTCTCCAAAACAATTCACTGGGGAAAGGGAAAGGGGCTGAATACCACAAGTTTTTATAAGCAGCTGAGTGCAGAGTGTGAAGTTTCAGAGGTCTGTGCCATTGCCATGGTTGTGCCTGGCAGGCTTGGTGGTGTTCCCGTGGGGAAGGAAGGCAGAGACTCAGGAGCAGGCAGTGTAGTCTGAGGATCTCCTGGATTGCAGGGGCAGAAATAGTTCCCCTGCTTGGAGTGCATTTGGGAGTGGCAGCACATCCTCTCAGGGAGCAAAAGAACTGGCAGTGCCAGCATGGTGCCCTATTCCTTAGCATTGGAACAAAGACACCAGCTGAGGGCAGCAAACCTCAGTGCCAGCTTTTAGCTGCACTTTACCATAAACTTGGAATTGTTTCCAGTGGAGCAACTGATTTCTGGGAAAAGCTGGCCCTGGCCACAGCACAGCCAGACCCTCCTCCCCTCACCCCCAGAGAATCAGCAGGGGTCTGCACCACATAGATCTCTAAAATTTGGAGTTGTGATACCCAGTAGCCCTTGAGGTCAAACAAAGGAGTGCTTTGCTGCCTGGCAGGTGGACAGCCTGGACACAGGCAGGGTGAAAGTAGGGATCTAACAGAAGCCAGAGGCATAAGAGAGGTACTTATTTGCTCTTGTGTGAGGGCTTCCTGAAGAATGAAGGGTACAGGCTCCCCACTCTGGGGAGGCCAGAGCAGGGTGACACCATTTCCCTCCCTGCCCATTAGCACTCACCAACTTCAGGGAGCAAACAGCGCCAACCAGTGGAGGCCCCAGCCACTTACACCAAGCTCTGTATCCCTGCTTCCTGCAGATGCATCTCCACTCAGGCAAGTCAGCTGGAGAATCACAGCAGCAGGCCCGTCCCTGAGAACACCAGCACAAACTCCTTGCACACACCAAGTCTACTGGTCATAGAGTGCTGCTAAGCTTCACCTCTAGAGAAAATAAGATCAAGCATCCTTTTTTTTGATCTAGCTTCTTTTAATAAGCGACCAAAACACACTGAGGATCTAGCTTCCTTTTTTTTTTTTTTTTCTTAAACCTCTTCTTAATACAGCCATTACTCCCAGGAACATGAATACAATAGACTTTCCTAGTAATCACACACAAAAAACACAGTGACCCAGACAAAATGACAAGATGGAGGAATTTACTCCAAAAGAAAGATCAGGAAGAAGTCATAGCCAGGGATTTAATCAATACAGATATAAGTAAGATGTCTGAATCAGAATTTAAAACAATAATGATAAGGACACTAGCTGGGCTTCAGAAAAACACAGAAGACACTAGAGAACACCTCACTGCAGAGATAAAAGAACAAAAACTAGTCAGGCCAAAATAAAAAATGCTATAACTGACATGCAAAACCAAATGAATGTAATGACAATGAGGATGATGAAGCAGAGAAAAGAATCACTAATACATAAGACAAAACTATGGAAAATAATAAAGCTGAAAAAAAGAGGGAAAAGAAAGGTATCATGAAAATAGACTTAGGGAACTCAGTGACTCCATAGAGTATAATAACATTCATATAATAGGAGTCCCAGAGGTAGAAAAAAAAAGGAGCATAAGGTTTATTTGAGCAAATTATAGCTGAAAACTTCCCATAATGTGGGGAAGGACACAGACATTGAAACCCAAGAAGCACAGAGAACTCCCCTTAAATTCAACAAAAGCGGGCCATCACCAAGACATATCATAGTCCAATTCACAAAATACACAGACAAGGAATGAATCCTGAAAACAGCAGGGTGGGGGGTGGGGGGGAGTCCCTAACCTAAAAGGGAAGACAGCTTAGGTTCACAGAAGACTGTCTGCAGAAACTTGGCAGGCCAGAAAGGAGTGGCAGGATATATTCAATGTGCTGAATGGGAAAAATATGCAGCCAAGAATACTTTATTCAGTAAAGCTGTCATTCAGAATAGAAGGAGAGATAAAGAGTTCCCCAGACAAAAAAAAAAAAAAAAAAACTAAAGGAATTCGTGACCACCAAACCAGCACTGCAAGAAATATTAAAGGGGACTTTTGAGTGGAAAAAAAAAAAAGACCAAAAGCAACAAAGACTAGAAAGGAACAGAGAACATCATCAGAAACACCAACTTTACAGCTAACAGAATGGCACTAAATTCATACCTTTCAATAATCACTCTGAATATAAAGGGACTAAATGCTCCAATCAAAAGACATGCTAGGGTATCAGAATGGATTAAAAAAAGAGAGAGAGACAGAGAGACAGAGAGAGAGAGAGAGAGAGAGAGAGACCCATCAATGTGCTGGCTAGAGGAGACTCATTTTATACTTAAAGGCATCTGCAGACTGAAAGTGAGGAAATGGAGAACCATCTAACATGCTAATGGATGCCAGAAGAAAGCTGGTGGAGCCATACTTATATCAGATAAACTAGATTTTATTTTTTACTTTTTATTTTTGTATTTGGTATAGAGATCATGTGCAAGTGGGGGAGGGGGCAGAGAGAAAGAGAGGAGAGGAGAGAGAGAGACAGAGAGAATCTTAAGCAGGCTGCAGGCTCAGCACAGAGCCTTAGGCGGGGCTTGGTCCCACAATCCTTGGATCATGACCTGAACTGAAATCAAGACTCAGATGCCCAACTGACTGGGCCATCCAGGCACCCTAAGTACAGAGACTGAGATCATACCGTGCATATTTTCAGACCACAACACTATGAAACTTGAAGTTAACCACAAGAAAAAATTCAGAAGTACCATAAATACATGGAGATTAAAGAACATCCTACTAAAGAATGAATGGGTTAACCAGGAAATTAAAGAAGAAAAAAATACATGGAAGCCAATGAAAATGAAAACACAAAAGTCCAAAACTTTTGACATGCAGCAAAGGCAGTACCAAGAGGGAAATATATTGCAGATCAGCCCCACATTAAGAAGCAAGACAAGTCTCAAATACACAACCTAACCTTACACCTTAAGGAGACAGAAAAAGAACAACAAATGAAGCCTGACGCTAGCAGGAGGGAAATAATGAAGATTAGAGCAGAAATAAACAATACAGAAACAAACAAAAAACAATTAGAACACATCAACAAAACTGAGAGATGGTTCTCTGTAAGAATTAATAAAGTTGATAAGCCCCTAGCCAGACTTACCAGAAAGAAAAGAGAAAGGACCCAAATAGATAAAATCATGGTGGAAAGAGGAGAGATCACAACCAACACCACCATTGTAAGAGAATACCATGAAAAATCATATGCCAACAAACTGGACAATCTGAAAGAAATGTACAAATTCCTAGAAACTCACAGGAAGAAATCAAAAATTTGAACACACTTATAACCAGGAAAGAAATTGAATCAATGATCAAAAATCTCCCAACAAACAAAACTCTCTCCAGGTGGCTTCCCTGGAAAATTCTACCAGACATTTAAAGCAAAGTTAATACCTTTCCTTTTCAATCTGTTCCAAAAAACATAAATGGAAGGAAAACTTCCAAATTCATTCCATGAGGCCAGCATTACCTTGATTCCAAAACCAAAGACCCCACCACATAAGAGAATTATAGGCCAATATTCCTTATGAACATCGATGCAAAAATTCTCAATAAGATACTAACAAATAGAATCCAACAGTACATTAAAAGAATTATTCACCATAATAAAGTGGTATTTATTCCTGGGCTACAGGGCTGGTTCAATATCTGAAAATCAATCAATGTGATATACCACATTTAAAAAAAGAAAGGATAAGAACCATATGATCCCCTCAATAGATGAAGAAAAATCATTTGACAAAATACAGCATCATTCTTGATAAAAACCCTCATACCTCAACATCATAAAAGCCATATACAAAAAAAACCCACAGCTAATATCATCCTCAATGGAGAAAAACAGAGAGCTTTTCCTCTATGATTAGGATCAAGACATGAATGTCCACTCTCACCATTACTATTTAACATAGTACTGAAAGTCTTAGCCTCAGCAATCAGAAAACAAAAAGAAATAAAAGGCATTCAAATCAGCAAGGAAGAAGTCAAACTTTCACTATTTACAGATAGCATGATACTTTATGTAGAAAACCTGAAAGACTTCACCAAAAAACTTCTAGAATTAATACATGAATTCAGCAAAGTCACAGGATACGAAATCAATGTACAGAAATTGGTTGCATTTCTATACACCAATAATGAAGCAGCAGAAAAAGAAATAAAGGAATCAATCCCATTTACAATTGCACCAAAAACCATAAGATGCCTAGGAATAAACCTAACCAAAGAGGTTAAGATCTGTACTCTGAAAACTATGTAACACTTATAAAGGAAATTGAAAAGGACACAAAGAAATGGAAAAAACATTATATTTTGATGGATTGGCAGAACAAATATTGCTAAAATGTCTATACTCTTCAAAGAAATCTATATATTTAATGCAATCCCTATCAAAATACCACCCACATTTTTCACATGTTTTTTAGAACATAGAATCTAAAATTCATATGGAACCATAAAAGACCCCAAATAGCCAAAGTAATCCTGAAAATGAAAAGCAAACCAGGAGACCTCACAATTCCAACTTCAAGCTATATTACAAGCTGTAGTCATCAAGACAATATGGTATTGGCACAAAAACAGACACATATATCAATGGAACAGAATTGAAAACCTAGAAATGGACCCACAACTATATGGTCAACTAATCTTCAATGAAGCAGGAAAGAATACCCAATGGAAAAAAGACAATCTCTTTACCAAATGGTGTTGGGAAGCCTCACAACAATACACAGAAGAATGAAATTGAACCACTTTCTTACATCATACACAAAAATAAGTTCAAAATTGGATGAAAGACCTAAATGTGAGACAGGAAACAAAGAAAATCCTAGAGGAGAACACATCAGCAACCTCTTTGACCTCAGCTGGAGCCACTTCTTACTAGACATGTTGCCAGAGGTAAGAGAAACAAATGCAAACATTAACTATTGGGACTTCATCAAGATTTAAAAAAACAAAACAAAACAAAAAACAAAACAAAACAAAACAAAACTTCTGCACAGAAAGGAAACAATCAACAAACCTAAAAAGCAGCCAATGGAACAGGGAAAGATATTTGCTAAAGACATATCTGTTAAAGGGTTAGTATCCAAAACCTATAAAGAACGTATCAAACTCAGGGCACCTGAGTGGCTAAGCTGGTTAAGCATCTGACTCTTAATTTCCACTCAGGTCATGATCCCTGACCTGACATTTATTTGTGGAAGTGAGCCCTGCATTGGGCTCTGTGCTGACAGTGCAAAGCCAGCTTAGGATTCTCTCTCTCTCTCTCTCTCTCTCTCTCTCTCTCTCTCTCTCTGCCTCTCCCTTGCTTGTGTGCTCTCTTTCTCTCTCTCAGGGAAAAAAAGAACATATCTAACTCAACACTCAAAAAACAAATAATCCAGTTAAGAAATGGTCAGAAGACATTAATAGACATTTTTTCCAAAGAATATATCCTAATCTAGATGGCTAACAGACACATGAAAAGATTCTCTACATTACTCATCATCAGGGAAATATAAATCAAAACCATGATGAAATACCACCTCACACCTGTCATTATGGCTAAAATTAACAACACAGGAAACAACAGATGTTGGCAAGGATGCAGAGAAAGGGGAAAACCCTCTTACACAGTTGGTGGGAATGCAAACTGGTGCAGCCATTCTGAAAAACAGTATGGAGTTTCCTCAAAAAGCTACAAATAGAACTACCCTATGATCTAGCAATTGCACTACTAGGTATTTACCCACAGGATACAAAAATACAGAGTCAAAGGGGTACATGCACCCCAATGTTTATAGCAGCATTATCAACAACAGCCAAACTATGGAAAGAACCCAAGTGTCTAGTGACTGAAGAATGGATAAAGAATATGTGGTATGTGTGTGTGTATATATATATATATATATATATATATATATATTTTATATATATATAATATACATATAAAGAATATGTGGTGTGTGTATATATATAGTATATATATATAAAGAATATATATATTTATATATAAAAAGAATATGTGATATATATATATATATACCACATATCTCTCAAAAATAATGAAATCTTGCCATTTGCTATGACATGGATGGAGCTAGAGTATATTATGTTAAGTGAAATAAGTCAGTCAGAGAAAGACAAATACCATATTATTTCATTCATATGTGGAATTTAAGGAACAAAACATGAATGTAGGGAAAGTGAGGGGAAGAGAGAGGGAAGCAAACCATAAGAGATTCTTAACAACAGACAACAAACTGAGGGTTCAGGGAGGGAAGTGGGTGGGAGATGGGCTAAATGGGTGATGGGTATTAAGGAGGGCACTTGTTATGATGAGCCTTGGGTGTTATATGTTATACGAATCACTGAATTCTAATCCTGAAATCAATATTACACTATATGTTAACCAAATAGTATTTAAATAAAAACTTGGAGAAAAAAATAAAGCCAGAAGATAAAGAGGAAGGTGTTACCATTTTGAAGTGTTAACCATTGAGCTCCAGTCAGTCCACTATGATTCAGTCACTTGAACACCTAGCCTTGGCAGTTTGAAATCAGAGAACAAAGGTAACAAATCCTTGACTTTCAAGTTGCAAATCAACAGTACAAAAAAGGGGCAGAAAATATTTAGAAGATTCAAGTCCCCTTCCCAACACACATACACAGATTCCCAAACTAGGTAAAGATTCCACAGGGTAGAGTATAGAGACAGGGAAAATGATTGGAGTACTGGAATTGGATTGTAGACACTAAACAACCTGCCTGGGAAATTCTTTGTGTCATACAGTATCAGACTAGTGAGAAACAGGGAGCAGCTGGGAGGAGAGTCAGTGGTTGTATCATGTTTTAGGTGCTTAGAGACATTTTAGTCTGCATGTACTGAGAACTGCATAACACCTGCTCTGAAGCACTGCCTTAGTTGTCCTTCTCACTGATGATAGACTCTGTGGGAGTCCATCAAGAATGATGCATATGTGCTTTCAAAACTTGCTTAACTCCCATCCTACCTACCTTATATAGAATAATTTCCCTTTCAACGGTTTAGGACCCTTATATCTCCCTGAAAGAAAGGGTAGAGCTCTGAGTAAATGATAGTGGTACAGAAAGGAAAGAAAACCTGACCTAGGAAATGATATGTAAAATAAGTTCAAGATCTCCCATCCATCTGGAACAGTGTTGGAATGGCGATCAGCTTAGTTCTGTAGCCATTATAACATAATTAGAAAGCTTAAAGTGCTAAAAGCAAAAAGTCTGAGTACCACACATTAGAAAGTTGACCACAGATTCTGTGGAGAATTTTTTAGAAAAAATATAACAATATCAATGTTTAAGTAATGAAATTCATACAGGGCTCTTTTGGCTAGAAGGACTAAAAGAGACCCTCTACAACAAAGCAATGTCATAAGGACCATTCCTAGAAGACTGTTAAACTTAGTTAGACACATCTATAGATACAAAGCACAAAGTCCCAGGGCACAGCAGAGCAGGGGTCACAGTCAGTAGCATTAAGAGATTGGAAGAAATCAGGACAAATAACTGGGGCCCAGAGGTCTGGAAAGGGATCCAACCCTGACAACACTGAATTATCAAAACAAATCCCCTGAAAAGATTTTTAAACCATCTGCCCAAATTTATTCTTGCAGCTCTAATTACAGACTTGTCTCCTCTGGGATCAGGAGGGAAAACAGAAAGAAACCAAGCTAGTATGTCTAGTCTCTAAAATCTCCAAACAAGGATCAGTTATGCATCTTTGATAGGCCTGTGTCAATACTTTGCTCTTCATTAAAAGAGGTCAGCTAAATGAAAGATAATGGAACTCCCATGACCTATTGACTTTGTTGCATCATCAACTAAAATTATCCCTTAGCCAAAATGTGACCAATTTCTTTCTTATTATTCACACAGCACCCAGTAGACTCCAGATTTTTGGAATTCTAAATGTCTTAGCAATAATTTAACTCAATGCCACAATGTCTCATTGTTCTCTAGTGAGAATCATCTCCATGTGATTCTTCTCAAGTCCATTATTCATTCTTTTCCTTTCCTTCTGGTTGTTCTTTCTCTTCTCCATGGCAACTTCAAATTATTAAGTTTCTCATGGTACCAAATACAGGCAAATGGCTAGAAATGGAAAACTGTCTTGTGTGGATTTCGTTTCATGTGTAAATACTCACCAGAGAGTAGGCTCCTATCACCACCCAGTTCTAGAAATATTTGAGATTGGTCTACTATGTGTTGATTCCATTCAACCAGTGGACTCGCTGTTTAAACGCAAAAAGATAAAATACTATATAGTTTTGCAATAGTATTAGTGCCTAATGAGTTAGGCCACCTAAGATACATGTTCGTTAGCTCCAGGTGAAAATGAATGTTGCATTAGAACCATTTGCACCACCCACCTATGAAAGCTTGATAGATAAACCAAGTGACTGGGGAATCACTTAATCTATGAGTGTTTGCAATATGAAATTTTTCTCTCAGGTGTAACACCTATCTATGGATTATTTTGAATACTGCATTTAAGAAATGTAGTATTTTTCTATTTAAGAAATAGAAAAATTAATATAGATTTCTGCCCCTGAGGAGTTTCCAAATTTATAATCTTGGGGTATAGACAATGCTTTTAAGTAATTTTAATACAAGTCAGTTTCAGCTCTTTACAGGTTACAAGATGTTTAGAATCTAACGTCAATTTCTATGTAGTAAAATATATACATATCCAAAATATACCTTGAAAATCTCTTAAATTATCCAAAGTAATATATATATATAAATTTAACTTACACTGTTTTAAAATACATAGTGTACATTTTAATATGAAACATAATAAAGAGCAAACATGCAAAAGCTGTTTAGATTATAGTATGCTTCATGTTATTTCATATAAAGTAACTGCTGTGTGGCTTAAGTGTTTACACCATAATACAGTTTCTTGCATATACATAAGCATTTACATTATAGCAACACTTTTTTCCAATCCTAATGATATTTAAACATATATGTGTGACTTTTATAAGTCCTATATATTCAATAATTTCTGCTATTTTGTTGATTATTCAATTCACTATTATATATATTATTTTCAAACTTTTAGCTCTTTTTAAAAATTTTTAACCCTCTGAAAAAGACTTCAAATTTTCTTTACTTCTCAAAGTCATTGTACTTCTAGTTTATTTACTTCTAAAAAAATTATCCATTTGTTCTTACACGTGGTTTTTTGTTTGTTTTTTCTTTTGTCTCTTACTTAAAGGCAATGTTTCCTGATTGTGAAATTTAAATTTTCCAGAGATATTAAAATAAAATTCTTCAACTAAAATAGGGCTTCAGCAAGCATGACTGCTCCAAATCTATAAGAATGTTTTGTATGGTCTGGGTATAATTTTTTAGGGGCATTAGAGGAAAGGAATAGGTGATAAAAAAAAACTTGGAAATGACCATTTCATAAACAGGTATTTACAGAAATACAGAAAGCCAAATCACAAGCAATGTGGTAAAGGCTAGATAGATGGCAAAATGCTCAGCTACTGTTTTTGCCAACCCAGCATCCAATCCCTTCTGAAAACAGTATCATATCTTCCTTCACTTGAAGAGTTCTCCCTCCTTCACTCACAGTCCATGTAGTTCAAAGGCTCTAAGAAGAGCCTATGTGCCAGGTCTGGCCAATTCAAGCACTGCCTCTCTGCACAGAAAATGTGGAGCCTGCTTGAGATTCTCTCTCTCTCTCTCTCTCTCTCTCCCTCTCCCTCTCCCTCTCCCTCTTTCTCTGCCCCTCCCCTACTCATGCATGTGCTCTCTCTCTCTCTCTCTCTCTCTCTCTCTCAAAATAAATAAACTATAAATAGCTACTAGCTAGCTAGCTAGCTAGATAGATCTATCACTGCCTCCTTCAGGCCACAAAGGTTGGTAACAGGATGAGCATGTAACCCAAGACAAAATGAAAGGTTAAGTCTGTTCTTGGCTCAACTCCAAAATTTGTCTAATTCTATCATTATTTAAGTTCCTTAAAGTTGTGGTAATTTTTTCTTGTCCTTTGAAAAAAATAACTGTATTAACTGTCCAATCTATCTCATAAAATTCTTCTAAGGATGAAATTAGTTTAATATACAACTTATGAAAATGATGCATTATAAAAGCATATATAAAAGCATTGCAATTATGACATTCATAATTGAAATCATAACATACATATCTTACCCATATCATGCTATTATAAAAATAAGATGTAAATGTTCTTTGAAAAACAAAATGCAATGTATAAACACAAGGTGATGGTGATAACATCATAGCAGGTTTGCTATTAAGCACCAAGGCATGAGTTCACTGAAACTGGAATAAACTCGTATTATCTGAGCCCACTGATCCATTTATTTTTAAGTATTTATTGAACATTACCATGTTCCAGGTACATTCACTGGGTCACACAAAGGCTATACTGGGATATATATTGTATCACACATATATCAAGAAGAAAAAAATGCTATATAACATACACATGTTCTCCCATCACACATACACAAAAGCAAAGTATCTAAAGGACTATAGCTGTTTCTGCCTTCTAAGGGTATTGATCATATCAGGGAAAAAAATCCTTGAATAAATATCTGAGTTGGGCAATCATTAAGGAAAATGCTTTCATTTGAAGTTTCTATCCATGTTTTCTACTGGTAAATTATACAGTCATCAAGGGTAAGCTCTTTATTTATCAGAAAACTTCAATAAGTTTGGAGATATAACAAGTAGGGCTACAGTTCAGATTCAGATCATCACAGTAAGAGCCACTCTTAAATGTGGCAGGCAATGCCCTAAGTCCTGTACTACAATGCCTCACTGAAAGCTCATAAGACAACTCTTCCATACTCTCACCATAGAGAATAACCAGAGCATCATCATTAAACAGCTTGCAAGTGACAAAGCTTACACTTGAACATGTACTCTATCTAGCACCCTGAAAATCTCGTGCCAATTCTTTCTGGCCTGCCAAGTTTCAAAAGAGAGATCAGTCACGAGTCTTATAGGTCTCCCTTTATATGTGAGGGCACGTTTACCCCTTGCTGCTTTCAGAATTTTCTCTTTATCCTTGTATGTTGCCAGTTTCACTATGATATGTCGTGCAGAAGATCGATTCAAGTTACGTCTGAAGGGAGTTCTCTGTGCCTCTTGGATTTCAATGCCTTTTTCCTTCCCCAGTTCAGGGAAGTTCTCAGCTATGATTTCTTCAAGTACCCCTTCAGCACCTTTCCCTCTCTCTTCCTCCTCTGGGATACCAATTATGCGTATATTATTTCTTTTTAGTGTATCACTTAATTCTCTAATTTTCCCCTCATACTCCTGGATTTTTTTATCTCTCTTTTTCTCAGCTTCCTCTTTTTCCATAACTTTATCTTCTAGTTCACCTATTCTCTCCTCTGCCTCTTCAAGCCGAGCTGTGGTGGTTTCCATTTTGTTATGCATTTCGTTTAAAGCGTTTTTCAGCTCCTCGTGACTGTTCCTTAGTCCCTTGATCTCTGTAGCAAGAGATTCTCTGCTGTCCTGTATACTGTTTTCAAGCCCAGCGATTAATTTTATGACTATTATTCTAAATTCACTTTCTGTTATGTTATTTAAGTCCTTTTTGATCAGCTCATTAGCTGTTGTTATTTCCTGGAGATTCTTCTGAGGGGAATTCTTCCGCTTGGTCATTTTGGATAGTCCCTGGCGTGGTGAGGACCTGCAGGGCACTTCCCCTGTGCTGTGGTGTATAACTGGAGTTGGTGGGCGGGGCCGCAGTCAGACCGGATGTCTGCCCCCAGCCCACCACTGGGGCCACAGTCAGACTGGTGTGTGCCTTCTCTTCCCCTCTCCTAGGGGTGGGATTCACTGTGGGGTGGTGTGGCCCGTCTGGGCTACTTGCACACTGCCAGGCTTGTGATGCTGGGGATCTGGCGTATTAGCTGGGGTGGGTAGGCAAGGTGCTCGGGGGCAGGAGGGGCAGGCTTAGATCGCTTCTCCTTAGGTGATCCACTTCAGGAGGGGCCCTGTGGCAGCGGGAGGGAGTCAGATCCGCTGCCGGAGGTTTGGCTCCGCAGAAGCGCAGAGTTGGGTGTTTGCGCGGAGCGAGCAAGTTCCCTGGCAGGAACCAGTTCCCTTTGGGATTTCGGCTGGGGGATGGGCGGGGGAGATGGCGCTGGCGAGCGCCTTTGTTCCCCACCAAACTGAGCTCTGTTGTCAGGGGGCTCAGCAGCTCTCCCTCCCTTTGTCCTCCAGCCTTCCCGCTTTCCGAGCAGAGCTGTTAACTTATGACCTCCCAGACGCTAAGTCGCGCTTGTTGTGGGAACACAGTCCTTCAGGCCCCTCCGCTTTTGCAAGCCAGATTCGGTGGCTGTGCTTGGCCGGCGAGCCGCCCCTCCGCCCCGGCTCCCTCCCGCCAGTCCGTGGAGCGCGCACCGCCTCGCCGCCCTTCCTACCCTCTTCCCTGGGCCTCTCGTCTGCGTTTGGCTCCGGCGACTCCGTTCTGCTAATCCTCTGGCGGTTTTCTGGGTTGTTTAGGCAGATGTAGATGGAATCTAAGTGATCAGCAGGACGTGCGGTGAGCCCAGCGTCCTCCTAAGCCGCCATCTTGCCGCCGACCTTTGAACATGTACTCTAGCAGCCTGGCCCCTAACCAGTACATGAGATTGCCTCCTTAGGGGTTAAAGGAAGCAGAATCCTGTTTTATCAAGTCAGAGGGTCTGATTTTTTTGAGAGACAGTAGAGAGGAAGTGTAAGAACAGAAACCCACTAATATGGCCAGACTATTGAGTTCCACGTGAAAAGATACCCAGTCAAAATTATTTAGTGGCAGGTATGACTGACGGGATTTTAAAAAAGAACAATTTTACTGAAATTTAATGAATATACCACTCAGTTCATCCACTTAAAGTGTGTGATTTACAAAAAGACAAAAAGTAACAAGTATTGGCAAGGATGTAAAGAAAAAGGAACACTTATACACTGGTGGTAGGAATGTAAACTGGTACAGCCACTGTGAGTATGAAGGGTCCTCAAAAAACTAAAAATAGAAATACCATATGATCCAATAATTCCACTACTGGGTATTTCCCAAAGAAAACAAAAACACTAATTTAAAAATATATATGCACCACTATGTTTATTACATCATTATTCAAAATAGCCAGGATACAAAGGCAGCCCCCCCCCCCCGCCACACACACACAGAGTGGACTATACACAGACATAAAAAAGGATGAAATCATGTCATTTGAGACAACGTAGATGGACCTAGAGGATATTATGCTAAATGAAATAAGCCAGACTGAGAAAGGCAAATGCCATGATTCCACTCATATGTGGAATAGAAGAAGAAGAAGAAGAAGCAGCAGCAGCAGCAGCAGCAGGAGGAGGAAGGGGAGTGGAGGGGAGAGGGAGGGGCAGGAGGAGGAGAAGAAAAAAAAAACGAATAAACAAAAAAGCAGAATCAGACCTATAAATACAGAGAACAAACTTATGGCTGCCAGAGGAAAGAAGGGTGGGGAGGGAGGGAAAAATGGGTAAAGGGGAGTAGGAAATACAAGCCCCCAGTTGTGGAATGAATAAGTCACAAGAATAAAAGACACAGCATAAGGAATACAGTCAATGATACTGTAATAGTGATGTAATGGGACAGATGGTAGTTATACTTATCATGAACACAGAACAATGTATGAACTTGTCAAATCACTATGTTGTACTCCTGAAACTAATGTAACATTGTGTGTCAACTACACTAAAATTTAAAAAATTAAATAAAGTGTTAAGATTTGGTGGTTTTTATTATATTCACAAAGCTACACAATGATCGCCAGAATCAAATTTAAAACATTTTCATATCCCAAAAAGAAACCCCATTCTGAAATGGAGTGACACATATTGCAAACCAAGGATCCACTCTCCATCATGTTTAGGTCATAGAAAATCACGGTAAATCAGCTTCCATATGAAGGACAGTAACATCTTATATCTGTAATTTGCATCATGCTTTAAAATATGTGTTCACATGTATAACTTCATTTGGTACTGCTGATGCAACCCTGTGCTGTTGTCAGTGGAATATTGTCCACACTTTATAAATTAAAACTCAGAAATATTATATGATGGCATTAACTCCTCACAGAGGAGAACCTAAAATCCAGCTCTCTTGATTCTAAATCCTATAAATCCTGTAACTTTTTTATTGACAATGTTTTATAAATTATAGATAAGCCAAATATATCCATCTCTGAAATCCAATAACTTCGAAAACCTCTCCCACGGCTCAAAAAGTAGTCAAACTTACAAATTTTTATCTGAATACCTATGTTATTTCTTTCTCTATCACTGCTAGCCATCATGATGTCACTATACAAATGAAACACTTATTTATCCCTTTTCCCACTTATTAAGTGTCATTTAAAAAGTCTGGAGTTTGTGATATTATGATTGTTACCATGGTAATGAACTGCAATATCAAACTCTATTCATAAATCATCTGTAAGTAAAGCAAACAAAAGAATGAGACTAAACACTGAGAGTTTCTTTTACTTAGAACCCATATTTAATAATAATAAAAATGTGTGCAAAAATTAAATTCAACATTTACTGCATGCCTACTATATACCAGGCTTTGTACCAGTTTCTGGTAATATAGAAATAAATGATACCAGTTTAGAGCCATTAGCACAAATTACTTTTTCAGCAGTTTGCTCTTTCAACTAAGGCTATGGTTGAGTTTGCCACTATCTTGTTTCGATATGTAAGCTAATAAACTAAAAATATAGGATACAACCAACCAATCATTCATCTTTAAAGACAATGCTATTAGTGCTCACTTTGGCAGCACATATACTAAGATTGGAACAATACAGAGAAGATTAGCATGGCCCCTGCACAAGGATGACACTCAAATTCGTGAAGCGTACCATATAAAAAAAAAAAAGAAAACAAAGATAATGCTATTAAATAATACTTAAATCCACTTAAGTATTTAATGAATTTTAAATCCATTAAAAATTTTCACAATGTGTTTTTCCATTTAAAAAACAGGTTATAAAATAGTGTTTATAGTGTGATTATAATTTTCTTCTCTAGATTTTATTGTGTTCACCTAAAATGACATGATTCAGAGTTGAAGAATGCATTTGCTTTTTAAAAATCAACACACTAAAAATTTAGTAGCTGATAGAATGATATAACTGGAAGTCTTCAAATCTGGCAGCAGAAAGAATAGAAAACGCTTCTTGCTGAAAAGACCTCACCTTAAGCAATTTTCCACTAGATTATTTGATGGACTATTTGGAATTTTCCATTCCATTTATTTGATGAAGGCTCTTCAAGAGTCCCAGTCAATTAAAAACAAAGAAACAAGAAAGAAAAAACAACCCCAACACGCTTTCAGTTCAAATCTGAAAACATTTTCCCAGTAAATCAAGCTGCCATTGTAATGAATTCCTTCATGTAAACTTTCTAATTGGCTATCTTACCAAGAAAAGAGTTTTTTCCCAAGACCAAGCCTGGCTCCGAAGAGCCCCACCAATGCTTCCTTTTCATAGCAACGGGGCTGAGAAATGTTTGCTCCAGGATCACAGCATTGAGTAGAAGACACTATTCTGACTCTTACGCTGTCCTCAAGTTTCCTTTTAAGAATGGAAGGTAAAGGTAAAAGATAGGCTGGGTTCAAGAGTTCTAATAGAGAAAGAGCAGACCCTTGACTTCAGACCCTAAGTTCTCAGACCCACTAAAAGTTTATAAACCATCATTACTCATGAAACCCACATAAACAAAGACTATTTATACTTTCATTTCACAGGTAGGGATACGACTGACTGCTAAATCTAATATTAGTTTAAATAAACCAACTGTGTACTATGTTCCAACAGTACATAAATAACTAGAGAAAAATCTAAATGAAACAGTGTTTTATTTATTATATAAGAGGAGAGATATTTCTTCCTAAGAGAAAATGGAAAGTAAAGGTATATAGACTATTTTTTAAAAACTGAGGAACATCAAACAATGTATGTTCTTAAAAACTCTATAAATTAGGAGATAAAGTCACCTGCTAAGAGTATGAAGGCAGCGCTAGGGTTGAAGTTAAGGAATTCAGGGGAGAGCAAAAAGATTTAGAATAACTAGAAAACAGGAATTGTCAAATAGCTATGAAAACCCATTTGAGTTTGAATAGCAGGAATCTGAAGAGACCAATCAACATGGTTTAGTAATTTCTCAACCAATGTTCAGGAGCCCAGAGGAGCAACTAAAAGATGTATTTTTGGGTAAGCTAATCAGACCTGAACTTTTGGAAGGAGAGCCCCGAAGACTGTCAAGGAGGGAAAAGACTGGGAAGTCTAGGGGGGTATCATCAACCTAATCCTATGCTAAGAGTAGGCTCAAGCTTTAACAGAAGGCAATCAGGTAATTAGGAGAACATAAAGGGATAGTAACAAAACTGCCACTTCTGTAGGCAGAAAGAAGTTGGTAGATAGTAAGTAGGTTGTGGTCAGAGTTACAAAGTCTATGGTTTTAAAATGCTGGAGAATAGCTATAGTGAAGCTAAGCTCCAGGGTGTCATTATGGGAGGCTTATGTAGAGCTAAAAGTCAGTGGTTTAGTAGGGGCTGAGGAATTGTAAGGGTGAGATATTAGAAGGCACATTAACTAGAATGTTAACTCACCCAGGATGATGATGAAGCAGAGAGCTACTTTTTGACTAACCTATTTAGTCAATCCAAAGAATTTGAATTTTGTGCTGGAGATGTGGTGGGACAGAGTTCATGATGATGAAGATGAGAAAAGACAATATAAATGTACACTTCAAAGGGGAAGGATAGTGGGGTGCCTGGGTGGCTCAGTTGGTTAAGCGTCCGACTCTTGGTTTCGGCTCAGGTCATGATCTCACGGTTTCGTGGGTTTGAGCATCACATCGGGCTCTGTCATGACAGCATGGAGCCTGCTTGGGATTCTCTCTCTCCCACCCTCTTTGCCCCTCCTCCCTCACACTGTCTCTCTCTCTCTCTCAAAATAAATAAATAAACTTTTTTTTAAAAAGGAAGGATATTCAGTGGGGACAGAAACTACATGTTCCTTGGTAGTGAGGAGTAGAGACATGATGATCCCTACTCCTTTTATAAAATGTTAAAGAAATTGCCTGGTGTAACATTAAAATTAATGAGCCCAAGAGCCAAGAAAATGAAAAATAACCATTCACATATTTTCCTTATTTTTCCCTTGTGTTGCTCTTTCGATGGCCCAATGAAAATAGCATTAAAATGATATTATCTCAACTCAGAATAATCATTAAAAAAAAGAAAACTATCTACAATACCTTTTCGAAGTAATGATAACTAAAACTGTAATAATAAAGGCTTTGAGGAACTGGTACTATTCCTGGAAAATTAGTCAAATATTGAGAGAGTTCCCTGATTAGCTTCTATTTTTCAGATCTCAGCTCAAACACAATTTTCTCACAGAAATTCCCGCCACCAAGACTTCCTCATAGTAGTCATCATTTTATTCTTTTACATTTGTTTGACTTTGATGAACACCCTCCTCTGCACTACATTGTAAGTTTCATAAAGCAGTGATTTTAAATTCTTTATTCTATATATACCCACTGTCTGTCAAATTGCCCACTACAGTGAAATATCTTTTGAGTGATTTAATGAATGATATTTGTCTAAATTCCCTTACGACCCTAAACCAGGCAGTTTAGGTTTTATTCCAAGATTTTAACAATCAGATTTGGTATATGGGACATACAGAATTTTAAAAATGCAGTTATAAAAAAAGTGGTAAGATCAAGGGAGGATCATTGAAATTGGCCACTTAACTGTGTAGTATTTAAAACTACTTAGTCATATCTTAAAATTGTAAGTGCATTTTTATGATGATGGCATTTTTGCACCAAGTAAAGGAAGATGCTAACCCACATCTAAATCCCACTTTAGACATAACTACTGTAACTACTAGGTCCTTCTAGAGCCAGTATGCACACGCCAGACATACACATTCTGTACCTGCCATGTTTCCTCTCCCCTGGTTTTGGAGAAACTGATGTTAAAGCCTATATTGGCAAGACCAAGGAGTTATATAGCTAAAGACATGTTTCCTGAGTATGAGCATTTTAGTGGTAATCTTAGGTCTCAATCAAAGGTAGAATGTTTAAGCTAGGATGAATGAAAAGCAGGTGCTGACACAGGGAGCAATAGGGAGATAGTTTGAAGAGATGCTTCTTCAATTAGTAAATCATTACTGAGTAGGCATCTCTGACTAGAGTAATTCAAAAAATTCAATAAAGAAATAACACCTGACTCCTCTTGTTTTAATTGGGTGTGCACTCTGATATTGATATTGTTTAATTGGATCAGGTTGCAATAAGACTCCAAGGTAAACATATTTTAATGTACACAAACAGAGCTTTAAAGAAAATTATCAAAATTACAGTAATCACTTAGCAACCTAATATCTTTCCATTTGTCTCTACAACAACTTGCTAAGGTCTTAAGCAAATTTAGATGGCTAAGTTCTGAGCTAAGTTGTAAATTAATAGCTATTTTGACTTTAAAATACCACTCCAAGTTTAATTACATTAACCATATCTAATGTGTTTATTTACACAGACATCAACCTCTTGAGCTATTTCTTGAGTTGGTGACATCTGAATCTACTTTTACATCAGCATTTCTTATTAAGGATAGCCGATAATAATAACTAATTAAGGTACAAGGAGCCCTGCTAATGCAAACTGAAGTCTTTAGTGTGAATGAGATTCATTAGGTTCACTGGTATGACGCTTAATGTTAGTATCATAATAGTTTCATTTTTTTCTTTCTTAAATCATTTAACTTAATTCTACTGTAATCTGAGAATACACTGAAAGATTCCCATCCTTTGAAACTTGTGCACCTTGCTTTATAATTCATCATATGGTCAATTTTGCTAAACATTCATGGGCATTAAAAGGAAGATAAATTCTGTCATTGTTGGTTCTGTGTTCTACATAGCTCAGTTATTAATTTTGTTGTTCAGATCTCTTGTTGTTGTTTCTCTGTTGGATAAATAAATTTTAAAACTAGAGCCAACTGATTTCTAAGAAATCAGTAGTAGGGGTGAGAGAAAGAAAGTTTGTTGTCTCCAAGGTTGTCTCCAAGACTTTTGGTCTGAGCCATGGGAAAGATAAATGGCAATTAAATGAGATGGAGAAGAAAGAAAGGAAAAAGTTCACATGACTTACATCTTCCTGCACATCTGCTGTCACTGTTTCTCTACTCCACCCCCTTCTCCCATATCCTGAAGGACTTGATGCCAAATGAATATGCAGAGATGGTATTTAGCTACACTATAGGATAAGCTAACACACAAGATGTTCCCTAACTTCTCTTCTGCCCTTCTTATAGTGTTTTCCCATGATGTGACCTATGAAAGAGGCTAATCTTCTAACATACCCAGGAGAAGTGAAAGGGAGCTACACGATATTTCATGAAAACCCTCTAACAGAAATGTGATTCATTTCATTATACAGAAAGGATAAAATTACACATAAGCAAGTATTTCATTAATTTACTTGAACATTGCATATCCTTAACATATACCATAGCTTGTAATCCATAGATGCTGCAAAAACATAATGAAATGACATTCAAGCTTGTATAAATGTCAGAAAGGGTTAAGGCCATTTCTCTACACTAATAGCCCTCATAAGTTTATTTACACCTCTGTATAGTTTTTCATTTCTATAGTAGTTCAGTGCCTAAACTGAACTCAGAAATTTGAGGACCTTCCAACAAAAACTGAATATATGTGAACATGAATAGACAGACATTTAATAAAATCCTTTGAAATAATTATTCAATTTCTAGGTCAGCCAGGTCAGGTCAACATTGATAATTCAAAGATGTGATGTGTCATGAACAAAGACGTAAGGTTGACAGCAGTGATGGCTGCTCTGTTTAAGCAGTGATGGAGCTGATATTTATGATTCCCATTTTATTTTTTTTAAGTCTTTCTAAACTAAACTAACATGATGTACTAATCTCTAATAAAAACAAGCCTAATTGCCTCTCATTTGGATTACAATCATAAAGGTCTGTTTTTTTTTTTTTTCATAAAAACACTGCTCATTCTTAGATTACAGTGTATTCATAAACAAACCTCTATAAGTTATTTGTTTCTTTTTTCTAGTTAGAGAGAATGTAGCATTTCATTGCATGAAACTAAACTCAGGGATTAAACCTAAATGGATTCAAATTTGAGGACATTTTGTTTTCTATAAATATCAGGATGACAGTAGCATTTCCATTTTAAGGCAAAAGGCAATAAAAATAGGAAGTAAATCAAAATTTACATAAATATTACAATTTTATTATTTTTCTACCCAAAGCTGTATTATTCTATTATATGAAAAAAATCAACAACAGAAGTATTTAAGAACTCACAAACCTTAGAACATGTTTGCACTTTTGTGTTGTTATGTTTTCTGAGAGCTAATAACATTATAACTCTGTGTCTGTGGACTATGTTGCCTAGAGTTAACACTTGAGTAAAAGACTGAAATTCAAAAAGTTCATACAAACATCCCAAACACAATTCTGAGAATCATTCCACTGAAGCACCTCATGAGTTTGATACATGAATATAAGTGGTAGCATCACATTTTGTTCCCTGGACCTAAGCTCATTAAAGCTCAATTTTATTTCAGAATGGAAGAAAATGAATAGAAGGCTACATTTGTCCTTAAATAACTCAAGTAAATTATCTTAAAATGATTCAGTCCTTCTTTGTTTTTATATCTTCCTTTCCCTCTCTTCCCCCCCACATACATCCCCCAAATGAAAGCAATCTTACAGTCAATAGCTTTTTTTGTTCTTAGTCAAAAATATAGTAAACTTTGCTTTGGGTGGTTATGCCAAACAGTGGAGCCAAGAAGTAAGAGAAATAGACATAGGACTAGAAAGTCATCTCAAATTAAATTACCTAAACATCCTCTAAAATCCTCTCCAAACTATCTTAAGGATTGGGGACTGCTCTCATCCCACCGTAAGCAGCCAACTTTGACAAGTCATGATCTCACAGTTTGTGGATTCAAGTCCTGGGGGCCCGGGGCTCTGTGCTGACTGGTTGGAGCCTGGAGCTTGCTTTAGATTCTGTGTCTCCCTCTCTCTCTGTCCTTCCCCCGCTTACTCCCTCTCTCAAAAATAAATAAACATTAAAAAATAATTATAATAAAAAATAATTATAATAAAAATAAAAGCTCCCACTTTGTGTCTGGATAACATTATCAGATTTTTATTTTCAAATTGTTTCTTCCATTTCCCAAGTAAAATACAAAAACACAAAAACATAATATCACAACAACACTGAGAACAAAATTGATGAAAAACTTATTCTTAGAATCTATTGCAAGTCCCATGGATAAGTCTGAGAATCACAATGGATGGCAATCTCAATATTTTCTAATTTTTTTTATTTAGTACCTCTCTCCTGCTAGGTTATATTAGGAAAATAACATATTAAATTATATTAACAATGATAGAGAGAAGGGAAAGAAAGTGAGTTAAGTTATGGGATTTACGTCATGGGAACTCAAATAACAACATGCAATTATGGAATCAGACAATTAGATACAAAATAAATATTTTTAATTTAAATATAATACTAGTGAAATTTTAAAATAGGACATTTACCATCACAAATACTGGGGAAACACATGACATATTTAAAAAGGCATAAAAGAGAGAAATGCCAAGGAATTAATAAAAGAATCAGAAAACGCAACAGAACAGATATACCTATTGCAACAGTAAATCTAAATAGCTTAAATTCAGCACTGTAAAATTATTTTAAAGAATATTAAACAAAATGGCACAAATAAGCTAAAAAGAAAAGTGATAGGTCAAGATATATATAATAAGGTAAATACAAAGAAAGACAGGTAATGATAGTAAAATTGAACAAAGGAAAACTCAAGTAAATACATTATAAATATAAATATAAATAAATAAATAAATTGATAAATATTTCAATTCATAATAAAGTTATGTCTATTATTATGAATGTTCCTGTAATGGACAATTTTCTCATATAATAACAAATATAAAAACTATAATACACTTTAATGTTTATTTAGTTTTGAGAGAGAGAGAGACAGAGTGTGAGCAGGAGAGGGGCCGAGAGAGAGGGAGACACAGAATTTGATGCAGATTCCAGACTCTGCATCAGAGCCCGGGGACTCAAACTTACAAACTGTGAGATCATGACCTGAGTTGAAGTCAGATGCTTAACCCACTAAGTCACCCAGGCTCCCCAAAACTACAATACACTTTAAAAATCGACACAGATGGTAGCATTAGAAGTCTCTAATATACCCTCCTTTGAATTTCAGCAAATGTAGCAGGCAAAAACCGAGCTACTAAGGATGTTAATTATATATTGATTTAGATTATTTTATGTTTTATAGATAATACAGAGTATATTGTATATTGCAAATATTATGCTTTTAAAATAAAATACATAATTGCAAAATCAATATATTTAACTACATGAAATATCAAAAACAAAATTAGTAGAAAAATTAGAATAATGTCTAACATAAATAATACAGAAAGGGAATTAATTTTGTCAAAAATATAAATTATTATGAAAAACACTAGCAATCCAATAGAAAAATGAGCAAAGGACTATTACTCAGAGAATATAATTTTTTAATATAAATAAATTTTAAGTTTGCTATTCATCAAAGACATATAAATTATATTAGCAGTGAAACTTGGGGATGCCTACTGAATAAGTCCAATTTTTAATTACTAAGCCAAGTAAGAATGTCATAGACTGAGCCATCTTTTATATTGCTTATTTCTGGGAATAAGTAAAAAACTTGAGGCTTGATAATGTTCAACACTTCTTTTTTTATCAGTAAAGCGTAGCCCTGTGGAAATTATACTAAGTACATAAAAAAATGTAAGCACAGAAATGCTCATTGCAATATTATTTATGAAAACAAAAATATCTAAAACAAATTCATGATCTCTTATCTGAAACCCTTAGAGAGGAATTTTTGGGGGATTCATCGTTTTTTTTTTGGACTTCATAATGCATAGACTAAGCCCCTGCAGCTTTAGGGCAACACCCCATAATCTATCAATATTTATTCCTGGAAGTATCTCCCTTTAAATGGAATAAACACAGGGGCACCTGGGTGGCTAAGTCAGTTAAGTATCTGACTTCGGCTCAGGTCACGATCTCACGGTTCATGGGTTTGAGCCCCATGTCGGGCTCTGTGCTGACAGCTCAGGGCCTGGAGCCTGTTTTGGATTCTGTGTCTCCCTCTCTCTCTGACCCACCCCCATTCATGCTCTGTCTCTGTCTCAAAAATAAATAAACATTAAAAAAAATTTTTTTAATGGAACAAACACAGATAGTCAATAGCCTCACATCAGTTTTGGTGAGTCTTGTCACCAAGTTAGATCTGAGCCCAGGTGCCCTCAGATGAATTCCAAAAACACTTTTATTTTCACAGCTGTTTGGATTTTGAAATTAGAGATAAAGGACTAGAGATAAGGAATTTAAAAATTACAGAAAAGGGAACTCTACTGATGGAATATTTGAAGCATCATTACATTATGAAGCATCCGTATGGCAGAATACAACTTAGCAAATAAAACTAGAGTCTAAACATTCTATAGGACAAGGAACGTATCTTTTATATAGAATTGGTAGAAATGTTAGTGTTTGAAATTGTATATATACAGTATAACTCCAAGTTTTAAAAGTATTTATGCGCAGGGGCACCTGGGTGGCTCAGTTGGTTAAGGGACTCTTGACTTTGGCTCAGGTCATGATCTCACAGTTGTTAGTTTTGAGCCCCACGTCAGGCTCTGCACTGACAGTGTGGGGTCTGCTTAGGATTCTCTCTCTCCCTCTCTCTCTCTGCCCCTACCCCACTTGCGCACACATGCTCCCTCTCTCTCTCAAAATAAATAAACCTAAAAAAAAATTATATGCATAAGGCGATGCAGATAAAATACCATTAATGTTAACAGTAGTTCTCTCTCAGTGTTAGAGTAATGGTTGATTTTTCTGTTTTATTTACAAGTGTTATCTGTATTTTCCAATTTTTTAGATAATGAGTATGCATTCCTCTTAGTTTAGTTTAGTTATTTATTTTGAAAGAGAGACAGCACAGGTGCATGAGTGCAGGGAGAGGCAGAGAGAGAGGGAGAAAGAGAATCCCAAGCTGACTCTGCACCACCAGCACAGAGCCAGTGTGGGGCTTGATCTCATGAATTGTGAGATCATGACCTGAGCTGAAATCAAGAATTGAATGCCTAACCAACTGAGCCATCCAGGAACCCCAAATTTCTTTTATCTTAGAAAAAATACATGGCTTAAAAGAAACAAGACAATGTGGAAGTAGCTATAATGTAACTTAAAATCATTCTTGTGGGTTTAAGGTGCTATTATTAGGATAAATCTAAGCAGGTATTCTTTAATTCATAGGATGATAAAAGTATACATTTAGGGGGAAAAAACCCAAATCTGAATTTCTTGGCTGTCAAGATGATTGATAGCAATAGTAGTTAACTAAGGAATGCTTTGGAATCACTATTCCTAAGAAAATCTAAATGATTTACAACTCTTGCCTTCATGCTTTCATTTATCATAATGATGTGTTTTATGTTTCAATTTCTCCTTTTTTTAAATTTATTTTTAGTAACCTCTACACCCCATGTGGGCCTTGAACTCACGACTCCAAGACCAAGAGTCACATGCTCTTCGGACTGAGCCAGCCAGGCGCCTCCCCCATTTCTCCTTTAGAAGAATGTTGATAAAATAGTGATGGCATGGCATAGGGAGATTAAAAGAAAGGGAGTAAGCAATAAGAAATTAGCTTCAAGATTCTTTCAATCCTTTTTTACTGCTTTCATCCTAGAATATGGAGAAATGATAGCACAAGAAATTATTAGCCTGTTTGCTCAGTAAAGTCCACAATTACTCAAAATAGTATCCTGAATATATACTGTAGTGTCTTTATGACCCTTCCTGGTCTCTCAGCATTTGAGTTCTCAGTCAAAAGTCTTGAGCACTAGCTTCTGTAATTTTTCTATTCAACACATAATCCCCACCCAAATCTTTATTTTAGCATTCCCATGAGCGGTTCAGGCTCTCTGTTTTATAAAGAGACACTGGAATTGAAATACTCTTAAGACTGTTTCACAACAGACTCTCCCAGAAGGTTCCAAATGTTCAGTATTTGTTCCATTTCCCCTGCCCTGTTGTAAATAACAACTTAGGATGTCATCTTATTAGGCCACAGTCACCACTTGACTCACCCAGGGAGAGTTAGTAGCTGACTATGAGTGAGCACCAAGGCAGCTATTTTTAGATCTTTAAAACACAGACCTTCTAGCTAACCTATATCAATCCAATGAGTCATATTCTCTTGGTAAGAAATGCAAAAGTTGTTCTTTAACCCTCCCAGATCCTTTCCCCAAATTAAATTTGCTCTAAGCCCCAAGGTTAGGGCAGTTGACTCCTGGCTAGCTGTCATAAACAACTTTTAATTGCAAAATGGCTTGATGCATCTCCTTGTTTTGTTTTGAGTTTAGATTGCTTTGGGTACAGTTGATACAAATTGGTATATGGGAGCCTCTGGATATATTTTTGAAAGTAGAAAGAAATCCTCTGAGGGGGATATAATAATTTTTAATGAAACTGAAGTCTTTAGCAATAAGAGAATATAAATTTGCAAAAGGGTGAAACCTTGTAGCTGCAGATTCCTTGGACATTGGAAAGCCTTAGAATTAAAGTAGCAGGTCCTAGAAAAATCAATAGTAACCAAAAACCAAAGATAGGTCTTAACAAGAAAAGAGAACCTAATCGGATAAGTAGTGCATACTGGAGCAGGCTTGTACTGACTCAATGCAATGACTGTGCTCATTTTTTTTCTTATCTCCACATTCAGTGAAGTCACAGTGGTTGCTTGAAATTGGCCATGGTTGGAGTGGTTAGGCCACAGAAACCATCAAACACTACAAAGCAGGGCTTTTTTTTTTCTTTCTGTCCTGCAAGGCAGTCGTTAAGCATTTGTTAGACACAGACTAAAGTATATAGTTTTCAGAACTTTTAATAATGTAATTAGTAATAGGTGTGATTGTATACTCTTTCAAAGTCAGTACTATATAATGAAAAGCACATGAAGCAGAATATTATTTGAAGGCAGTCTCTGATTAATTGAAGATATATCCTAGGGCAACTACTAAAAAAATTTAAGTATAAATGTATCAGCCAATAGTGAAGATAAACTAAATCATAAGAAAAATGTTCAATTAACCAAAGAGCAGTGAAAAAGGATAAAAGAAATGAGGAACAGATAAAACAAATAGAAAGTAAGATTATAGATTTTAATCTAACCTTATTAAAAATGATAAATTGTGAATGTTCTAAACACACTAATTAGAAACAGAGATTGTTAAACTGGACTTTTTTTTAAGTATACACTATGTGTAAGAAACCCCCTTAATATAAAAGCACAGATAGATTAAAAGTAAAATGATGAGAAAAGATATACCATGCAAAAACGAAGAAAAGAAAGCTGGAGTAGCTATCCTATCACACAAAGTTACTTCAGAACAAAGATTATTACCAATATTTAAAAGAAAAATCAGAGAATAATGAATGGGTCAATTCTCCAAGAAGAGCTAACATTTCTATGTACACTCCTAACAACATAACCTCAAAATACATAAAACAAAAACTGAGAGCGCTGAAAGGAGAAATAGATAAGTCCACAATTACAGTCTGAGACTTCAACACTCCTCTCAGTAACTGCTAAGACAAATAGACAGGAAATCAGTAGAGATACAGGAGACATAAGCAACACTACCAACGAATCTGTTAATATAATGTCATATTATTTACATTTATAAGATACTCCATCCAACATCTGAGTAAGCATTTCTTTCAAGTGTGTGAGGAATCTTCAACAAGATAGACCATACTGAGGCCCTTAAAATAAACTTCACCAAATTTAAAAGAATAGAAATCATACAAAGTATGTCTTTTGACCATAACAGAATTTAACTAGAAATTAATAAGGGATAGATCTGAAAATTCTCCAATACAGTATTTGGAAATTAAAGCTGCAATTAATATATCATATGTCATCACTGCAACTGAGTTAAATTCATTTTTTAAATATGTGATTTCTAAAAAATATGATGACCCCCTACAGTACAATGAATTACTATTGGCATACGCAGTCTTGTTGTTTTATAGGACTAAAAATACACCACTTCTCAAAATGATTCTTGGCAGAGTTACCTCAATTTGAAATGACATTTAAGAACTTTTCCAACACCGTCTCCCACATACCTATGTCCATTGACAACGTACTAGTAATCCTTTTGGACAAGCTCAAACAGCCCTGAGCAGTCTTCCATGACAATTGTCTTTGCATGCCCACTCCCCATCATCCCCTGAAACTAGACTTTCCTTCCCTTATGTTCCCACAACACTCCGCACATACCTCCTGTAACACATCTGGTGTCCTCTGTCTGGTTAAGTCCAGCTGTTCCTCAACTTTCAGTCCAGATTCAGTGAAAGCATTCTATGACTCTTCTTCCCTACTCACCTTTACTGGGTTAGATACACCTCTTATACAAACCCCAAAACACAATGATTAGCATAAGATTTCTCAACAGTAGCACTATTGACATTTTTATCCTAATAACTCTTTGTTGTGCAGGGCTGTCCTGTGCATTGTAGGATGTTAGGAGTATCCTGGACCTCTACCTGGTAGCTACCAGTGGCACACACACCCCAATCATGACAATCAAAAATATCTCCAGGCATTGCCAAGTGTCCTCTGGGGAGCAAAATACTCCCCATTTGAGAAACCATTGAGTCAGTGCTACTAATCATACTGATTGTGGTTAGTCTGTTTTTCTGTTTATTAGTCTATCTTGGACCATTGGTAACTCACGGGAAGAAAGTGTATTTTCTTTCTGAAGCCCAGTATCTAGCACAGAGACTAGCATCTAAATACTTATAAATATTTGCTGAAGAAAATGAATGAAATTATATTGCTTTGGAAATTATTTTGTTTACAGATCTATATAGCACCTGTTTTTCTCCTCTCCCTTCTGGATTGGGATTTCCTTGAGGACAAAGAGCCTTATTTAGTCACTTTCATATTCCCTGATTCATGCATCAGTACTGTCTAATCCTTGTTTTATAATTAAATCAATCAACAGAAGAATTTCTCATGTAAATAAAGATGCAATAAAACTGACAGATTATAACCCATGCTTCCAAGAGATAGTAGGAGAAAGAAAAGGTTTGTGTTTTTAAAAATACATACATGTATGTGTATATATATATATATATATATATATATATATGTATATATATATATTTATATACATACAATGAAGTAAATGGGAGCATAAAAATTATTCATAATTATAGTGATCTGCACATAAACTCTTCATAATTTATTTCAATCAATTTATTTCTGCTTTAATAAACTATAATAGCAATGAAAATGATGGAACAAAAACTATAAATGCTGGAAGAATAGAGTAAGACATGTTGTACCTATTTTAAGATCCATATTAAATGCACATAATCAAGGGGGAAGAAGAGGACACTAGATGATTTATGACCCTATGGAGTGGTCTTTTTAATAATAATCAAAGTGATCACTACTTCAGGAAGATTATCTAGCATATAAGATGCTAGTCATGCATATGATTATTATTAGGCAGAAACTTGTCTCTATACCTTCATTTTTACCAGGAGACATACTAGATTGAATAACTTTTTATTATCTAGTTTGCGTTTTTTAAAAATTATTACAAAAGCAGCATATATGCATTGTAGAAAGTTAGAAAAAAATCATGAAATCAATCCTTCCTCACCAGAGACCACCACTACTAATTACCTTAATTCTGTATTTCCAGGTCTTTACAACACACACACACACACACACACACACACACACACACACACTCCTTTGCAGTTTCACCTCAATATAAAATCATACTGCATATGTTTTTCCTCAACCTACTTTTTGCAGTAAATGACCTCTACTTTTCTTTCAGTACATTTTATCTCCTCTGATATTGAGACTATTTTCAAAAGTCCCCATTTGATCCCAAAATATCACATATAGGTGGTCTGTCCATTCAAATATCAAATGTAGAGTCAGTTGTATCTGGTTTTTATGTCCATTGGTTTCTCATAATCAACCACAATGTCTTTTTCACTATAGTAACTTTTTAAAGAATCCAGCCTAATTTATCTCCTACAGAACGTCATTAATTTTTCTGGTTTTTTTGCTATGCTCTCATTTAACTTGTTTGTCCATATCCGACATTTCTTGTAAATTGCACATTCTATAGAGGCATAATAAATCCAACTTAAATATTGTTGCCTAGAATAATTAATAGGCAATGGTAACTTCATGTGACATTATATCAAAAGGCACATATTATTTTATGAAGAAACAATAGTAATGCTGCAATTGATTGATTCTTATACCAAGTTATTTTTCCTCTCCACTGAACAGATAAGGTTTCCCCTTGCTATTAAAAAAGTCATGTGTGAGACTTTCTTTTAGCAATTAACTAAGTTTCCCATCAACCATTTACTTAATGATTTTTGACAGCAATTAATAATACTTCCCATAATCTATAATATCATTTGGGTCTGTGAAATTATTTTTTTCCAATTCTATATTCCCTTCTATGTTTTATAACAACCATTTTCTGTAAAACAGTCCATTTCCTCAAAAATTGCGATACTTGGTTACCCTCTCAGTGAGGATGTAAGCAACAGAATTCCAACAGACACCTGGTAAGAATATTTGTACCATACTTTTGCAATACAACTTGGTATTATCTAACCAAGTTGAAGATACATACGGTCTATGACCCAGAATTTCCATTTTATGTATAGCATTTCCCACTTTAGGTATTCTCCACTTAAAATCAGAAACCTATTTCTATAGGGGAGCCTGGGTGGCGCAGTCGGTTAAGCGTCCGACTTCAGCCAGGTCACGATCTCGCGGTCCGTGAGTTCCAGCCCCGCGTCAGGCTCTGGGCTGATGGCTCGGAGCCTGGAGCCTGTTTCCGATTCTGTGTCTCCCTCTCTCTCTGCCCCTCCCCCGTTCATGCTCTGTCTCTCTCTGTCCCAAAAATAAATAAAAAATGTTGAAAAAAAAATTAAAAAAAAAAAAAAAGAAACCTATTTCTATAAATTAGACTTTTAAAACAATGATAACTGAAAGTCTATTTATCAATATTTTAAATAAGAAAAATTATAACATTTTATATATTAACTCAAAACCTCAACCAATTTCCTAACACATAACTAATTCACAGTAAAATACATATATATATGTATATATGTATACATATATACATGACAAGCTGCCATGTTAATATGGAAAATGACTGAAATGTTCATTAAATGATCAGTATGGTTATTTCAAACAATTACTTTGTATACAGCAACAGCAACATGCTGTATTAGTCTGGGTTCTCTAGAGAAACCCAATTGATTGGATATTTATATATGATATGATTTATTGTAAGGAACTGGCTCACATGATTATGGAGACTGAGAAGTCCCAAGATCTGCTGTCGAGACCCAGGAATTTGCTGAAGACCCAGGAAGGAGCCAATGGTATAGTTCTTGTCCAAGTCCAAGTCTGAAGGCAGGAGAAGACCAATGTTCCAGCTGGAAGATAGGCAAAGAAAACAAATATTCCTTTACTAAGCCTTTTTTCCTATTCATACCATCAGTGAATTAGATGAAGCTCACCCATATTGCAGAGGGTGATCTGTTTAATTCACTCTATTTGAATGTTAATCTTATCCTGAAACAGCCTCACAGAATAATGTTTAACCAAATATCTGGGCACCCCCATCCCAGTCAAGTTGACACATAAAATTAACCATCACACATGTCCTTTGTTGATTCTAACTGCTCCTTTCAAAACGTTAGCACTTAACAATTCTACTTAGAATATAATTCAAGACTTCCCCTACAACCACCCCTCCCACACACACAGAGCTTTCTTTAAAATGTAGTACTGCATTTGAACATAAATACAAATTTTTCGTAAAAACATCAGCTGACAAGTGTTATTACAAAGACATTTATATTCTAAAGTTTGGATACCAAAATCCAAGAGGTTTTTCACCAGGGAAATATTAAAGAATGCCAGTACATACCCTAAAAGCATATAAACATAGGCCCCAGCATGCATGTGTAGGAGGATTAGCAGCAGTCTTATTTACAGTAACCAAAAACTGCAAACAACCTGAATGTCTACTTACAGTAGGATGAATGAGTTGTGAAATGTTAATACAATGAAACAGTGTAGCACTAAGAAAATGACATAGCCAAATGCTATAGTATGGATGGCATTGCAAACACTATAGTAAACACAAGAAGTAGGATAAAAAGAACTCCAACAGGGCACTTGGCAGCAGCCACTGTGCAGATAGGACTCTGCTTGCTGGAAAGCATTGCTCTGCTTCCTTTGCAACCATGTCTGACAAACCCCATATGGCTGAGATGGAGAAATTCGATTAAGTCAAAATTGAAGAAGGGAGAAAAACAAGAGAAAAATCCACTGTCTTCAAAAGAAACAACTGAACAGGAGAAGCAAGCGGGCAAATCGTAATGAGAAGTGTGCCACCAATATGCACTGTACATTCCACAAGCGTTGCCTTCTTGTTTTACTTCTTTTAGCTCTTTAATAATATAATGTGCAAAGAGGTTGGATCAGATTTAAATGACTGATGCCCCTTCCCTCATCAAAGAATCAGAACTACTGAGAAGGAACACTGAGGCTGCCTCCTCCATCTGCACGTCTGGCTGGGCAGGGAAGGAAAAGAACTTGTATGTTGGTGAAGGAAAAAGCTAGATGGGACAACAGTGAAATCTAGAATAAAAACCAAGTTGGTACAAGATGTCCTGTAAGCTGCAAATGCAATTTAATCAGAGTAACATTTCTGTGTTCAGATGATTTTAATTATTGGAATGCACAATTTTTAATATGCAAATGAAAAGTTTAAAATATGAAAAAAATTCCAATATTATGATTCCACTCATATTAAGTTCAAAACAGGCAAAACCAGACCATTGTTTAAGAATGCATATATAGGTTGTAAAAGCATAAAAAAAAAGGTAAGGTTATTGCAAAGCCAGAATAGTGGATACCTCCTGGCTGGAGGGATAGGATTATAATTAGAGAGGAAGCCAGGAACTAAGTGGGTGTGCTTGGATGCTGCCAACGTTCTTTTTTTGACTTGGCTTATACTAGTTTTTGTTTTCTTTCATTATTAATTAAACAGTACAAATATATTTTATAAATTCTAATGTAAGTATATATATTTTATAATAAAAAAAAGAAAAGAAAGGAAAGGAAAAAGTTAGGTTAGGCATTAATGTAGAAGATACGATTACAGAATGTTGGTGAGGGCACCAACCTCTTCTTGCTATATCTGAGCATACAGAATTGAACTACAGGAGAGAAAAAGAAAGATAAAATAAGTCAGCAAAAAAAGCATTTGCAAAGGAGATTACACTTAATTTTAAGCTCAAAAATAATACATTTGTTGGTTGGAAATTGACAGATGAAAAATCTTCCATATGAATAAAAAGCGTAAGAAAACAGTTTAGAACAAAAAAACTGAATGTGTTAATGGGGACATTAAGACACTCATAAACCCATAAGAAGTAAGAATGCTGTAAACATGGTTTTATGCAATAAATCCTGCAATTTTTAATACATGTGGATGCAAAGTGAACTTCAAAAGAAGTCATTTTCAACAATTAAAAGAAATTGTATCTTACACAGAAGGCAGAACATTTGCAATAAATCATTATTATTTTATGTCCTTAAATTTTACCATTTGACAGAAAAAAAATCAAATAAATAAGCACCTAGTAAGAATATTCAGCCTCAAAAGAAAGTGTTCCAAAATTTCATAACTGTTTAAAACTCAATAGATAAAATTCAATAACTGTCTCTGGCACATGAGGCAAAAGTTCAGAAGCATTTCCCTAGCAACTTCTGATTTCACATAGAGTGCTGCCCTCTGCTGGGAACTTTGGCCACATCTGATCCCATAAATGAGTGCTTTTCTGTGGTATTTTTGCAAAAAAAATTTTGCAAAAATTTCCACTTTTGTTTACATGAATGAAATGTATCTATCTTCCTCTTAAAACAAGTCATTTAAAATTAGTTGTAAACAAAGTGAAGATGTGCTATGACATGTTTTCAAGAAAACTAAAAAAAAAATAACTTATTTTTCCATTTAGAAAGAAAACCATAAAATGGTAAGCTATATATTAACAATTGAATTGCATTATTAAAATTTTTTTTTCAACATTTATTTATTTTTGGGACAGAGAGAGACAGAGCATGAACGGGGGTGGGGCAGAGAGAGAGGGAGACACAGAATCAGAAACAGGCTCCAGGCTCTGAGCCATCAGCCCAGAGCCTGACACGGGGCTCGAACTCATGGACCGCGAGATCATGACCTGGCTGAAGTCGGACGCTTAACCGACTGCGCCACCCAGGCGCCCCAGAATTGCATTATTAACAGGACAAGAAGAACAAAATTTGAAATATTTTTTTGAATGTATTTATTTATTTTGAAAGAGAGAGAGAATGCACCTGAATTGGGGGGGGGGGGGGGGGGGCGCAGAGAAAATCCCAAGAAAGCTCTGCACTATGAGCATGGAGCCCAACACAGGGCTTGAGACCATGACCTGAGTCAAAACCAAGAGTAGGATGCTTAACTGACTGAGCCACCCAGGTGCACCTAGAATTTGAAATATTTTAAAGTATTTTTCAAGACTAGATATATGAGCAATAAAAATGAACTTAAAAATTACATGTTCCTCAATACTTGGTTTAAATTACTATTCTATAATTAAGCAGCCATCATTAGAAATAGTTTTCTTATTTCAGTTATGCTGTTATCACTCAAAAGTAGTTTTGAACTGCTTGTATAAAATTGCCTTCAAAGTTGCTTTAGAGACATATAAGAAAATCAGTCTATTTTATAATTACATTGTTTTCATGATAAAACATTACTAAATTTCATTGTCAGCATTATTTACAAACTTAATTTTGAATGCCATTTTTATTTTAGAGAATATATGATTTTTGGAACTAAAGATTTTCTACCATTAAGGATATTCAAAGGACTGTGATGAATGACTTTAAGAAAGTATGAAAGAAGAATTCCCAAAAAAATTTTTGTGAATTAGAATAACTTTTTTCAAAAGTGTGTGTATACACACACACACACACACACACACACACACATATATATATACACACACACATATACATACATGTGTATAGGTGTGTGTATGTATATATATTCGTGTGTGTGTGTGTGTGTGTGTGTGTGTGTGTATGAGTAGAGAGAGAGAGAGAGAGAAAAAATAATCATTTATATATAAATGCCAGGTGTCACCTTCTGCTTAGAATGTAGAAAGTTATAAGAGAATGCCATTCCTGGAGGGGCCAAGATGGCAGAACAGCAGGGAAGTTTTTTTGCGTCTCGTGTCCATGAAATACAGCCAGATCAACATTAAACCATCCTGCACACCTAGAAAACTTATTTGAGGATTAGCAACAATCTGCACAACCTGAACCACAGAACTCATCAGGTACATGGTGGGGAGAGGTGAACTAGGGGAGAGAGAACCTGTGGAGGGCAGGAAGCTATTTTTGCTTGTAGAGAGAGGACAGAGATGGGGGGAGAGTACGGGAAAAGCACCCCCGCCAAAAGCGGCTGGAGAGAAAGTGGAAAAGTGGAAACAGCCACAGGGACTGAACTAAAAAGGGAGAAAGGAAAAAAGAGAGGGTTTAAATTCCATTAAGACTCTATAAGCAGGAGGAGCACAGAGTCTGAAACTCCAGCACTCGATAACTGGTGGTGCGCTGGTGGGAAAGGAGAATCCCCAGGAGCAGAGAGTGAAGTCCAGGGGTCCTCGGGACACACAGGGAGAAGCAACTCACCTACTGGGAGGACATTTGGTAGAGGCTATGAAGACACCTGGTCCCAGCAGACCTCAGAGACCAACCACATTCACTGGTGCTGTAACAAGGACGTTAAGGGTGAAGCCTGGTGCCAGATGTGTGTTGTGACTTACTATAATCCTTGAAACAGTGTGGCTACAAAATCATGTGAACTTTTACTGGGGCGGGCTGGCAGCCAGCCATAGTCTCTGGGCATCGGCAGCAGCATGTCCCACGAACATTCCTGGGGGTGGCCGTCACCTGGCCATTGCTTGGTGAGACCCTGCCCCAGAGGATCTGAGCAGGTCAAAGCCACAGTCCCTCAGAAGTGAGGGGTTGGGAAGTGAGGGTTTTATCTCAGGAGGGAAATGGGGTGCCTGGGTGGCTCAGTCAGTTAAGCATCTGACTTCAGCTCAGGTCACCATGACTTCAGCTCATGAACCATCATGAGATCGAGCCCTGTGTTGGGCTCTGTGCTGACAGCTCAGAGCCTGGAGCCTGCTTCAGATTCTGTGTCTCCCTCTCTCTCTGACCCTCCCCTACTCATGCTCTGTCTCTCTCTCTCTCTCTCTCTGTCAAAAATAAACATTAAAAATTAAAAAAAAAACTCAGGAGGGAAGTGCCACCTGGCAACCTGATGGCTAGGTCATGGACAGTGTAAAAGTGGGGAGTAGACAGACCGGAGACAAAGGACAGGTGCGCAATTGCTGACTGGGGAGAACAGAGTTCCGATACTAGAGACTTGGTACCTGGGTGACGCCATTTTCACCCTTCCCATGCATGCGCATACACACCTACAAGCACCACAACAATCCACCCCAGTAAGCTAAGTAGCACCATCTAGTGGAGAACGGAGCTGTTACACTAAGCTCCACCCAACTGGGCCAACCTTGCTTTTCAGGAACACCACAAGTCTCTCCGCCTGCTTAGTTTACAGACTATAAAGTGCTTCATAATTTGACTTCTAGGGGAAAACGATGTAATTTCAATCATATTTCAGTCTGTTCACTGGTCCATGTATTCAATTTTTTTTCTTTTCTGTTTATATTCTTTTTCCTGAATACAAAAAGTGAAAATTGTATTTTTATTTTCAATTTTTATTAAAAACAATTTCTTTAATTTTTTGCTCCTATATTTTTTGCATTTTTGTAAATTTTTCAACTTCTATTTTACCTCCTTCATTTCATTTCATTTTATTCTATTTCATTGTATTCATTTTTCCAATTTTCAAGCATTTTCCTTTTTTTTTCTCTTTTCCCTTTTTTCTCTAATCTATCAACCTCCTTTCAACAACCAGACCAAAATACACCTAGGATCTAGCATATTTATTTGATTTTTGCGTGTGTGTGTGTGGTTTTTAATTCTTTAATTTTATTTTTTTTACTTTATTAATTCCTTTTCTTCCTTCAAAATGACAAAATGAAGGAATTCACCCCAAAATAAAGAGCAGGAAGAAACAACAGCCAGGAACTTAATCAACACAAATACAAGCAAGATGTCTGAAGAAGAATTTAGAATCACAATAAGAATACTAGCTGAGGTTGAAAATAGATTAGAATCCCTTTCTGTGGAGATAGAAGAAGTAAAAGCTAGTCAGGATGAGATTAAAAAATGCTATAATTGAACTGTAATCTTGAATTGATGCCACAGCAGCAAGGATAGATGAGGCAGAGCAGTGAATCAGCGATACAGAGAACAAACTTATGGAGAATAACGAAGCAGAAAAAAAAGAGGGAGACTAAGGCAAAAGGGCATGATTTAAGAATTAGAGAAATCAGTGACTCATTAAAAAGGAAGAACATCAGAATCACAGGGGTCCCAGAAGATGAAGAGAGAGAAAAGGAGGTAGGGTAGAAGGGTTATATGAGCAAATCATAGTGAAAAACTTCCCTAACCTGGGGAAAGACACAGACATCAAAATCCAGGAAGCACGGAGAACTCCCATTAGATTCAACAAAAACAGACCATCAACAAGGTCTATCATAGTCAAATTCACAAAATACTCAGGCAAGTATGAAAACAGCAAGGGAAAAAAGTCCTTAACCTACAAAGGAAGACAGACAGGTTTGCAGCAGACCTATCCACAGAAACTTGACAGACCAGAAAAGAGTGGCAGGATATTTTCAATGTGCTGAATCAGAAAAATATGCACCCAAGAATTTTATCCAGCAAGGTTGTCATTCAAAATAGAAAGAGAGATAAAAAGTTTCCCAGACAAACCAAAACTAAAGGAGTTTGTGAACACTAAACCCGCCCTGCAAGAAATTTTAAGGGGCACTCTCTGAAGGGAGAAAAGACAGAAAAAAAAAAAGACCAAAAGTGTGGGGGGCCGGGCCCCGGCGCCAGGCTGAGACCAGGTCGAGCAACGTTCCCTGTTGACTCAAGCCAACCCGGTGGTTCCCCCTCCCATTCCCCCACTTTCAAGGGCATACGAAAGCCTTGTCAAGGCTGAGAAAGTTAATTCCTGAAGCCTGTGGTCTGCAGGTGTTGGCAGTAATGCTACCTCCCTTTTTCTACCCCAAGTCAGATAGAAACAAACATGGGAACTGTGTTTTGCTAGCAATCTATCAACAAGGTCTTGCGACCCGTTCAGAAAGTTCACAAGGTATACAGAACTAAATGTTTTGGCTGGCAGTGATCATGTGAAACCTGTTTATTCTTAGAATGACCTGATCCATGAGTCTTATATTATAAAAGACTGTGTACAGCAACAATAAAGCCGTCACTGGGGCCATCAGCCCAGGGGACCCTCCTGTTCCCAAACTTTCTCTTCTCTCTTTTTTCTTGCATTCCCCTACCCTCAGGACCCTGACCTCGGTGTTTGTCATGCCGGTCGCGACACAAAAGCAACAAAGACTGGAAAGGACCAGAGAACACCACCAGAAACTCCAACTCTACAAGCAATATAATGGCAATAAATGCATATCTTTTAGTACTCACTCTAAACGTCAATGGACTCAATGCTCCAATCAAAAGATACAGGGAAACAGAATGAATAAGAAAACAAGATCCATCTATATGCTGTTTATAAGAGACCAACTTGAGACCTAAAGACACCTTCAGATTGAAAGTAAGCAGATAGAGAACCATCTATCGTGCTAATGGCCATCAAAAGAAAGCTGGAGTAGCTATACTTATATCAGACAATCTAGACTTTAAAGTAAAGACTGTAACAAGAGATGAAGAAGGACATTATATCATAATTAAGGGGTCTATCCACCAAGAAGACCTAACAATTGTAAATATTTATGCTCCAAATATGAAAGCATCCAAATATATAAATCAATTGATCACAAACATAAAGAAACTCATTGATAATAATACCATAATAGTAGGGTACTTCAACACTCCACTTACAGCAATGGACAGATCATCTAAGCACAAAATCAACAAGGAAGCAATGGCTGTGAATGACACACTGGACCACATGGACTTAACAGATATATTCAGAAGATTTCATCCTAAGCAATGGAATATGTATTCTTCTCCAGTGCACATGGAACGTTCTCCAGAATCGATCACATACTGGGACACAAATAAGCCCTCAACAAGTACAAAAAGATCGAGATCATACCATGCATATTTTCAGACCACAGCACTATGAAACTCGAAATCAACCACAAGAAAAAATTTGGAAAGATAACAAATACTTGGAGACTAAAGAACATCCTACTAAAGAATGAATGGGCTAACCAAGAAGTTAAAGAGGAAATTAAAAAGTACATGAAAGCCAATGAAAATGATAACACCACAGCCCCAAACCTCTGGGATGCAGCAAAGGCAGTCATAAGAGAAAAGTATATAGCAATCCAGGCCTTCCTAAAGAAGGCAGAAAGATCTCAACTACACAAGCTAACCTTATGCCTTAAGGAGCTGGAAAAAGAACAGCAAATAAAACCCAAAACCAGCAGAAGACAGGAAGCTGGTTATTTGAAGAATTAACAAAATTGATAAACCCCTAGCCAGTTTGATCAAAAAGAAAAAGGAAAGGACCCAAATAAATAAAATCAAGAATGAAAGAGATCAAAACTAACACAGCAGAAATAAAAACAATAATAAAAGAATATTATGAGCTATTATATGCTAATAAAATGGGCAATATGGAAGAAATGGACAAATTTCTAGAAACATATACACTACCAAAACTGAAACAGGAAGAAATAGAAAATTTTGAACAGATTCATAACCAGTAAAGAGACTCTTAAATATGGAGAACAAACAGAAGGTTACTGGAGGGGTTGGGAGAGGGCATGGGCTACATGGGTAAGAGGCATTAAGGAATCTACTCCTGAAATCATTGTTGCAGTATATGCTAACTAACTTGGATGTAAATTTAAAAAATAAATTAAAAATAAATAAGTATAAGTAAAATAAAAAACAATTATTATTTTGATTAGGATTATAATAATGCTTGAATTAACTTTAAGATAATTAACATCTTTTTAATATCAAGTTTTTTTATAAAAGAACATGTTCAATTATAAATTTTTCAATTATAATTTATATTTAAATTTTTTTCACGTCTGATTTACACAGTCATGATGTTTATTCCATACTATATTTGCTCATCTAATATCAATTGTAAATGGAATTGTATTTTCCATTGTGTCTTCTAACTGCTTGTGGTTTTCATATTTTAAAAATATTGATTTTTGGTTATTAATATATGCTAATATTCTATTAGATTATAAAATATTAGGAGCACATATCACCATTAGGTGATAGTTTCACCTATTATTTCCAGTTGTAACATTTTGCTTTTTTTTTCTTCCCTCTAATTGCATTGGTTAATAGCTCAAGTGCAAGGTTAAAATAGCAATGATGTTAGTGGATATGTTTATCATTTGGTCATAGTATATTTTTTAATGTGATCTGCTAATATTTCATGTGGGACTTTTATATGGACATTAATAACTGAGTTAACATGTAGTCTTTAAAAAAAGAGAGAGAGAGAGAGAATGCCATTTCTGCCCTAACAGTAACAGGCCAGATAACCAATGAAATCATAGTTTATTAAAAATTCATCAGAGAGATAAATATGGGGGGAAATATATAATGAATTAATAAAATCCAGAAACTTATAAACCTCTCTCTGGAGTGAAGAGACCCAACAGTTTTCTTTCATCCTAAATGAAGGAGTGGAAAAGGAGAAACCTGCAGAGAAATAGGTAAAAAGAAAACTGCTGAACTTTTAAAATAATTTTGATTTTGTAGACCAAGTGTGGTAGTTTAGAATCCTTGATAGTTTAGAATCGTTAGGACAGAGTATGCCCACCTTCAATACTTCCTCATGGGCCTTCACAGAGTGATCATGAGAAATACTGGGGCTAGGTTAGGAATGCTGAAAGAAACCTTCAAGCACTGGGGTTTTATGATGATTGGTACAAGGCAGCAGGCACCTAACTTTAGTGGAAGGGCAGGAATGCTGAGAAAGATCTGCTCTTTGTGAAGAGCCTCATGAACTCTGAGGGCAGGAAAGGAGAAGGGAGACAAGTTCTATGAGTTCTCGGGGCCTAACACTGAGTTAGAGACAGTGATAACTTATGACTGGGAGAGGGGCAAGAAAGCTGAAAGGGATTCTCCTCTGAGGTGTAATCATAGGGAGTTTCTTGCAGTCTTGAGGCAGCAGAGGAGGAATGAACTGAACTCTTTAGGTACTTGGGATTCCCAGCGAGTACCAAGCAATGACTGATTTTGGATGGAGGCAGAGGCAAGAATGTTGAAGAACATCCCTCTGAGATGCAGACAACCAGGACCTGAGGAAGGCTGAAGGCAAAGCAGGAGAATGGAAACAGATCCTCTAGACACATGTCTGGTAAAAAGAAAATTCTGATCCCTTGAACAAATTATTATTGAAGTCTGTGGTGAAATAAATCCAACTAAAGAAATAGCCAAGCCAAGATTCAATTCAATTACAGATGAGATTGACTCATCTCCCCACAACTTACCTCCTCTTTTTAGTGGACTGACAAAAGGAATGTGCCCTTTTCTGGGTATAGCTATTATTTTCCTCAGCTTCTGTATCAAACCATCAATCACGCACACACAAAAAGTGACTTGTTCTTAAGGGATAAAACAGTCAATTAAAACCTTATCCAAAGATGGTCCAATACTAGAATTATCAGAGGGATTTTAAAATAACAATAATAAATATATTAAGAAATTTCATGTAAAAGGTGGGTAACATGTGAACAGATGGGGAATTATAGAATAAAAATGAAAACTATAAAAAGGAGCCAGATGATAATCCTAAAAATGAAAAAAAAAAGATGAAGAATTATTTTGATGGGCTTATTAGCATACTGAACACATCACATGAATCAGTGAATTACAAGATAATTGAAATTATCCAAATTAAAAAAGAAAGAGAAAACATTTTTTAAAAAGGGGAATCAGAAACTCCAGTAACTGTGAAACACTATCATATAGGCTATCATTTGCATAGCTGGAGTCCCAGAACAAAAACAACAACAGAGAAAAAGAAATATCATAAGTAATGAGTGAGAATTTTCCAAAATTGATGGAAGACATCAACTTAAGAAGTTCAGAGAAATCCTAGAAGAGTAAATACAAAGAAAACCACAACTGGGCATATCATAATCGTATGGCTGAAACCTAAAGGATAAAGATAAAATCTTGATATCAGAGGAAGGAAAGAAATATTACATACAATGAACAATGATGAGAATGATGCCTACCCCGTTAACAGGAAAAAAAAAATGAAAGAGGTGAGCAACGTAATGGTATCTTAAAGTTCTTGGAGAAAAAAAGAAAAACTGTTAATTTAGAATTCTATACCCTGTAAAAATGTCCTTTAAAAATGAAGTCAATGTGGATCCTGAGAAACTTAACAGAAGACCATGGGGAAGGGGAAGGAAAAAAAAAGTTAGAAAAGTTAGAGAGGGAGAGAGCCAAACCATGAGACTCTTAAAAACTGAGAATAAACTGAGGATTGATTGGGGGGGGGGGGGAGGGGGAGGGAGGGGAGGGTGGGTGATGGGCATTGAGGAGGGCAGCTGTTGGGATGAGCACTGGGTGTTGTATGGAAACCAATTTGACAATAAATTTCATATTAAAAATAAATAAATAAAATAAAATAAAAATGAAGTGAAAAAATACACTTCTCCAATGAAGACATCCAGATGACCAACCAACACATGAAAAAATGCTCAATATCACTCATCATCAGGGAAACACAAATCAAAACCACAATGAGATACCATCTCACACCAGTTAAAATGGCTAACTTTAACAACTCAGGCAACAACAGATGTTGGCAAGGATGCAGAGAAAGAGGATCTCTTTTGCACTGCTGGTGGGAATGCAAACTGGTGCATCCACTCTGGAAAACAGTATGGAAGTTCCTCAAAAAATTAAAAATAGAACTACCCTACAACCCAGCAATTGCACTACTAGGTATTTATCTAAGGGATACAGGTGTGCTGTTTGGAAGGGGCACATGCACCCCAATGTTTATAGCCGTGCTATCGACAATAGCCAAACTATGAAAAGAGACCACATGGCCATCAATGTGTGAATGGATAGAGATGTGATATACATACATAATGGAGTATTACTTGGCAATCAAAAAGAATGAAATCTTGCCATTTGCAACAACATGGATGGAACTTGAGGGTAATATGCTAAGCAAACTTAGATAAAGACAAATATACCTTCACTCATATGAAGAACTTAAGATACAAAACAGATGAACATAAGGGAAGGGAAGCAAAAATAATATAAAAACAGGGAGGGGCACAAAACATAAGAGACTCTTAAATGTAAAGAACAAAGAAAGGGTTGCTGGAGGGTTGTGGGAGGGGGGATGGGATAAATGGGTAAGGGGCATTAAGAAATTACCTGAAATCATTGTTGCACTATATGCTAACTTGGATGTAATTTTAAAATTAATTAATTAATTAATTAGAAGTGAAGTCAAAATAAAGACATTTAGAAGCAGGCAAAAACTGAAAGGATTCATCTTATCTACCATAGATTTGAACTGTAAGAAATATTAAATACTAATGGTCTGTGGAGGAGGGGAGTCAGTAATTTTTTTCTCTTTACTTATTGTATAGATTCAATTGCTGTGTCTTCAAGTTCAGTGATCAGTTCTGCAATATCATGACTCCCACCCACTATATTTTTCACTTCAAAAAATGTAGTTTTAACCCCTGAAAGTCCACTTTAGGTCTTTTTAACATCTTCTGGCTGTACCTAACATGTACAATATTTACTCGTTTCTTGAACGTAGGAAGTACAGTTATAGTAATTATTTACTGTCTTGGTTTATGAATTCTTTTGTGACACATCTGGATTGATTGAATAGATTATTTTTCACCTCCTTATGGATAATAGCTTGCTTCTTTGCATGCTGCTAATTTTTGTTGAATCCTAGACATTATGAATTTTATCTTGTTGGATGCAGTATATCTTTGCATTTCTATAAATATTGTTGAGGCTTATTCTGGACTGCTATTAAGCTACTTAGAACCAGTGTGATACATTCAGGTCTTGCTTGTGAGGGTTGTTAGGAGGAACAAAGCAGCATTTAGTTTATGGTTGATTTTGCCACTATTGAGGCAAAACATTTTTGAGAATTCTACCTATCATCCAGAATTATGGGGTTTCCCACAGTGGCTGATGTCTTCTGCAAGTCCTGGGAATTATTCCCTCTAATTCTTTCTGGTGGTTCTTTCTCCAGCCTCAAGTAGCTTCCTCACCCTCATGCACAGATCAGTGCTCAGCTGAAAACACACAGAGGATTCTGCAGATTCCCAGAGATTTTTCTCCCTTTCTCTGCATAACTCTCTCCTCTATGACACTTTCCCTATGAACTATGGCTTCCTTGACCTCCCCAGATTCCTTGCTTCATCTTCTCAACTCAAGAAGACCACCAGGCTTTCTCTGGGTTCTCTCTTCCTTGTGGCCTGGGAAATCTGCAGCCAATAACCTGGGGAAATTATAGATCTCATTTCATTTATTAGTTAAGGGAATCACTACCATTCATTGCCTAATGTTCAATATCTTAAAAACTGTTCTTTCATATATTTTATTAAGTTATTTGTTGCTTGGACACGAAAGCAAATCTTGTCTCTCTCAATTTACCCTCCATCTTGGCTAGAAACAGAAATCTTTATATCATGCTTTTAAAAATATTCTAGATCTATGTAGTCTGTATATTATGACTGAAATGCTGTTTTTTCCTGAGACCCAGTAAGTAAAAATCCTTTTCATTCCTGTATGATGTCAAATTTAGAATACAACATGAACTGTGAAGGAAGCAAAACCATCCATAAGTGGGAGCACACACACACAAAAAGCAGGTCATATGAAAGGACATTGACTGTACGATATTCACCCTTATTTGCCTACATCCTTGTCCATTTTCATATTCTTCTCTGACATGACTTACTTTTAGGACCAGATGTTCCTGTATTCCCTGTGATTACCTTCTACTCTGATGAGGGAGAGTAGCATGAGATGTCTAAAAACGCTTTTATATACCAAACATGTATCAAATTTGCAAACTTTCTTTCATCTAGGTAAGGCAGCCTTGCCTACTTTCTCTAAAATTTCTCTACAAGTGAAGAAACACAAACATATGCAAGACATATAATTATCTATCAATTTCATACTAAATTAATGTCTATACTTTAGCCTTCAGCAGGAAATGTAATTTAAGAATTTAATTAACTGAAATTAATCTTTGATATCCCTCTTTTGGACATCCTTCCTTCACTTCAGATGAACAGATTGGACATAATCAATGATTATGAAGTGATTAATATATAAAATAACATTCTGTCTTCCTAGGTACACTGAAAAGAGGCAACATGAGTAGCTTATAAATCCTTCTATTATTTGCAGTATAGAGAATAGGCCACCAGCTGGTGTTCAAATAACTAAATTGTTTTACTGAAAATTCAGAATAGAGGGATTGGCTAGAGGTGAATGTTGAATTATGATTATATGATTCAGTGCTATGTTCAGAGGTTGTTGCTTTGAGAAGAGTGGTTATAAAGCTCCAATGACTAAACATCTTAATTTAAAACTCATATTACATGTTTCATGCCAATGAAATGAAAAGTAAAATTCATGACATCTCTGATAAAATATTTTTCTATTGCTTCCATTTCGCATAATAAAAAATATACTAACAGCATTCATGAAGTATTTACTCTCCAAAAAAAATTTTTAAACAAGTAAAATTATTTATTTAAAGTACACTTCTCTTAAAAAATGTTTTTTTAACTGAATATTGAACTTTTTTATGTTTCTTTTTATTTTATTTTTGAGAGAAAGAGAGAGACAGAGTGTGAGCAGGCGGTGGGGTGGGGGGCAGGGGTGGGCAGAGAGAGAGGGAGACACAGAATCCAAAGCAGGCTGCAGGCTCTGAGCTGTAAGAGATCATGACTCGAGCTGAAGTCAGCCACTTAACCAACTGAGCCACTCAGCACCCCTTAAAATGTTTCTTTAAGCACATTAAAAAGTGCTCTTCATCCCTCCTCTGTAAAATAACTCAATTTTACAAGAAGTAAATCTAAAAGATTATTCCTCTTTACACACTTATTTTTCTCTTAGGAAAAAAGTCCAGTACAGGTATAAAACTGACTTTAATCGTTATCAAGCCTATTTACCCCTGTTGGCAACATGAATGGTGACATGTTGACAAATATGCATTTTGAAAAGTTGAAGAATTTAAAATCAGAAGGTTTCACTTACAGGTGACCAATTATGTACTATTAGCTGACAAAGACAAAGTCTGCTATAGGATAGTTGTCCTCTATTTAAATGTATATAATCATGGCTTTTTCATTTAAGATTATGTGAATTTGTAAAATATAATGAAAAGATCCAATCCCCCAACCTCAATAATCTCTTATTTTTACTTTTAAGTATTTACTTAAAATATAAACTATTTGGTGCCTGATTTTAAAAATAAACAAAATATAAAGGCTAGCCCAGGGGCGCCTGGGTGGCGCAGTCGGTTAAGCGTCCGACCTCAGCCAGGTCACGATCTCGCGGTCGGGGAGTTCAAGCCCCACGTCAGGCTCTGGGCTGATGGCTCAGAGCCTGGAGCCTGTTTCAGATTCTGTGCCTCCCTCTCTCTCTGCCCCTCCCCCGTTCATACTGTGTCTCTCTCTGTCCCAAAAATAAATAAAAAACGTTGAAAAAAAATTTAAATAAATAAATAAATAAATAAATAAATAAATAAATAAAGGCTAGCCCAGAGACAATGTGGCCCTACTTGAGAACCAGCTGGCAGCTCTGAGCATTATTAAAAGCTCCAACGGTCTTGGTGGCCTTTTAAGAAGAAGTCTCATATACTGAACACTAGGTATTCTTTAATTTAAATAAACATCAATATTTAGTTCTGAAATTTGAGGACACAGTTCACAAAATAAAATCACAGTAGTGTTTTCTTCTGTTACAGTGACACAGTATATCAATTCCTCCATATTAAACCTACCTTTCCAGATAAGTAGAAATTACATTTGCAAAATCCAGAATGAAATTACCAGAAAATGTAAAACTCTTATTTGAAAAATATTTCATAATATCACATCTAAGTTGCACAGAAGACCCCAGTGATCACTAGGAAATCTACCATAGTCCAGTTTTTCCAACCCAAGGAAGTCCAAACTTTGGGTAACAATAGGACCACTTTCTGCTGCTATTCTGAAACATATTTGATTAAAATGAAGCTTACAAGTAGCAGACATTCCAAGATCAGAGTTTATTTGTGTATCCCATGCATACTGGCAATGCCTAGATTTGTCAAAAACTCCCAGACAAATTATTTTTGGGTAAAGCACCCATTTGGTAACTTGGTGATCCTTAAATTTGTATCCACTGCAAATATAACTATAGCTGACTCTGGAGTTTCTTGAATTTTCTTTAAAATCATTTTTAACTGATTCATTTGTTCCTTGGCATGCTCTTTGGTGCTTTCCACATGAGAAGTCATAAGGCAAAGTTCATTTCCCAACACAGTTGCATACACACTCAAAACGTTTTTCATCATTTTTGTATTTGGAAAAGGGATATCTTGGATTTTAAATTTCACTCTCGATTTCTTCAACATTATAGCTGTGAAATATCCTTCTTCGTGACCCATAATAATCACATCACTACTTGCTCTCTTCTTTAGGTAGCTACAATATGGGGGAATAACCTCCTGTACAAATATCAAATATTATAAATATTTGAAAATCAAATATTTCAAACATTTGTAAAAATCAAATGCATAATACCTTCAGATGTGCTGGTTTTAGAACTAATGGAATCAGTTGTTTCTTTATTCATTAGGTCAACACAGGACTTTGACTTGGCTGGGGTCTGAGTGTGGCTTTCCAAAGCGCCCTCCTCCACAGGAGCTCAAAGTACAAATTCAGCACTCTCTCCATCTCCCAGTCATTCTTCACCAGATAGCACTGAGCCACGGTGGTGTCACAGCTCATGACCGAGGCAAACTCCACACAGAGAGGTTCACACGTATAAGTCCACACAAAGAGGTCCACACATAGAAGCCACTTCTTTGTCTCGGCCTCACCTTCTGCCTCATCTGCCTTCAGAGTGGCCTCCAAACCATTGGGCCCCTCCATTTACTTACTGTGGGCAGACCCCTCTTCAAAATATTTTTACATTAACCATTTTTGAAGAAGAATGGCACATTTTAAATATCCCCTTAGTTTTTTTTTTTTTTTTTTTTTTTAAGTCAGACAGTATAATATCGTCTCTGTCAACTGTTTGGGTCTTTTAAAGCAAAATCAAGGGGCGCCTGGGTGGCGCAGTCGGTTAAGCGTCCGACTTCAGCCAGGTCAGGATCTCGCGGTCTGCGAGTTCGAGCCCCGCGTCAGGCTCTGGGCTGATGGCTCAGAGCCTGGAGCCTGTTTCCGATTCTGTGTCTCCCTCTCTCTGCCCCTCCCCCGTTCATGCTCTGTCTCTCTCTGTCCCAAAAATAAATAAACGTTGAAAAAAAAAAAATTAAAAAAAAAAAAAAAAGCAAAATCAAGTTCCAAAATGAGATTATTTAGATAAATTCAGGCAATCCTTTCCTCTGTAGCATTTGAAGACAACAACAAAAAAAAACCAAAAACCTTGTAGAAACTGAATAATCTTTGACTTCTATATTAAAGAAATTGATTGAATGTTGTACCTCTGAAATTCTTCGCATCACTCACTTTTTAACCATATTCTCTCTTTGACCTCTGCATTTGGGAGGACAGTCTGGCCTGCTGGTAGTGTCAGATTAGGATTTCAGAGCCTTTGATCTGGAATGCTAGTTTTCTAGTTCAGAGTTTTCAACTTCCATTCAGCTTTGACACATGAAGGATGATGTTCCCATGCATAACACAAGGCATTTTCTTCTCTTCATCTTTCTCTTAATACTGGAGGGCAAGTGCAATAAAGTGACTTTATTATGGAATTAAACTTGAATCTTATGAAATTTATTTTAAAGTAAATCATCACCACAGTAGCAAATAACTTGATGTATAGTAGTCTCCAAGTAGTCTACTAGGCAGACTCTCCCAGAGGTACCAGAATAGAAGGGCTCACAGACCAAATTAAGATAACTGAATCATACAGTTAGATGAATCAACTGAAAACACACAGCAAGAAGCAAGAGGAGAGGGGGCAAACTGGCAGAGTAAGAGGACCCTAAGCTCACCTCATCCCACAAATACAACTAGATAACACTCACCTCAGTGTGATAACCCAGAAAACACCCTGAAGACCGGCAGAACAAACTCCACAACTAAAGGCAGAGAGGAAGCCACATCAAAGACGGTAAGAAGGGCAGATACATGGTGGGGAGTGAAACTGTGGTCATCCACACAGTGGGAGGAGGCAGTTGTGGATGTACAGACGAGCAAGAAACAGACTATCAAACCAAGGAGCTCACATGACGAAGAGGAATCCCTATAACATTTGGTTTTACAAAACTACATGCCATGTATGCCAGATTTCTAGAGTTCTAACAACCAGTGAGACTTAAGGCCTGAAATTTTAAATATCAGAGGGTGCAGCTCTGGAGAGTCCAGGGGTGATAGAAAGCTGAGGTCCTGCCCTTAGCATAACAAACAGCCTGTAGAATTACAGCACAGAAGCAACAGGTTGAAAAACACTGGGGGCAAATAAGAGGGGAAGTTATTTACATATCTCAGAGAATGTTCCAGAGGGGCAGAGTTCATGGAGGGACTTCTCCAGGAACAAAGAAGCTGTCAGGTGACATCTCCCTCTCCATCCCCTTGCATAAACACATGACGACCTGCAGGAATCAGCACAATGCCCACATTCACTACCTAAATGGCTTATGCCAAGCCCTGCCCCCCACCCAGCACTTTGGCAGATCCCAGTAACCCTTGCCTCCCTCAGTCCAGTCTCTGTGGGTATCCTCCCCCAGAAGACCAGTGCAAACCTTGCCAACACCTCCTCTCCTCACCCTATTTTCTAGACCCTCGGTCCCAGTGGCAGGGGTGGTAGTAGTGGGCCCTGTGGAAGCCCAAGGTGCACCTTGTTAAAATTGTGCACCCCACCCCAGCTGGGGACTATAGCAGGCAAAGAGAGCCTCTGAAGACAACTGGACTGAAATAAAAAGTGTCCAGGACACAACAGCTGAGTGCACACAACATGCATAGATTTAGCTAAAGTGCCAGTTTATACTGAACAGGGGTCATTGCACTGCAGGGCACTACAAAACCTCTTCTTCATAAGGCCTTTACATTTAAGACCAGGAAATGTAGCTGAACTCCCTAACACAGAGAAACAGACACAGAGAATTAGACAAAATGAGAAAACATAGGAATATCCCAAATGAAAGAACAAGACAAAACCACAGCAAGAGACCTAAGCAAAATGGATATAAGTAATATGCCTGATGGAGAACTTAAGGTAATGATTATGAAGATATTCACTGAACTTAAGAAAAAAAGTGGAGATATCAGTGAGAACTTTAACAAAGAAAAAACATAAAAAAGAACCAATCAGAAATGTAGAACATAATGAATGAAATTAAAAATACACCAGATGATTTGGGTAGTAGATATTTTAATAATATTTGTTCTTCCAATCCATGAACATGGAATGTCTTTCCAATCTTTCCAATTCTTTGTGTGACCTTCAATATGTTTCATCAGTGTTTCAGCAGTTTTCAGACTAAGTCTTTCACCTCTTTGGTTAGGTTTATTCTAAGCATCTTATTGTTTTTGGTGCAATTGTAAATGGGACAAATTTAAAGCAATTTCTATCAAACTACCAACAGCATTTTTCACAGAGCTAGAACAAATAATCCCACAATTTTCATGGAACCACAAAAGACCCACATAGCCAAAGCAATCTTGAAAATGAAAAGCAAAGCTGGAGGCATCATAATTCCAGAATTCAAGTTATAATACAAAGCTGTAGTGATCAAAACAGTATGGTACTAGCACAGAAAATAGGCACATAGATCAATGTAACAGAATAGAAAACCCAGAAATGAACCCACAACTATATGGTCAATTAATCTTTGACAAAGTAGGAAAGAATATCCAATGAAAAAAGACAGTCTCTTCAACAAATGGTGCTGGGAAAACTGGACAACAACAAGCAAAGGAATGAAACCAGATCACTTTCTTACACCAAACACAAAAATAAAATCAAAATGAATTAAAGACATAAATGTGAGACCTGAAACCAAAAAAATCCTAGAAAAGAACACAGGTAGTAATGTCCTTGACATCAGCCACAAACACTTTTCTAGATACGTCTCCTGAGACAAGGGAAACAAAAGTAAAAACAGGCTATCAGGATATCATCAAAATAAAAACCTTCTGCACTTCAAAGGAAACAATCAACAAACTAAAAGACAAGCTACAGAGTGGGAGAAGATAGCTTCAAATGACATACCTGCTAAAAGGTTAATATCCAAAATATATAAAGAACTTATACAACTCAACACCAAAAAAAAAAAAAAGAACCCAATAATACAATTAAAAAATGGGCAGAGAACATGAATAGACATTTATCCAAAGAAGACATACAGATGTCCAACAGACACATGAACAGATGCTCAACAGTATCAGGGAAATACAAATCAAAACTACAATGAGATATCACCTAACACCTCTCAGAATGGCTAAAATAAAAACACAATAAGCAACAAATGTTGGTACTGATGTGAAGAAAGGGGAACTCTCATGCACTGTTGGTGGAAATGCAAACTGGTGCAGCCATTCTGGAAAACAATATGGAGTTTCCCCAAAAATTTAAAAATAGAACTACCCTACAACCCAGCAATTGCACTACTAGTTATTTACCCAAAGGACACAAAAGTACTAATTCAAAAGGATACGTGCACCCCAATGTTTATAGCACATTATCTGCAATAGTCAAATTATCAAAATAGCCCAAGGGACTACTGACTGATGAATGGATAATGAAGATGTAGAATGTACAAACAATGGAATATCATTAAGCCATAAAAAGAATGAAATCTTGCCATTTGCAATGACATGAATGGAGCTAGAGAGTATTATGCTAAGCAAAATAAGCCAAAGAAAGATACATACCATATGATTTCACTCATATGTGGAATTTAAGAAACAAAACAAAGGAGCAAATGGGAAAAAAAGATATGGAGAGGCAAACCAAGAAACAAACTCTTAACTACAGGGAACAAACTGATGGTTGCCAGAGGAAAGGTAGGTAAGAGGATGGGTTACATATATAGATGGGGATTAAGGAGAGCATTTGTGATGAGCATTGGGTATTGTATGGAAGTGCTGAATCACTATATTGTATACCTGAAATTAACATTACACTGTATGTTAACTGGAATTTAAATAAAAACTTAAAAAACACACTAGATGTTATGAATAAATAGCAGGCTAGATGAAGCAGAGGAATAAATTAGTAACTTGGAGGGCAGAGTAATGGAAAGTAAGCTAAGCAAGTGAGAGAAAAACAAATTATGCAAAATGAGAATACATTTAGGAAACTCAGCAACACCATCAAGAATAATAACATTCTATAGGGATCCCAGAAGAAGAAAAAAAGAGAAAAGGGGGCAGAATATTAATCTGAAGACATAATTGCTGAAATCTTCCAAAATTTGGAAAAGGAAACAGATATCCAGATCCAGGAAGCATAGAAAGCCTCAAACAAAATCAACCCAAGGAGCCCTACACCAAGACACATAGTAATATAAATGGAAAAAGTAGTGATAAAGAGACAATTTCAAAAGCATCAAGAGAAAAGGAGACAGTTATATACAAGAAAAAATCCTAAGGCTCTTGGCTGACTTTTCAACAGAGACTTTGAAGGTAAGAAGGGAGTGGCAGGATATTTTCAAACTGCTGAAAGGAAAAAATACGCAGCCAAGAATACTCTGCCCAGCAAGGCTATCATTCAGAATAGAAGAAGATATAAAGAGTTTCTCACACAAACAACAGCTAAAGAAGTTCAGACCACTAAACCAGCCATATAAGAAATGTTAAAGGAGATTCTTTGAGTGGAAAGGAAAGACCATTAGTAAGAGTAAGAAAAGTAGGAAACGCAAAAGCATTAAAAAAAGTGTATCTTTACAAATCATTCAAGAGACTCACAAAATGAAAGGATGTAAGTATGACACCATATACCAAAAACGTTGAGGATGGGCAGTAAAGAATGGGTTCAAACTTAAGTGACCATCAACTTAATACAGACTGCTATATGCAGAAGATGTCATATACAAACCTAATGGTAACACAAATCAAAAACCAGTAACTGAAACTCTAAACAAAAGGAATCTAAGTATATCAGTAAAAAAAGCCAGCAAACCATGAGTAAGTTAGCAAGAAAAAAGGTAATTAGAGAAGAACTACAAAAACAACCATAAAACAAGTAAAAAAAAATGGCAATAAATACATATTTACCAATAATTACTCTGAAGGTAAGTGAACTAGACACTCCAATCAAAAGACACAAGGTGACAGAATGGATTTAAAAAAAAAGACCCATGTATATGCTGCCTATAAGAGACTCATTTCAGACCTAAAGACACATGCAGATTGAAAATGAGAGAATGAAGAAACATTCATCACACCAATGTATGTCAAAAGAAAGCTGGGGTAGCAATAATTATATGGGACAAAACAGACTTTAAAACAAAGGCTGTAATAAGAGACAAAGAAGGACACTATATAATAATAGAGGGGACAATCTAACAAATATGTAACAATTGTAAATATTTATGTACCAAACATGGGAGTGCCTGAATACAAGAAACAGTTAATAACAAACATAAAAGAATGAATCGATAATAATACAATAATAGTAGGGGACTTTAACACCCCACTTACATCAATGAACAGATCATCCAAACAGAAATTCAATAAGGAAACAGAGGATTTGAATGACATACTAGATTGGATGGATTTAAGAGATATATTCAAAACATTCCATCCTAAAACAGCACAATACACACTCCTTTCAAGTGTACATCAAACATTGGACAGAACAGATCACATATGAGACTACAAAACAAGTCTCAACAAAAACAAAAAAAACCAAAATCGTACTATGCCTCTTTTCTGAACACAATGCTTTAAAAATAGAAACAACCAAAAGAAAAAAAATCTAGATAGATCACAAATACATGGAAGTTAAATAACATGCTATTAAACAATGAATGAGTCAGCCAATAAACCAAAGAATAAATGAAAAATTACATGGAAGCATACGAAAACACAGTGGTCCAAAATCTTTGGGATGCAGCAAAAGTAGTTCTAAAAGCAATACAGACCTATCTCAAGAAGCAAGAAAAATCTCAAATAAACCTAATTTTACACCAAAAGGAGCTAGAAAATGAAGAACAAACAAAACCCAAAACAAGCAGAAAGAAGGAAATACTAAAGATTAGAGCAGAAATAAGTGATATGGAAATTTTAAAAAACAATAGATCAACGAAACTTTGAAAAGATCTTTGAAAAGATCAACCAAATAGATAAACCTTTAGCCAGACTCATTTTATTTATTTTTAATTCTTTTAACGTTTATTTATTATTGAGAGACAGAGAGACACAGAATGTAAGCAGGGGAGGGATAGAGAGAGGTAGAATCTGAAGCAGGCTCCAGGCTCCGAGCTGTCAGCACAGAAGCCCAACACAGGGCTCGAACTCACAAACTGCAAGAATATGAACTGAGCCAAAGTCGGTCACCCAACCAACTTAACCACCCAGGCGCCCCAGCCAGACTCATTTTTAAAAAGAGAGAGAGAAAAAGAGAGAGGGGACTCAAACAAAATTAAAAATGAAAGAGAAGAAATAAGAACCAAAACCACAGAAATAAAAAGAATTTTAAGAGAATATTATCAAAAATTATATGCTAACAAATTGAACAACCTAGAAGAAATGGATAAATTCCTGGAAACATATAACCTCCCAAATCTGAATCAGGAATATTATAGGAAGAAATAGAAAATTTGAACAGACCAATTATCTGCAATGAAATTAAATCAATAATCAAAAAACTGCCAACAAACAAAATTGCAGGACCAAATGGCTTTACAGGTGAATTCTACCAAACATTGAAAGAAGAGTTGATACCTATTCTTCTCAAGCTATCCCAAAAAAGAGAAGAGAAAGGAAAGCTTCCAAATTCATTCTATGAGGCCAGTATTACCCTGACACCAAAACCAGATAAAGATACCACAAAAAAAGAGAACTACAGGACAATATCTCTGATGAACATAGATGCAAAAATCCTCAACAAGATACTCACAAACTGAATCCAACAATACATTAAAAAAAATCATTCACCATGATCAAGTGGAATTTAATCTTTGGATGCAAGGGTGGTTCGACTTGCAAATCAATCAACATGATACATCACATCAATAGAAGAAATGATAAAAACTACATGATCATTTCCATAGATACAAAAAAATGATTTGACAAAGTACAACATCCATTCATGATAAAAACTCTCAAGAAAAAGTAGGTTTAGAGGGAACATACCTCACCATAATAAAGGCCTTATATGAAAAACCTGCAGCTAACATCATGCTCAATGGTGAAAAACTGAGAGCTTTTCCCTCAAGATCAGCAACAAGGATATCTATTCTCATCACTTTTATTCAACATAGTACTAGAACTCCTAGCCACAGCAATTAGACAAGAAAATGAAATAAAAGCCATCAAAATTGGTAAGGAAGAAGTAAAACTTTCACTATTTGCAGATGACATGATACTATATATAGAAAACCCTAAAGATTGTACCAAAAAAATGACTAGAACAATAAATGAATTCACTGAGTTTGCAGGATACAAAATCAATGTACAGAAATCTGTTGTGTTCCTATAGACTACAATGAAACAGTAGAAAGAGAAATTAAGAAAACAATCCCATTGACAAATACACAGAAAATAATAAAATATCTAGTAATAAACTTAACCAAATAGGAGAAAAATATCTGTACTCTGAAAACTATAAAACACTGAAGAATTGTTTTATAGTTTCTTAAAACAAGAAAGAAATTGAAGACGACACAAAGAAATGGAAAGACATTCTATGCTCATGGATTGGAAGAACAAATACTGTTAAAATGTCTATTCTACCCAAAGCACTCTACACATTTAACTCAATCCCTACGAAAATACCAACAGCATTTTTCACAGAACGAAAACAAACAATCCCAGAATTTGTATGGAACCACAAAGGACCCCAAATAGCCAAAGCAATCTTGAAAAACAAAATGGAAGTTATCACAATTCGAGACTTCAAGTTATATTACAAAGCTGTAGTGATCAAAACAGTATGGTACTGGCACAAAAACAGACATATAGATCAATGGATAGAATAGAATAGAATAGAATAGAATAGAATAGAATAGAAAGCAAGAATAAAGAATGTGAAAAAGTCTTTTCAACAAATGGTGTTCTGGAAACTGTTCAGTTACATGCAAAAGAATAAAACTGGACTACTTTCTTACACCATACAAAAAATAAACTTGAAGTGGATTGAGGACCTATATGTGAGACCTGAAACCATAAAAACCATAAAAGGAAGGACAGGCAGTAACTTGAGGCAAGAAAAATAAAAGCAAAAATAAACTACTGGGGCTACATCAAAATAAAAAGCTTCTGTACAGCAAAGGAAACCATCAACAAAACTTAAAGACAACCTACTGAATTGAGAGAAGATATTTTCAAATGACACATCTCAAAAAGTGTTAGTATCCAAAATATATAAAGAATTTCTACAACTCAACACCAAAGAAAACAAATAATCCAATTAAAATACAGCCAGTCATTTCTCCAAAGAAGACATACAGATGTCCAACAGACACATGAAAAGATGCTCAACATCACTCATCATCGGGGAAATGCAAACCAAAACAACAATGAGATATCACCTCACACCTCTCAGAATGGCTAAAATCAAAAACACAAGAAATAACAAGTATTGGTGAGGATGTGAGGAAAAAGGAATCCTCAGGCATTGTTTGTGGAAATGCAAACTGGTGGAAAACAGTCACTGTGGAAAATAGTATGGAGGTTCCTCAAAAAATTAAAAATAAAACGACCCTATGATCTAGTAATCACACTCCTGGGTATTTACCCAAAGAATACAAAAACACTAATCTGAAGGGATATATGCACCCCCACGTTTACTGCAGCATTATTTATAATAGCCAAACTCTAGAAGCAGCCCAAGTATCCATCGATAGATAATGGATAAAGAAGATATGGTGTGTATGTGTGTGTGTGTGTGTTTATGTATATACACATACAATGGAATATTAAGCCATAAAAAAAAAACAATGAAATCTTGCCATTTGCAACAACATGGATGGAACTGGAGAGTATAAGTGCTAGCAAAATAAGACAGAGAAAGACAAATACCATATAATTTCACTCATATATGGAATTTAAGAAACAAAACAGCAAACAAAGGGAAAAAAGAGAGAGAGAAACCAAAAACAATCTCTTAATTATAGAGAACTTACAGATGGTTACCAGAGGGGAGGTGGGTGAGAGGATGGGTGAAACAGGTGAAGGGGATTAGGAGCACACTTATCTTGATGAGCACTGAGTAATATATGGAACTGCTGAATCACTATATTGTACACCTGAAACAACAAAACACTGTATGCTAACTACACTGGAATTAAAATTTAAAATGTTTAAATTAAAAAAAAGAAGAGGAAAGAAATAAGGTTGGTTAATACACTTAGAAGAGACTTCAAGCAGGATAAAGGTACCATGCTACCTGAATCCTGTGTTACACAATGTTCCTATGTTCTCTTTGTCTTTCTCCCCCCCCACCCCCCACCACCCGCCATTATCTCCCTCCCCCAACCTCTCTTTCTTCCCCTCCCTCCCCTCTCACTTGCTGGCTTGCTACCCCCCTCTCATTCTTTGTTATATCAGCCTTCTCTGCTTACAATACAGTTATAAGGACCAGAGTTAAAGGTGAGAAAAGTGACTCAGCAGATGGAAGGTACCTGGAGCCAGCACTCACTTGCTGATTTAGACATCTAGAAGCAAATATTCCTGGTCAGTAGCAGCCCCAGCAAAGGATATTTGTGGCCAAATTGGATGTCAATAATGGATGGCCAATTTAAGGACATAACTGTCTTGAATATTCCATACCTCATGAATGTCAAGTGCCTATTTGTTCCTTCCATCCCTCCCTATATTTGTTCAGTACACATAAACACTACTTAATTTATCTATGCCTAACATGTCCCACAAGTTACATGCTTTAGTTTTAAGAAAGACTATTCTTAAACAGTGCAGTAAATATAAACACGATTATCAAAATAACTATAATCATTAACACACCAGTGGATTATTCTTGTATTTTAAAAATATTGAGGGGCACCTGGGTGGCTCAGTCGGTTAAGCATCTGACTTCAGTCAGGTTGTCATCTCATGGTTTGTGAGTTCGAGCCCCATGTCCACTGTTAGTACAGAGCCTGGCTGGGATTTTCTCTCTCCCTCTCTCTGACCCTCCCCCACTTGCTCTCTCTCAAAATAAATAAACTTAAAAAAACAAAAATAAAAATGTTAATTGATCACCCATCATGTACTAATGACTGTTTTGGGTGCTGGAGATAAGACAATCACTAAAAGAAAACTAAAATTCTTACCCTTTCAGAGCTTACATTTTAGTGAAGATGCATGGTTAAGGAATACTACATCACATGTGCATGGGTATGGATATCTGCATATGCATTTACACAAGTGTATGTGTGAATACTTTTACATGCAAGCACGTGTGTGTTGCACACACTTAAATTTTTATTAACCCAGTTTGACAAGTACAAAGTGACAAGTCTAGGAAGTATTTGGGTATTGAGGCTAACACTGAATTACATTAGACTTTCTCAGTGTGCTGTGTTCCAATGAATATAGAATACATGAGTGAGTACTGGCTCTGTCACTTACTATCTGGGTGTCTACGGACAAATCACTTAATCTTGATGAACCTTGCACTGTGTATATACAGTATCTCTAAAGGCTTAATGAGATAAAATGAGGAACATGGTGAATACACTAGAAAACCATGCACAAATATAAGGGATTCTTCCATAGTATTACCCTGACTTTGTGAAGTAAGTAGTACTGATATTTATTGATATTTAGTGGTGATTTTTTTCCTATGGTCCCAAACTAGTAGGTTTGATTTTTTTTTTTTTGCTTATACTCTACTCTCTAGGTTTAAATTTATATTTTTCTGTACCCAAATCTTCAGGTTTAATTCTCTGCTCTTTAATAAAGATATGAAAACACATGGAAGTGCAGGTGGTAAAATTACATAAAGAAATGTATCATTTTGCTTCATTAAGTCCCACTTCTGGTTTTTATCAATAGTTGGTAACCACCAAAGTTGCAATGAATATTACTAAACCTGTGCTCACTCTATCTTCTCAACTTCACTCCTCCATTCCATTTCCCCCACATTCTCCTATAACCTTTCTATTTGAAACCTGTAAGAATGCTGTGCTCCATACTGAAAATTTTTAGCAACCCCAGGATTTACTTGCATCATTGCGTAAAAAGGCATAACCTTTTGGTGCCACATAAATGACAGCAAGCAAAGCAGTACTGTCTTAATTCATTAGCATTCACTTTGCAGCACTAGACTCCTAATTAAGAGCTTCATAAGTATTCATATTTATTCAGGCTATTCTATACTGTATTTGCTATATTTGGTTAGAAACATTTAGACACATTAACTGTTCTTCCAGTCAGAACAAATACTTCCTGTAGTTGTGGATAAGCCAATTGATAACTGTCCTTTGTCAAAAGCAAAATACAAAAACATATTCTTTTCCCATTTTCAATTTTCCTTTATTTCCTTACATAAGTCATTGTATTTAGATTAGACAAAGAAAAGTGATTATTCTAAGAGTGAACTTTTGAATTGGTATTGTTAGCTTCTTCCAGTGAGGATAACATCCTCAAGTTATGCTGGTAAATACATTATAGAAAACTATAAACCTGAGAAGTTTGCACCTGTGATAAAGAAAGTGATCAGATGAGGGAAGGGTGACTTGAAGTTTCACCACCTGAATAATGGTTGAAGAGCTGATGGATGATTACTTCAGAAGAAGGATTTTATGGGCGGGGGAACAGCTTTTGTTAGAACATAAGAGAGAAGTTTGATTTACCCTATGTTGTCTCAAAAGACACAACCAGGACCGATATGTAGAAATTAAAAGAAATTTTAGTTAAAAAAAGGAAGACCTGATCAACAATTATATTTATTCAAAAACAACATGATTTGGAATTCCACAGGGCAGTGGGGCCACCACTAGAATATTCACATGTATTCTGAATACCATACAGATCAGAGACAATGAATAAAACCCCTGATCACCCAGTGCGCCTGTGTGGCTCAGTCAGAAAGCAACTGGTTCTTGATTTCAGCTCAGTTTGTCATGATCTCACAGTTCGTGGGACTGAGCCCCATTTTGGGCTCCACACTGTCAGTACAGGGCCTTCTTGGGATTCTCTCTCTCCCTCTCTCTGCCCCTCCCCCACTAGCACTCATGTACTCTCTCTCAAAATAAATAAACCAAAAAAAAAAACACCCTCTGATATCCCATGTTTACACCATGACTAAAACAGAATAATACTTCAATTTCAATGTAACTAAGGTAAACATTCAGAAGCCAGAAGAACCACCTCTGGAGTCCCCTGTAGAGCAGCAAGTAAGCACTTGACATGTGGAATACAGACATAATCATCTTCCAAAAGATGAAGCCCCACCTCAAGGCAGAAATGCTGAAAATAAATCTGCTATCTGGATGTTCAGAGTTCTGGTTATGGAGAATTGAAAGGGAGGGCCTTGATAGTGGATGCAATCAGGGTGGGAGTTGCACCCCTTCTCAAGAAGAGTGGAACAACTTGGAAGTGGGAATGGCCTTGTATTCTCATGGATTTGGGGAATAGGGGAAAGAAGGAAATAAGTAGTAGAAAGTAAAGGTTTTACAAAAACAAAATAGAAACTCAGAAGGCAGCATTATCCTCTCTCCTTTGGCCACAAAAGAATGTAGTAGACATTAATTTAAGAACCTGCACTTCATCATACCAACAGAAGAGGGGACTCTTGTGCTAACAAATCTAAAACGTCACCAAACTTAAAACTTGCTGGCCTAGGAAAATGTAAGACATTCCAAAATTAACAGAAAATAGAAGACATCATCCATACTAAAGGTTATTGTAACAGAAAAAAAAAAAAGAAAATAAAACATTTTAGATGAAAATAATTCCCCAAAACAACCACAAAACAGAAAAAGTGTAGCCAAAATATGCCAGTCTAAATTAAATACCCTTAAACAACCATTTTCTGTTAAAAAAAAAAAAAACCTCAAAGAACATATTTATTTAAAAGTTCAAAATAAAAATCAACATAAAAACAGGAAGGTGTAAAATGAGAGTTGACTGAACTCAGAAACAAAATTGAAAATAAAGAAAAAATCACCTATAAAGTAAAAGACCAAATTGGAAGACATCACAGGAAATATAGATTAGATTGAGGATGTAATAAGGGACATAAGCAAAAATTAAAACAAATGAAATAAATAAAATAACAGATAAAAAGGATCAAAAGGATAGAGAAGATGGGAAATAAATCTAAAAATCATTAATGAAAATAACAGTACCAAGATGACCATAGAAACAAAAACATAAACACAGAACATGTAAAATACATAATATTTAATATATAACATATATTAAAAGTATTAAATAAGGAACATTAAAAATATATAGACAACATAGAAAAGAAATGCAATAAATATATAACACACAGTAAATATTACTTAAATATATAATAATTAAATCAATAAATAAAAATGAACTCATCTATTAAATAAAAAGCATTTTCAGATTGGCTTATGTAGCAAAACCCAACCGCTAAACAAACCCAAGGGTTAAATAAACAGACCCACTTAACACAAACAGATTCAGAAAAGCTAGACCAGGGGCACCTGGGTGGCTCAGTGAGTTGAGCGTCCAACTTTAGCTCAGGTCATGATCTCACGGCTGGTGGGTTTGAGCCCTACATCGGGCTCTGTGCTGACGGCTCAGAGCCTGGAGCCTGCTTTGGATTCTGTGTCTCCCTCTCCCTCTGCCCCTCCCTCGCTCATGCTGTCTCTCTCTGCCTCTTAAAAATGTATAAACGTTAAAAAAAATAATTAAAAAAAAAAAAAGAAAAGCTAGACCAGATAAATCCAAGTGAATAAGAAATCTTGACATTCCACACAGGATACTTTAGGCTTAAAAATATTAAATAAGACAAGAAGCTTACTTCATAATGCTAAAGGATCTAATTCACAGTGAAGAAACAATGGCTATCAATATATATTCACCATATAATGCAGTAACTTCCTTAACAACGTATAAATTACAGAAAACACAAGACAAAACTATAATAATAATGGGTTTAATACTTCACTGTCACTGAAAAAAAAAGATCAAAAGAAGAATAAAAAACATTAAAATATAGATAACATTAAATAAAGTTAATAATGTTTAAATAAACATTAAAGATAAAGTGGATCTTACTGACACATGTAAAAAAAGAACATACTTTCTTCTCGATACACATAAAGCATTCAGTAAATTTGACCACCTATAAGCTCACCAAAAACTGTTGTACATTTCATAAAATGAAATTAATATCACATTCTCTGATTATAAAATAACTAGAAATTAATTAAAAACAGAAAACAAAGACTTTTCAATGAAATACCCTTCAATAAAAATGTTTAAACCTTCTATTAAATAATTCTTTAAAAATACAGAAATAAAAATCTAAATTTCTACATTTCTAAAGAAGCATAATAAAATCTCTACATTAAAGAATCTATGGAATACAATAAAAGCAGTGACAGAAGAAAATGTATAGCCTTAAACACTTAAATCAATAAACGAAAATAATCAAATGAAAGAATAAATGAAAGAATAAAAATAATCAAATTCCCAACAAAGAAAGTTAGAATAAGTACAGTAAAATAAACCTGAAGTATAAGAACAAAAATAACAGCAGATATTAATGAGGTATAAAAAAGGATAACAAAATGCTGCATAAATCAAAATACTAGTTCTTGAAAAAATAAGCAATAATACAAAGTATTAACTCTTCAAGGCGGGCGGGGGGGGGGTGGGTAGGAGAAAGCATACAAATACAAAATAAGGCATGATAAGGAAAAATTTATCTTGAAACAGGATTTATTTTAAAATCATAAGACAGTAGTTTATAAATACCTATGCAAATAAACTGGAAAAAATCTAGATAAAATAAATAATTTCTTAGGAAAAACTGAATCCTATAGAGAAAGATTAAACAAACCAATTTCCATAGAATAAGTAGAGAACATTAGCAAAAAACTTTACTGTAATAAAGGAATCAGAACCAGATGTTTTCACAGAATAATTCTACCAAAATATCAAAATCACATGTTCTCTCAATACTACCTAAACTGTCTCAGAGAATAGAAAAAAGAAAAATTTTATAATTATTTTTATGAAGCAAGTATAACACTAATACATCAACTTAATAAAGATATTATATATTTTTTAAATTCTTATGAATTCATTTCTAAATATTGAAGCAAAAAACTAATCCTAAACAAATATTAGCAAAAGATATTAACACAATATGAAATAACACAGTATGAGGCAAGAGAGATTTATCCCAAAATTGTAAGGATGGTTCAATATTTAATTCATTTCACCCTGTAAGTAATTTAAGAAGAATCATGATTATCACCATAGAAACTAAAAAGGCCTCTGACAAAATTTGACACCTATCCCTCATTTTTAAAAAGCACTTAATAAAATAATATTTTTTGCATATGTTCTTAACATGATTATTAAACATCACTCCCAAAGCCAGTATCTTACATAATGGGAAATTTCTGACAAGAAGCATTCCCACCAGGATGAGGAACAAGGTAAGGAAGAACATCCATTGTCTTAGTATTATTTAACATTATACTGGCAGTATTAGCAATGCAAAAGCAAATAGAAGATTAAGCATTGTAAAAAAAAGTAAAACTTCCTGTTTGCAGATCATATAACTGTAAATCTGGAAAATCCAAGGAATTATTAATAAGAAACTAAGTCAAATAATAAAGTATAAGGATATCAATTTAATACACAAAATCAACAATTTTCATATATACAAATAATCATGTAGAAGACATAATGTTATAATAGCAACAATAAAGATAAAATTATTAAAAATAAACTTAACAAGACATGTGCAAAATGTACCTAGGGAAAATTTAAAAACACACCTGTTTTGAATAAATGGAAACACATCTATTTTCTTGGAAAGGAGACAACATCCTATGTAGTTTCTCTCCAAAGTATTACATATGTATATGTATGTGTGTGTGTGTGTGTGTGTGTGTGTGTGTGTGTGTGTGTATACATCCCATTCCCAATATACAAGGTTTTTTGGGGTTTGTTTAACAAAGATAATATTAAAGGTTATATGAACAGTATTTAAGAATATTTTGGAAAACCTTTCAAAAGAGAAATGATGAAGCCATGCCCTATCAGATATTAGAACACATGAAAAGTCCTTTATGAGTTTAATAGTATGGCATTAGAGCATATAGAGAAGCAGACTGAAAAAACAAAACAGGCCATACTCAATTATGTAAAGAAATCTAGTGTTGAATGAGTATGGTAGCTCAAAATACTGAGGAAAATATGGGCACTTTAATAAATTATTATGTAACAATTATATCAATTTAGAAAAAGATAAAATTGGATTCACACTTCACAATATACTTGAATAAATTCCAAATAGATAGAAGATTTATATGTAAAATATGAAATAACACAAGTACAAGAAGAAACATGGGTATATTTCTTTATAACCTGTTTGTGGGTAAGGCATTTTTTAACTATGAAACAAAATGTGGATACAAAAAAAAAAGAGTGTTAATAAATTAGACATTAAAAAGTTTTGCACAGGAAAAATACAAGATCAGAAGACAAATGATAAACTGGGTAAAAACATTTGTATCATCCAAGATTCACCATCCTGTTATCTGAAGAGTCCTTTAAAAGCACTGGGTGTTGTATGGAAACCAATCTGACAATAAATTTCATATATTGAAAAAAAATTTTTGAGGGGAAAAAAAGTCCAATAGAAAATGGGCAAAAGACATGATCAGAAAGCTCACAGAAAAAAATACTCAAATGGTTCTTAAATAATGTTCATAATAACCTAGAAAAATCAGGCTGATTAATACTGGCCTATACAGTTATAATGAATCAAACAATTTATTAGTAGTTCCTATACTTTCTACTTCATTTAGTAATTAGCCTAGATTTTTTACTTAACTACAGGTTGTTTTCACATCAAAGAAAAAAGCACACATGACCCCAGAATTGGCTACTGACACTCAGCAACATGTAGTGAAACTATCCAAGAAAAAAATTCAAGAGTCTAGATGGATGTTTGAAATTTTATTGCCATCCACCCCACGGTTCCATCACCCTCTCTCCCAGTCTTAGCAACCAATGATCTATTTTGGGTCTCTACAAACTTGCCTATTCTGAATATTTCATATATATGAACTCATATAATATGTGGTCCTTTGTGAGTGGCTTCTTTCACTTACCATGTTTTTAAGATCCATCCATATTAGCACTCTTTTATTGCTAAATAATATTCCATTGTATGGATATACAGAATTTTATCCATTTATCAGATGATGGGTATTTGGATTGTTTTCACTTTTTGACTACTATGAATAATGTTGCTATGAACATTTATATACAAGTTTTTGTATGCACATTTTCATTTCTCTTAGGTATATACCTAGGACTAAAATTGCTGGTTCATATAGTAACTAACACCATCTTTAACATACTGAGAAACAGCCAAATCATTTTCCAAAGTTATTACGCTAACCAAAAAGGTATGTTTTTCTATTTTTACACATCCTCCCTAACCTTGTTAGTATCTGTCTTTTTTATTACAGTCATCCAAGTGGGTGTGAAACGGTATCTCATTGTGATTTTGATTTGTATTTCTTTGATGGCTAATGATGTTGAGTATTTTTTCATATGCTTATTGGTCATTTGTTTATTCTTTTGGAGAAACATCTTTAGATTCTTTTCTGATTTTTTTTTAAACTGAAGTATAGTTGACATATTAGTTTCAGATGCACAACAGTGATTCAACAATTATGTACATTACAAAATGCCCACTAAGGAAGTATAGTTATCAAGAAAACTACTATGCTTTTAGAATACACTTTAGAAAATGCTACTGAAAATCGAATCTAATCAAAATTGTACAAGTTAAATTCAAATAGCTGTTTTTGAGAGGGAGGGAACAAATTCTTTCTGTATGAGGCAATCGTGCCACCTTCTGGAAATCTAGAGACAGCACTGTCACATTTTTCAGAATTTAATAGTCTTCTGTTATAGCAACATCTGACAAACAAGCTAAGACTTTGTGCTTTACAAGGTAGAAAACAGAAAATGGCCTTCAATGTACTCTGGTGTAAAACTGATAGTGCTAATCATGGCAAACAGAAAAATTAAGTATTCCTTTGCCAACATTTTAGCTAAAATTTCTATAGTTCTGTGGGGAAAAAAATCAAGAGCCTTACATTCTCCTGGAGTTATTTTACTAGAACTATCTACTATTACATTTTATAAGCTTTCTTAGGTAAATGGGGATTTTTACAGCAGGTTTTTCTTATGAGACTAAAAATAAAAACTCAAGGACCCTTGGGTGGCTCAGTCGGTTAAGCATCCAATTCAGCTCAGGTCATGATCTCACGGTTCTTGAGTTCGAGCCCCGCATTGGGCTTTGTGCTGACAGCTCAGAACCTGGAGCCTGCTTTAGATTCTGTGTCTACCTCTCTCTCTCTCAAAAATAAACACTAAAAAAATTTTTAAATAAAAATAAAAACTCGTTTTGATAATGGTGTTGTGCTGTACATCGAAACTTATTTATTGGACAAACTATTTTAGAGCACTTTTTTGTACAACTGACAGTCTTTAGTGCTTCAAAATATTAATTTATTTAAGTCTTTTAAGAACTTTATGAAGTAGGTATTATCTTCATTTTACAATTAGGGAAACTCAGCCATATAGAAGAAATGTGCCCAAGATCACACAGTAATATAGTTAGGGTGTGAACTCAGACCAATCTGGTTTTAAGGTCTATGCACTTCATGACTTAGTTATGCTACTTCTAACATTCTTATACAACTGTGTAGAAAGAATAATCAACTGTAATATTTTAAATTTAAATATATTTAATTTGTTGAGACTTGTAGCAAGGGTCAGATCTGAAATGTTATGAAAAGTTGTTGAGGACTTCTTCCAAGGATCAAAGAATGTGAAGGCAAATATAATTTCCTTGAGAGGAAAAAAAAAAAGTCCTCATACTTTATAGTAAAAATGAAATAATACAGAAAATCAAGGGGAAATAAGACATGAGAACTCTTCTCAATGTATAGTAATGATCAATATAGTCCAGCTACTGTGTATACATAATGCTAGAAACTTTTTGACAAATAAACACTGATCTAGAAATTATAAGGTGTTTAAGAGACAGTATAAAAACCGCTAAGAATTTTGCTTACTTTCAGATAGAATGTAGGTCACAAATGATCGTTACAGCAATAAGAAAACAGAATAAAATGAAAATTATACTTTAAGCCATCAAAGAGCAGTAAGTACAAAAAGTCTAAATAAATTCCAAGGATGAAACAGGTCTCTGTAGTGCTCAAAGAACTGTTGCTTTTATGGGACCAACTGCCTATTCTGGGTACGTGTGGATGGAACAGCAGGTCTGTCATAAATTTTGTTGGATAAGAAAAATACCACTGACACTTTTTTTAAATGTTTATTTTTGACAGAGAGAAAACACAAGTGGGGGAGGGGGACAGAGAGAGGGAGACAGAGAATCCCAAGCAGGCTCCACACTGTCAAAACAAAGCCCAATGTGGGACTCAAACCCATAAACTGCAAGATCATGGCCTGAAGTCCGATGCTCAACCAACTGAGCCATCTAAGCACCTCCCAACACTGACACTTTTCATGACACTATGTTTGATATACCAAATTGCAAATGTAAGAACTCCAAATGTGAAAAATAAACTGTTGAGCCCTCAACAGGAATTCTGGGAAAAGACAAGAGAGCAGATCTGAAAAGCAGAAAAATGTCTTGATTTTGTTCAGGCCAAGAAAGAAGTCATCTCAGAAAAGAAAACTCCAGGGGAAAAAAAATCACTAAATTCTCTGTCTATATCTTTGGCTAAACTTTGTGTGAAAGACCAACTGAAGGTGCTCATTTGGAGAAAAAAGATAAACTGAATGTGGAACTGTTGCCCAAGAAACAGAGTTTGCAATTTACGTTTAACCATGTTAATTGTTTAAACAACAGAAATAACACTTACCGGAAAAAAAATAACAGAAGCTAGAGTCTCAACAACTTATCATTCATATTAATACAAATTCTGCAAGGTACAAAAGAAATGAAAATGGCACCCATTCCTTTAATAAAAGAAAACCAACCTTTAAAACCAGCCCTTCCAGATATGGAATTGGCAGACAAGATTTTTTTTAAATTTTTCTAAGTTTATTTATTTTGAGAGAGAGAGAGTAGGGGAGGGAAAGAGGGAGAGAGAGAATCCCAAGCAGGCTCCACGCTGTCAACAAAGAGCCAGACACGGGGCTTGAACTCACAAACCATGAGATCATGACCTGAGCCAAAACCAAGAGTTGGACGCTTAATGACTGAGCCACCCAGGTGCCCCAGACAGGATTTTAAAGGAGCTATTACAACCACTCTCATTGATGTAAAGGAACATATGCCCTCAATGAAAAAAAAAAAAAAAAAAGGAAATCTGAGAAAAATAGAATTAAAAAAAAAAGAACCAAAAGGAGATTATAGAACCAATAAAATAATAAATTATAATCAATCACAAGATTGATTTAACAAAACATAGATAAAAATAAGAGTTTGAAAACCTGAAGATAAATCAATTGAAATTATCCAAACTGAATAACAGAGAAAAAAAACACCACTGAAAACAATGAGCAAAGCCTCAGAAACAGGTTAAAATAATAACGAATTATGTTAATGCATGTGTTACACAATATAGACCCAAGGAGGAAAAATGAATGGGGAGGAAAATATATTTGAAGAAATAGTGACCAAAAATTTCACAAACTTCGTGAATGACATGAATTTCAATATTCAATATGCCTAGTAACTCCCAAGATGGATAATAATAAACAAGGCCATATCTAGGCACACTGTAGTTAAACTGCTGGAAGCCAAGATAAAAAGTAAACATGAAAGAAGAAAAAAAAGGGGTAAATTACATGCAAGAGAATAAAGATGCAATTATTAAATAACTTTTTATCAGAAATTACAAAGCTTAGAAGAGAACAAAAAACCATCTTGAGAGGGCTGAAAGAATTAAAATGTCAACCAAGTATTTTATATATCTTAAAAAAATACAAGACCACTTTCATTATTTTGTAAAATGTTTCTTCTTTTAATTTCCTTATAATATATATGGACTGTTTTAGCAAAATCTATTAACACTGTCTTCTGGGATTTATAACATATGCCGGTATAATGCATTTAACAGCTGTAGCAAAGAGTGGTGAGAAGAATAAAACTTACATAGTTACACCATTTCTACATATTATACAAATTGGAACAATGTTAACTATAAGAAAACTTTCAAAAGCTAAGGAAATACACTGCAATCACTAGAGCAACCTCTAAAAAATTCAGAGATGCTAAAAAAAGCTAACAGAAAAACTTAAATTGATTTCTAAAAAATACTGAAATATCCAAAACAGAAAGAATAGACACAATAGTAAAGAGGGGATAAACAAATAATAAAATGATAGATCTGAAACCAATACTATCCATAATTACATTAGATGTAAATGACCTAAACATTCTAATTAAAATGTAGGTATTGCCAGAATGGAAAAAGAAAAAGCAAAATTTGCTATATTCTATCTGCAAGAGACACACTTAAAATTTAAAGACAGATTTAGGTTGAAGGATATACCATGAGAACAGCGTTTCATTTTTTAAATCCTGAAGGGGTTATATTAATATTAGAGAATGGGTTTCAAACCCAATGAGTGTTATCAGCAAAAAAACCATTATTAATAATGATAGAAGGATCGATTCATCAGGAAAATAAAAGTCATATATGTATGTGCACATTAAACCATCATCAAAACTCAGTAAGCAAAAGCTGACAGTTAAAAGGAAAAATAGGCAATTCTATAATCATACTTAAGAATTTTTTTTCAATATATGAAATTTATTGTCAAATTGGTTTCCATACAACACCCAGTGCTCATCCCAAAAGGTGCCCTCCTCAATACCCATCACCCACCCTCCCCTCCCTCCCACCCCATACTTAAGAATTTTAATGACTATTGGTAACTGATACAACTATATAAAAATCAATATGGGGCACCCAGTTGGCTCAGTCAGTGGAGCATGTGACTCCTGATCTCAGTTTAGCAGGTTTGAGCCCCATGTTGCATGTAGAGATTAAACATAAAATCTTTAAGAAAAATCAATGTAGCCAATATAGAATCTGAAAATTATCAATGGTTTTGAGCTAATAGATAGCTATAAAATATTCTACCTAACAACTACAGAATATAAACTCTTTTCAAGTTCATGTAGCATATTCACCAGAATAGACCATAAAGCTGGGCCACAAAGCAAGACTCAACAAATTTTAAAAGATTGAAATTTTAGAGTGTGCTCTCTGAAAAAAGAGATTTAATTACATGTCAATAGCAAATATTGACAAATTACCAAATATATAGGTAATAGATATTAAACAACACTAAAACAATACTACTAAATAATCCATGGATTGAAAAGTAATCTCAAGGCATTAGAATACATTTTAACTGCATAATAATAAATACAAAATATTTCAAAATGTGTTCATGCTGCTATAGAGGGCTTAGGAGAAAATAGATAGCTTTAAATGCTTATTTAAAAAAAATGAGAATCAATGACCTAAATTTCTATCTTAAATAATAGAAATGAAAAAAAGGAACTAGAAAAGAGAAAATGAAAGTTCAAAAAAATTGTAAAGCAGAAAAAGAGAAGTTAGAGCATAAATCAATGAAATGCAGAATAAATCAATAAAAACCAAAAGGTGTTTGAGAATAAAATTTCAGCCAGACTGCTCAAGAAGAAAAATGACACAAGTTACCAATATCAGAAATCAATGAGGTGACAAACTACAAATAAGAAAAGGAAATATTGGCATAATAACATAAGGAATTCCATGTTATATCTCCATAGACAAACTGGAGAAAATTATTTTTAAACAAACACCATTTAAAGACTCTGTAAATAGTCCCCAAAGCACACAGTAAATGAAGAAGCATTTTTTAAAAGTCCACTAAAACTCAATAAGAACATCAAGTGTCTGGGATTTGAGCCAAGACTCACTGCCTCCTTCCCTCCTCTAACTCAGCAAGATGGAAACGCCAATCTAGACTGTGGCAGCCAAGGAAGCAAAACCATACTACCTAAGTTGGAGAAATATCTTCCCAGGAGCAGGATGTTAGCATTTCCCATCCAGCCCCGACTACCATGCTGCTGAAACCAAGTTCTGGATGAGTGCACCCAAGACACAGGAGTTACCTTTTTTGGAGTAGCACCCACTCATAGGTTGTAGGCTATATCTTGGGTCCAGTGCCACTAATACTACTACACTTTTTTTTTTAACACTAACCCTAATGCTAACGCAAATACTATGCTCTTTTTATTACAATCTTAAAATTCCTCACTTCCAATGTGACAGGAAAGCTGTAACATTTCCTCTGCAAAGTGCAATTTGTGAGGAAGTCTTATGAATATGTCATAATGGAATGTTTTCTCTAGGAGGATGGAATACAATTTGACTTTAGAACCTTATGAGCCTTCAAAGTTATCTGAAATAGCAAGAACTTCCAGGAAAGTTATTTTCACTTAATTAGTATTAAATATGATACCAAGTTAATTTCTACTGTCTCAGGAGAAAACCCAGAAGTTGTATGACCATAATATTAAATGCAATTCCAAAGAATATTCCAGCCTACAAGCAATATATTTATTAAGAATACATAAAAACTTCTGATAACCAGTTAAGGACCCTTGAAAAGAACCTATAGAAAATTTGGCAAATTTGGTATTTTCCACCAGGGCAATCTCTGAACTGAAAAGAGAAATCACAAGGAATGACAGAGGTACAAACTTGTTTTTTCTAGAATGTAATATTTTAAAAAAGAAAAATATAAAAGTTATCAAAAAATCTTAAAGGGTTCATTTTGGGGCTAAATACTAGCACTGAAAGTTTTTTTCTTGTAATTGATTTAAGGTAAAAAGTAAAAATTTTGTAAAAAACATAGCAGCTACAGCTGTTCCAACATAAAGCCCACCTGCAAAAAGGCAGGACAAAATGAGCTGACTGAACAAATATCCACATCATGACCTCAGTAACAGGTTTCAAATGGTTTCAGTTCTCAAGGTCTAAAAGAAGGATCATCTTGCATGCTTAGACTCTACTTCTTCAAGAATCCACTGAATGCCATTCAAAAAACCAGTTAGAGTTTCAGCCTCTGTATCCTGGACCTATGAGCAGATAAGAGAGATCACTGTAAGAAACTGAGTCCAAAATCTTATGATTAAAAGAAACATTTTTCTAGATACTAACAAAAGAATACAGTTTAAAAAATCCCAATAAACTTTGGGTGAGTCATTCAAATTTTGTCTTCTATGTAACTTAGATAAAAAAAATATGATCTTCTCTTATGTCTATAATTTATTACCAATATAAGGCTTATTACGTATCTTAGAACTCAGCTTTGGGAATGGGAAGAACTATCATTTCAATGACTTGTTTGTATCAGAAAAAAAAAAAAAATTCTCCAAAATATCCACTTTGAAAACTAAAACATTTTTGAAAGAATCCAGCTACTCAGATGATAAATGTGATATCCAGTTGCAAAAACGTGTCTTTGAGACTGCCACTCTTCTTGGGGCGCCTGGGTGGCTCAGTCGGTTAAGCGTCAGACTTCGGCTCAGTTCATGATCTAGCGGTTCGTGAGTTCAAGCCCCGCGTCGTGCTCTGTGCTGACAGCTCAGAACCTGGAGCCTGTTTCAGATTCTGTGCCTCCCTCTCTCTCTCTGACCCTCTCCCCGTTCATGCTCTGTCTCTCTATGTCTCAAAAATAAATAAACGTTAAAAAAAATTTTTTTTAAAAGACTCCCACTCTTCTTAATGGTAAACGAAAACTCCCACCACCCAGAAAGGGACGCCTTTATCGGTTGTTTTCGAACTGTGTTCCAAAGAGTCTTCAGGGCTCCGTGAAAGGTGTAGGGGGAGGAAGGAAGAAAATCCTGTAACTTTTTAAGCATAAGTATTTCCAATTTTAATTTTTCTTTATTTTACCTAGGAGCTTTCATGTAAGGTTTCATTGAAGAAAGGGTTCCATGAGTAAAATAAAATTTGGAAAGCAAGAAATAGTAAGATAGAACTTGTATTTTTGATGACCGTTAGAGCATATTAAATTCATGTTTAAAAAAAACATGACACCAATGTCAAAAAACAAATCAAAACAATGGCCAACTGATTTACTGTATCTATGGTAGGAAAGGCAAGTAGAGAACAAATTGATCAGGTGAAACAGTGATACCAACTATCTCCCACTGATTAAGCTATTAAAACTAACTTTAGAATGTGATTTCACTAAAGAGAATGAGTAGGAAAGAATAAAATCAAATAGAGAATAGTGAAAAATAAAAAGATTTTTCTCACCAGAGAAAGTAAGACCTTACCATCCATGGGTGGTTCAGAAGATTTAGACGCAGCTCATGAGCCAAATAAAAACAAGGCATTCTTTTTACATCTGCTTGAGAAATACAAGATAAAACCAGCATAGGTCTTCCTGAAGATCCAAAAGCTGGATCTGTCATTGCCATAATACGAGAAAATTCATCTTGCCATTCATGTCCTAGAGAATGTAGTCAAACCCTTAATTTGCATTACTTATAGTGATTTTTAAAATAAACAAAACAAGGAAATTAAAAAAAATTACCAGGATCCAAACATAATAAAGTGCCTATATTGCTGTTTATTAACAGCTGTTCATTTACGATCTATCATAAAATTACATTAAGTAGTCTTCAAGGATAGGAATTTTGGTAATATTAGAGGGCAAAAATAGTCACAGTACCATTCAGATGTCTTTACAGTTTGAAAATAAAAATACTTTGATATAGATATTTTCCTCTCACAAATTTTGTAGCTAAAACTACCCTTTCTTTCAAAGGCCTTAGTTTAAACAATTTAAACATATAGTTGAATCCAGCTCTTTATTAAAACTAGCAATCTTTGCCTTTCTTTGGAGTGTATAAATCATTGACATTGTGAGGTAGTCAAAATTCTAAAAGGTCTCCCAATGATTCACACCATTGTATAATCTCTTACCCTTTAAGTGTGGGAGGAATCTAGAATCAGTAATGGGATATCACTGCCCTGAGCAGACTACATGATAAGACAAATATGACTTCAAGAATGAGAGATTAGGGGCGCCTGGGTGGCGCAGTCGGTTAAGCGTCCGACTTCAGCCAGGTCACGATCTCGCGGCCCGTGAGTTCGAGCCCCGCGTCAGGCTCTGGGCTGATGGCTCAGAGCCTGGAGCCTGTTTCCGATTCTGTGTCTCCCTCTCTCTCTGCCCCTCCCCCGTTCATGCTCTGTCTCTCTCTGTCCCAAAAATAAATAAACGTTGAAAAAAAAAAATTTAAAAAAAAAAAAAAAGAATGAGAGATTATCCTCAGTGAAGCTGACCTAAGAGAAGAGATGAAGTTCTCTTGGTGAGAAAGATTCTGTATTGGCTGGATCTGAAGACAAGAGGGAGTCACAAGGCAAGAAATGAAGATAGCTTCTAAAAGCTGATTCAGCCACAGCTGACAGTCAGTAAGAAAACAGCTCAGTCCTACAACAGTAAGGAACGGAATTCAGCCAGTAATTTCAGTGAGTTAGGAAGCAGATTTTTCCCCAGAGCCACCAGAAAGTGATGCAACCCATCTCACCCTGATTTCAGCCTGTAAAACCCTAAGCTGAGAACCCAACCATGCTGTGCAAACTTCTGATATAGAGAACTATAGGCTAATAAACAGGTGTTGTTTTAAGCCACTAGGTTGGAGAGAATCTGTTATATATTAATAGAAAATGAATGAACATTATAATGTGATTATCAACAGGGTCCATTTAAATCTATCATAGATCTCTTAGATTTTTTTACTTGTCCCATCTGTTCTTTGTTCCTTTATCCTACCTTCTTTGGACTGTGTTTTGTAATGATTCCATTTTACCTTAACTACCGACTTATTTAATTGTACCTCTCTCACACATTTTTTAGTGGTTGCTCAAGGATTTACAATGTACATTTTTAACTTGTAACAGTCTACTTAGTATTATACAACTTTACATATAGGAGAACCTTGTGCTGGTGAATTTCCATTTGTTCTCTTCCATGCTGTTTGTATTATTATATATCTTAAAAATATCATATAGCCACAATACATTATTTTTTTAAATTTTTTAATTTTTTTTTTTTTTTTTTTTTTTTTGAGAGAGAGAAAGACAGCATGCAAGCAGAGGAGGGGCAGAATTGGAGACACAGAATCCAAAGCAGGCTCCAGGCTCTGAGCTGTCAGCACAGAGCCCGACGTGGGGCTCGAACTCACGAGTCATGAGATCATGACCTGAGCCGAAGTCGGACGTTCAACTGACTGAGCCACCCAGGTGCCCCCACGATAATTGTTATTATTTTTCCTTCACATAATTATAAAAAAGTTAAATTAAGGGAAAGTATATATATGGATATATATATATACATATATGGACATATATATATATGGACATATATATATATGGACATATATACATATGGATATATATATATACACACACACACACACACACATATATGGAAACAGTGTAGCCATCCCAGGGCTCCTCTTCTTTTTTTTTTTTAAGATCCAATTTTCTATCTGGTATCACAGTCTTCTGCTTGAAGAGCTTTCTTTAATATTTCTTGTAATGCAAATCTGCAGATAATGAACTTTCTCAGGTTTTGTCTGAAAGTCTTGATTCTGTCTTCATTTTTGAAAGGTACCTTTGCTGGATGTAAGATTTTTCCTGCTTTACAATACTGTAAAGACTTCCCTTCACTGCCTTCAGCAATTCTTTCAGGAATTCTGTGTCTTTATCTTTGGCCCTCTCTATGTATGCTTCCTTTTGCTTTCACTGCCTTCAAGATAATCTCTTAGTCTTTGGTTTTCATCAGTTTGGCTATAATGTATCTAGATGTATTTTTTACTTATGTATTTTATTTATTGATTGATTTGGAGTTCTCTGAGTATCTTGGATCTATGGTCTATTGTCTTTTAGTTATTTTGAAATACATTTGGCCATTATCTGTTCAAAAATTTCTTTTTCCTTATTTTATTTCTTCATGTTTTGGGAAGATCAGTTACACATGAGTTAGATCAGGGATTGGCAATACTACATTCTATGGATCTATTTTTATAAATATAAATTTTTTCTAAAACAGTCATGCCCATTCACTATAAATTCCCTATGGCTACTTTTGCACTTTAACAGCCGAGCCGAGTAACTGTGAGAGATCATATGGCTTATTATACACCTAAAATATTTACTATGTGGCCTCTTAAGAAAAAGTATGCTGACCCCTCAGTTGTTTCCCTTGATGGGTTCCTCCAGTTCTTAGATGCTCCCCACTCCTCTTTTCTCTATGTTTTAATTTGGATAATTTCAATTAATTTATCTTCAGGTTCACCAAAGATTTATTTCCTTAAATCTATTAAGGAAACTGTTCACCTGTTTCCCGTTCACCTGTTATATATTCACATTTAGCATTCCCATTTTATGTTTTCATAACTTCCTCCTCCTCTGCTGAAAATCCCTATCTGTTCACACATATTTTCCACTTTTTCCACTAGATCCTTTAACATATTAATCATAGTTATTTCAATGTACCTGAGAGTGGCAACATCTGGGTCATCTCTGGGTCTGATTCCACTGATTGCTTTGTCTCTGGACAATGGGTCATTTTTTATTTTTTTGTGTCTTATAATTTTTAATTTAATGTTAAATGTTTTATGTAAAAGAACAGTAGAGACTGAGGTAAAGAAAATCTATTCCCAGACATGGGCATGCTGCTTCTTCTGTTAGGTGACTAATGCAGTGGTTGAGTCCAACCAGTCAGTAGTTGAGCTGGACTTAGCTTTTGCTGCTGTGGTTAACTTCAGTGCATCATAAACTTTAAATTCTTTCAGCAGTTGAGTGGCTACTGCTACCTTGTTCTGAGTGAGGACAATGTATTATATATTCATGCCCTAACTTATTCACAAAAGATTTTGGAGAAAAATTATAATACTCGCTTATGACCCAGTAATACTCTGATTTTATGCCCAAATAACAATGTGAAGGGAAATTATTCTGAATATGTAGTGAGTGTTAACTAATCTACTTAATTAAATACTCCACCCCACACATCTATCTGGACAACTGAAACAAAGGTAAAAATTTTTCAGTTATCTGCATAAATTATTTGAACAGAACCAGAAGCAGACAAAACATCAATAACAAGTGCAGAAGCATACAGCAAAGAAATACTATGTAGTTATAGTATCAAACTTTGATATGCATCAGAATTCTGTAAGTGCTCATTAAAAAAACAGATACCCAAGAACCAACCCAAATCTATGAATTAAAATCCATCAAAGTAGGAATCAGGCAGGTATGTTTTTAACAAGCTCCCCAAGTGATCGTAATGCACATCAAAGTTTGAAAGCCCACTATTAACAGTAATGGTCATAGAATCACATTTATTAAATTAACCATCATATTCTTAAAAAGTCACAGTAAAGCCTAAAAATGTCTTATTTGCTTTGCAAAAACAGAAAAAAAAAGTGCTCTTAAAAAGAAAATAAGATAATGCTTACTTTTATGAGCTTCAGCATTTGCAACATAGATGAACCCATCAACAACTTCACACACCTTCTGAATTTGTGGAATTACACTATACCGGCTTCCTTGCTGATCATCTCCTTCATTCTGTAGACTGAACATCTTGTTAACAGCACTTGTATGTTCTTCTCTTGCTCTATCTCTTTCCTTTCTATAAGAAAAATGTAAATATAAAATGTAAACAGACACTAAACAAGCACCATCCCCCTAAAGTATCGAAGTCCTGGTGCCTCAGGTAGGCCACCAAGTAGGCAGCCTTACCTGGTAGTGGAATATAATATCAGGATGTTGAATTTATGTTGGTTGCTCAACTGAAAACTGACTCCTGATCCAATACCTAAAGAAGAAAATTTCAGTTATCAAAACAAGTCATTAATAAATATAGAAAAACATCAGATTGAAAAAAATTACCCAGTGCAAGCAAAATGAGCAACTAAAAAGTCCATGACAAGTTACACACAGCTTTGGAATAAAATGAAATGTTTATGTTGAAGAAAAGATACCGTATGCAATTTTCATTTATATGGCAATAAAAATATGGATAAAGAACAAAGAACTGCTAGGCTTAGAGTTTTCCCTTCTGTATCATATCAGTAGCAGCTGCATCATAACAGCTACTATCTATCCTCAAGATTCATTTACCAATTTTTATGTTTCTCATTAGTCATATACTCCATGTATACATTCAGTGAAATGGCTTTTTTCTCCTTCTGAAAATGTTTTTAAATTGATGGGGAGTCAGGGCACCTGGGTGGCTCAGTCGGTTGAGCGTCTGACTTCGGCTCAGGTCATGATCTCACCGCTCGTGAGTTTGAGCTCTGCGTCAGGCTCTGCTGCCAGCTCAGAGCCTGGAGCCTGCTTCAGATTTTGTGTCTCCCTCTCTCTCTGCCCCTAACCCACTCACATTCTGTCTCGGTCTCTCTCAAAAATAAATAAACATTAAGAAAAAAAAATTTTTTTAAATATATATATATACATATAAATTGATGGGGACTCACCAGTATCACCTCAGAAAATTGAGGAAATATGCAGATAGTGAAATTTGGAATTAGACTTGGGTTATAATCTGCATTTGCCACACATTGTCATATTTTGTGAGCCAAAGTTTTGACATCAAAATAGAGAAATACATACTTCCTAGAGATACTGTAAGCATTAAATGAGACTGTATATGTAAAATTCCTAGCTAAACACTAGCTTCTTACTACCTTTACCTGAATCATTCAACATTGTCACTTGTCCTTCTTTCTTAACATCTTCCCTTCTTTGGATGTGTTAACACTCAGGAGCTGATTCTCCTCTTGCATTATGAAAAGATCCCTCTTTCTTCTGTGGCTCTATTTCTTTTTGCTATGTAAATGTCCTTTTAGATCTATTTCTCTCCATCCTCACTCCCTCCTTTTAGTCTAAATTATCATACCTATCACCTGGACTTTTGCAATCACTTTTTACCAGTCTCCTACATCCACTTTCGTCCCCTACTGTCCACTCTTCTGACAGCAACTGGAGAGATGGCTTGAAAATGCCTATCTAATTATTTCTCTTTCCTTCAAAGCCATCGCTCTTCAAAAACAACTTAATATAATCTCACGTTTACTTACCTCTTTAGGACAACTCCACCTTTCATATTATCGATCCATGAATCACAGCCAATCTAGTTACTTAAATAAACCCGCCATGCCATCCTATGTCACCATTCCAGGCAACACATAGGTAGAGATCCTGGTGGCTGAGACTGCAAGCATGACCCTAGTCCCCTGGCCACCAGGTCTGGTACACAAATTCCCCAAAGAGATCCCCAAAGAGATCCCCAAAGAGATCAAAGAAACAAATTCTACTATATCTCTGATTTTTGTTTTTCTCAGTTTAATTTCCAGAGATTACCCTCTCAATACATCTAACCTCAGCCCAGTATGATCTCCATGCTGTTCTGTACCACCTTGCCAATGACCCATCTCTCTATTCTTCCCTGATCTTGTGGCGTCTGAGGCATAATTGGATTGGCATTTTCAAAACAAACACTTCTGCTCTTGTCTGAAGAATAAAATTAACGTTTCATCATCAGCAAATTTCCCCATATCCCCAACCTCTTCTTAAAGTGTTCCACCTTATCTGAAACTGGCCTGCCCTTAAATGCTGCTTTTCTTGCAGAAGACTATCAATTAACAAAATTGCTTATCCTCTCATATCTCAGGACAAAGAGGTGGAGTCAATGTTCTCTTTACTCCTCACTTCCATGTCCTATTACTCACCAGCTCTCTTTGAAACTTCATCTCTTTTTGGACACACCATTCAGCTGCAGGACCATCTCCCCTTCCTCAGCCTCATCATTTATGATATCCATGACATTTAGGATGTTATTTATTACATTTGACAACCCCTTCCTCTAAACATTCACTGAAGATTTCAGCACCTAGTTCACAATATTCCTTTCTATATTCAAAAACTCTCAAGTCTACACAGACACCCTATGATTTCCCAATCTTGATTTCTAACCCAGATCTTACTCTTAAGATCTGGATGCATAGAATAATCCACAAAGTAATTTTTCATTCATTCATCAAATATACATGTTGACAGTCTATTACATGCCTGACAGCCAAGAATAAAGCTAGCCTGCCCTAATGCAGCTTCCACACAGGTGGATTGCTTATAGCGGGCATCTCTACTTATATCTCCCAGAGTTATCAAAGTCAGCATACTCCAAAGAGTGGCTGTCATTCTCCCTATATAGATCTCTATAAAGTTTCTCCTCCTCCTCCTGTGTTTCCTTATCCTAGTGAATGGCACCATCATCCAATATGAAAACCACATCAGAAATACTGCCAATACATAATCAGTCAACACTGTATCCTTCATACTTTCTTCACAATATTATAGTGGTTTCTTAATGAGTCTCCACATCTTTATAGCCTCTTCTAATCAATTTTCCACTTAGAAGCCAGATCTTTCTCAAATACAATCTTGATCATCTCGCTCTTCTGCTTAAAATCTTTTGACAGCTCCCAAATGCTTAAGCATGACATACAGGTGTCTTCTCACCTAGCCCCACTGTAGACACATAGAGCTACTTCAAAAGGTCACATGTATCCAGAATTTTGTGCTTTTAGAAATGTAGTGCTCACTGCTCATAATACTTTTACCCTTATTTTAATGGCCTCTTTTAATTCATCTTAATGACTCAAATAAGGCATCATGTTCAACATGGAGCCTTCTTTGACCCTTATCTTTCTACCCAGGAGGCTAATTATACCATACACGAATCACCTTCATAATTGTCTCTGCCCTTACCTAAACTAAGTATCTTCAGGACAAAGATTGCTGATGTTTGTTTTAAATCTCTGCACCTTTAGTATCTAATAAGTGCTCTCGATAAATGAATGAGGAAAGCATAAGCTAGATTATATTATTAGGTATGTTTATTATATCTCCTGCATGCCAACTAACTTATCGTTTTCATAGAAAGAAGAGGAAAGTATTAATTGAGGTCTTTTTAAAAATTCCAATATATAGCAAAGTACTTTGCACACAGTAGATGCTGAATGATTTTTGCTGTTAACATTCTTTTAACATATGGTAAATACTGTACAAACATCTTGATAACATATAACTTACTTTCATATAATCTTACATTCTGGATTACACAAACTTGAGAAAATAAAGGAAAGCTCACCTCTTATAAAAAAGTAAATCAATTCTTTCAACCCACTGGGACCAAGGAGGGGGCTCCTATTCACCAAATTACTATTATTTCATTACATCAAAGATGTAATTAATTAAAAATTAATTTATTATTCAACATAAGTATCAAGTTCAAAGTGCTTTAGTTATTATATGCTATAGATTAACATGAAAATTACCATCAATCTGCCTCTGAGGCAAGCCAGCTGTTGGGCAAAGCTCCTGAGAAGACATCAAGCTCAATACCAAAGATGTATTCAGTTCTTCCAAACCTGGTCCAAACATAGCAAATCGTGGTTCATTCTGAATGATCAATGAGTGTAAAAATGACGTGACAGCTCCATACATAGGACGGCTAGATTTCAAGGATCTTCTTGTATATGGACAGCACATTTTATAGCTATATAAAATTGTCACAATTAGAAAATCAGGACAGAAAAAAATCTAGGCAGTTATTCATTCAACAATATATAGTTTATTGAGAACCTGCTAGACACAAGAGATATAATAATTATGTAGTTAGAATCCTCATGGAGGGACATGGAGGACAGATACCATTATAATATGTATGCTGAATGCCAGACAGGAAAAAACAAAGGCGCTCTGGGAGTAGAAGTGGTCCAGAAGCTGAAAAAGTTTTCCCCAGGAAGTAGTTACTTACTTTCTAATCTTTCATTTAGATTTTTCTCATGGAATACTTGGTCTAACACTTGTTACAGCTGTAAAAAATTCACTACATAGAGTAGTGATTCTCAGCCTTTTTTTGTCATTATGACTCTCAGGCATTTTTGTCATTACAACTGGGGGTCAGCGGGTGGTGCTACTGGTATCTAGTGGACAGAGGTAAAGGATGCTGCTAAACATCCTACAGTGCACAGGACAACTGGTCTAAACACCTGGTCTGAAATGTCAGTAGTGCCAAGATTGAAAAAACCGCACACTAAAGATAAACTACGTGGATAGTTAGCATAAGTATCCCTAGATGTAAAAAAAAAAAAAAAAAAAGAAAAAAGAAAAAGAAAAAAATCACTAAGTCCACCAATATAACCAAATTTCTTTTTTTTTTAATTTTTTTTCATGCTTACTTATTTTTGAGAGAGAGAGAGAGAGAGACAGAGAGAGAGAGAGAGAGAGAGAGAGCGAGCATGAGTGGCCTAGGGCAGAGAGAGAGGGATACACAGAATCTAAAGCAGGCTCCAGGCTCTGAGCTGTCAGCACAGAGCCCAACGTGGGGCTCGAACCCATGAACCTTAAGATTGTAACTTGAGCCAAAGTCAGACACTTAACCAACTGAGCCACCCAGGTGCCCCTAACCAAATTTCTTAAGTACTCTTATTAACAGCCTCTAATGGAACAGTTTAAAAAGTGTTACATATACACAGAAGCTCAAATGTTCCTTATTGATAACCTAGCCAGCTAAGAATCATGTGAAAAAAACAACGGTTTCTTTCAATAGCTATAAATTTCTAAATTAGCAATTCTACATGTTAGCAAAAATTAAAACATAGTACCCAAATAAAAATAAAACCTAAATCCCTTTAACTAAATCAAGCTGGTTGAGACAGTCACTAACCTAACAAGATAATGATCTTTATTTAGGAAACTTGTAATTCAAGAAGGAAAAAAAAAATCTACTTTGAGGCTAGATAGATCTAGCCAAACCTTACCACTTTATTTATATAAGCCACTTATAGTCTAAATTTAAGTTTTTTTCATCTGCATTATTTAAGCAATAACAATTAACCCAGGGTTGTATGGATCAGAAATTAATTTATAGATTTAAGAAACAAATGAACAAAAGACACCAAAAAAACCAAAAACAGACTTTTAAATACGGAGAACAAACTGGTAGTTGACAGATGAGAGGTTGGTAGGGAGACGAGTGATATAAAAGGTGTTAAGAGTACACATATCAAGATGAGCCCTGAAAAGTGCATAGAATTGTTGAATCATTATATTATACACCTGAAACTAACATAACACTGTATGTTAATTATACTTCAATTAAAAAAAAAAAAACACTTTATATGATCATGAATGGTAGTTACTATGATTATTCCTGGGGAAAATTTGGTTCCACAGCATGATATACTTGGTTGTGGGACAATGTAGAAATAACAACTAGCTAGTGAGAGTACAGTAGCACTTACTGAAATTATATATAACATAACACATACATTTTAATCAAGTAGCTTCACAAGACTTAGCATCTGCATTAGAATAAGGAAAGATATGAATACCTTAAATATGAAAAAAATACTATAGTAAAATCTTTACCTAAAACACAAATATCTTTTAATTTTATTTACCATGCCTTAAATGTGGGGCCCTCAATAAAGGAGATTATATCCAGACCCAATGACATTATATGTTTAATGCAGCATGATAGGATTCCAACCAGAACAGTCTCTTATAAGCTATATGACCTTAGGCAAATCCATAACCATTTTGAACCTCAATTCCACATCCGTAACACAAGGATAATACCTTCTTTATTGTGTGAAAATCATGTTAAGTAAACATACAAAGGGCACCCCTCATAGAATCCAATGCATTACAATTGTTCAAGAACATTAATTCTCTCAGCTACATGATATTTAAAAGTGTCAGTGCTTTTGGATGATAACAAAATCTTACTTCCCAGAATCTTGAGAATGTTGTTCTTTCCTGCTAAAGAACTGGTCTCTAATTGCTGATCATTCTTTCTTTGGACACAGAAAAGTATTTATCATTTAACAAAATAACAAGTATTCTATAGATAATGAAAAAAAATTTTTTTTCAATGTTTATTTATTTTGGGGACAGAGAGAGACAGAGCATGAACGGGGGAGGGGCAGAGAGAGAGAGGGAGACACAGAATCGGAAACAGGCTCCAGGCTCTGAGCCATCAGCCCAGAGCCCGACGCGGGGCTCGAACTCACGGACCGCGAGATCGTGACCTGGCTGAAGTCGGACACTTAACCGACTGCGCCACCCAGGCACCCCTAGATAATGAAAATTTTAACAAGTGTTTTACTTCTTGGCATATGAACTATCTACAATTATTCAAATAGTCTAGAGTCAGGCACCACAGGCAAATAACAACATGTGAAAAACGAAAGGGTCCTATGAAGGAAGTCATTTAACTTAATCCTCAATTTAGTGGCAGAGCCAAGACTAATTTACACTATTGACTTGTAATATAGTCAAATATAATATCTTCTTTTTAATTCATAAAACTAGATACTCACACTGCCATGTAGTCAAAAAATGCACCATCAGTGACCTCAGATATAGGCTTTTTTAAGATTTCTAGATCTGGAAGAGACTTCCAGTCAACGGAAGACCAAGAAGGAAGATCCCGCAGCAGAAAATATCTCCACAGAATTGGATCTCGTACAGTTTCATTCCAATAATGGCTGGTACTTCCCAACTGACACAGATCATGAGGTGAAAGAAATGACAAAATATATAGCTGTACGTCAATCTGAAATGGAAACAGCAAACAGGTAAAAGGCATGAAAAACGTATCTTGGAAATTGTTTTCTGATAATATATTATAAAATTTATTTTATTATACTAGGAAACCAAAGGTCAACCAAAGAGTTTGTCTTTTTAATGATTATATCATGATAAATTACAAAACTTGTAAAGAATTATACTAGATAACCAAAGATCGGTGTGTCAGTATTCTTAATAATGAAATCTACTATTTGGAAGTTAATTTCCTGCCACCAAAAGAGAAACGTAACTGAACACTTAATTTTTGACACACCGAAACATTCATTTTTCAAGCAAAATAACCAGATTGTTAATTTCTCACGGATATTTTGCCACACCGTTCACTTGAACAAACTACTTAAGGAAATAATCTAGCCTTCAACATAAAATCTTTATGAAGCTGACAAACTTCTGATCTTGTCATTAGATCAAAGAATAAATCTGTCATCTGAGTTCCTCCATAAAATCTATTATTTCCAAGAACCTCTACAAAAGGGAGACCCTTGGAGGCATTCTAAGCCTGCAGTTTTCTGATAGATGTCACAGGCAGGTGTCAAGAGTTCAGCCGAGATACAGAGTTTAATAATTTCGAAGAAATTTTTCGTCTCTCCATTTTCCCATCTGCCTGAAGAGTTTAACAATAAATGAGGTGTATAATTCTTGTGGCCTGTCGCCCCTCGAGGCGCCTGTAACTTCTTCTCAATGAAGTGTGAGGGTCGGTGCTTGAAACGCGCGGTGGGAGAAGAGCCACAGCGTCATAGCCGAGTGTTTCCGGGGGGGGGGGGGGTCCCCCAGGGGTTCTGGACCCTGAACCTGAGGTGAGAGCCGCTGAGAACACAGTCGCTGAAGGCTTCCCCAGGCTACCCGCAAAGTCTGGCGTGGTCTCCTCTTTTCCTGAATGACGTCAGGGCGTTCCAGTACCAAAACTCGCTTTGGGGGGTTGAAGACGTGAGGATGACCCGGCCGGTTAGCGGGGCGCCCCCACTGCGGTGAGTTCCGCCGCGACCATCGGTCCCGCGGCGGAGGACCAAAGGTCAACGCCTCCGCGTCTCTGCTCTACCGTTATTCCCAGGTGACGACACGGCCCGGAATGGCTGCAGGACGGGATAGACCCAGGCCCGGGCGCGGCGAGGCCCCCAAGGCCGCCCGAGCGGGACGCCCCTCCCGGCCCGGCCCCGCGGTCCTCCGCGTCCGGTGGCCGCCACTCACCGGCAGCCGCGTCAGGGTACTGGCCTCCTCGTCCGCCTCCTCTTGAGAGGCCCTGGGCGCTGCTCTCTCCTTGCCCACCGACTGCCAGAAGTTCCTCCAGCCGCTGAGGATGGCGGCCTCCAGCCGGCTCCAGTCGCTGTGGTGCGGCGGCGGGGCGCTGCCTCCGCTGCGGGGCTCGCTTCCCGCCATGGCCGCCGACGCCGCACGTGACGCGCCGCAGGGCCACGCGCTGCGCGTCCTCCTCCGGGCGGCTCGCCACCCGCCCCGCACCGCCCGTCTCGCCCCTGCCACGTCTCCCCGCGGGCAGCCTCCGCACCCGGAAGGGAATCGAGATGTGGCCCAGTGAGGTGCCGTCTCGAGTGGAGCCCGAAGCACCGCTCACTGCCCCATTCACTTCAGACCTCAGCCTTGCTAACCTCACTCGGTCCCATGAAATCTCTCGGCCCTTTGTAACTTGGTTACTTCACCCAAAGACGTTCTGTCTGGGACCCGGTTACACTTCATCCGGGCCTAGGTGATCCCTGTTTATTCAATAGATTGCCCTCCTCCGCTGTCTTAGGCGTAATAACCAGTTGCTTCCTTCTCAGCACTGCCGTGCCAGGCGTGGAGATTTTTTCTAATTGTTTTTCAGTCTCGGATTTACTGTTTGTGTTCTTGGGGATTGGCAGAAATGAGAGTAGAGAGGTGGCCAGGGGCCTAATCACGAAAGACCTTATGCCAAGGTGAGGAGTCTGTATTCTCTACTTAAAAATATAGGTACATTTAAAAATTCCTGAAGGTAGGCATCTCACAAAAGGGCAGCAACATAGGGCCAGAATAAGAGAAGCCAGATACAGTACTGTTGAAATCCTGCTAGTGTTGTTGTTTTTTTTTTTCTCAACGTTTATTTATTTTTGGGACAGAGAGAGACAGAGCATGAACGGGGGAGGGGCAGAGAGAGAGGGAAACACAGAATCGGAAACAGGCTCCAGGCTCTGAGCCATCAGCCCAGAGCCTGACGCGGGGCTCGAACTCCCGGACCGCGAGATCGTGACCTGGCTGAAGTCGGACGCTTAACCGACTGCGCCACCCAGGCGCCCCTGTTGTTGTTTTTTTATCTGTAAAACAGTTACCCATTTTACTCACCTTGTCCAGCCTTACTTTGAAAGGGCTTTAAGAAACTATGCCATAGGCCACATTACAAGGTAATAAACAACAAAAATTCAACTGAGTGATTTAAAAGATCAAATTGTCTTTATTGCCCAATTCATGAATATGGAAGCATCCCATCTGGCAAAAAGAAAGGAGCTCTCTTGAGCTGCAGGAAAAGGAAGGTTTTTAAAAGGCAGAAGTGGGGCGGTGGTGGTGCTTGGCTGGCTGAGTCAGTGGAGCATGAGACCCTCGATCTTGGGTGTAGAGAATAAACAAAAATCATTAAAGGCAAAAAAAAAATGGAAAAAAAGGAAATTATTGGCAAAAAGTACACTGCTGTAGACAAGGTCACCCTCCTAAGGGGAATGGAAGAGGTCTATCAGTAAATTTCCTAGTGCTGACCAGGGATTCCTTGTTGACTGGTTAAAGGTTACATTCCTCAGGTGGCTGAAACTGCAGGTAGGTTAGGTATTATGGTTTTGGTTTGCTGAAGTGGGGCCCTTAAAATAAGAGATTCCATCTGGGGCCTGTGGTTTTCTTTTCAACAACGGTAACCTATTATATTGAACTGACTATGGTCTCTATTGATAAGGACACAAATACTACTGTGTCATTCATTTTCAAATAGATTACTTCAATCTAATCCAAAAACTACTTTGCTCAAAAGCTAGATCTCGGTTCCTTAAAGGATTATTTCAATCTAAAGTAATAAATACATAATTTTAAGACTCTAGGACACAGCGTGAGTGGGGAGGCCCAGAGAGAGAGAGGGAGACAGAATCCAAAGCAGGTCCCAGGCTCTGAGCTGTCAGCACAGAGCCCGACGCGGGGCTTGAACCCACTAACAGTGAGATCATAACCTGGGCTTGAACCCACTAACAGTGAGATCATAACCTGAGCTGAAGCTGGACGCTCAACTGACTGAGCCACGCAGGCACCCCATGGGTTATAATTTTTTAATTGTGAAAATTATTAGAGTTAATAATGTAATCCCATGTGTCCACTAGCTAATTCAAGTTACCAGTTTATCTTGCTCCATCACCGTCTCCACCCAACGCACACATCCCCAAATCAAGATTATTCTTAAGCAAATCCCAGATATATCATTTCATCCCTAAATATCTCAGTATATGTCTCTAAAAATTAAGGTAACTTTTAAGAAACATTGTACCATTATCACTGTACCATTATCACCTTTCTTTAAAATCACCAAATACTTGGGCAGGGCTTAACTTCCTCACCTGCCTCAAATATATATACTTATTTAATTTATATTTTGCAATTGGCTTTTTAAAATCATGACCCAAACAAGATCCACATGTTACATCTGGTAGACATGTTTCTAAAACTTGTTCATTCTATAGGTTCCCTCTCCTTTATTTTTCCTGGCAACTGTTAAAAGAAACTAGGTTGGTCTTTCTGGACTTCAGGACATTCTGGACTTTCTTGGAAGGCATGATCAAATTTAGATAGGTTTTATAAAATATTTCTAAGTGGTATTGTGTACTCAAATTGTCATTCTCATTTTCTAATGTTCAAACTGATCAATGGTTTCTAAATTCTGATCCATTTATTATCAAGTTCATCATAAGTTTTTCATCTCAAGGATTTAGGAGTTATCAATGATTATTGTTTACAAGTTTTAAAGTATTACTATTCTAATTTTATGATCTCTTTGATTAGATGATTAAATAAAAGTTGTCCCTCATCAACCATTTGATTGTCCCGCCCATGATATAGACTCAGCCTTATCTCCAGGGAGCTGTGGTTCTTTTTTTTTTTTTTTTTTTTTTTAAGTTTAGTTATATATGGGGTTGGGGGAGAGGCAGAGAGAGAGGGAGAGATTGAATCCCAAGGGGCTCAAACTCACAAACTGTGAGATCATTACCTGAGCTGAAAGCAAAAGTCAGATGCTTAACCAACAGAGCCACCCAGGTGCCCCAGAGCCCTGGTTCATTTTAATGGGAAATGGTATTTGTACATTATTTGGTGGTCTTTATGTAGAGAAAATAAGAGTTCATGCTGTTAATTTCTATTCAACTTCAGAATTACAGAATTTTTACTTACCTTCTTTGATTCCAATTTAGTCTCTTTTCCCTTACACTGAAAATCCACATTTCTAATGCTATCAGCAGAGTTATTAATACTATAATTACTGAGGAGTTTGATTTCTTCACAGCCCTTGGGGATATCCACTAGGGGAATGCAAATTATTGTTCTTTAAAAATAATTGAAATATTCCTGTGTAGTTAAGCCACCAACGTGAAGCACAATACAGCTCATTTGTTGTATTTTGCTTTGGAATTTTAGGAGTTGCTTTTAATTTTGATGTAATCTTGCTTTGTAAAAATGTAGTACATGCTCCAAAGTCAAATGTACAAAACTTAAGGTATATTCAGAGAAGTCTAGCTTCCATCCTGGTCCCCTCCATCTGGTACCTCTCTCCATACCTCCCACCAGAAGTACTTTTTTTTTTTAATTTTTAAATAAAAAAAATGTATATATACACATATATATGTGTATACATATATGTGTATACATATATATGTACACATATATACATATATGTATACACATATATGTATATATGTGTACATATATGTATATAATGTATACATTACATTTGTATGTATATATGTATATATACATGCATGTATATGTATACATGTAATATACATATATATGTATACATATACATACATACATAATATACATACATACATATGTACATACATATACATACATACATAATATACATATATATGTAAGCAAACAAGGTTATACACACATATTTATTCCCTTTCTTAAATAGTACTATACACTCTTTTCCACCTTGTTTTTCACTTAAGATGACTCCATAGCATTATACAGAAATATTTGCTTTTGCTTCTTATAGCTACATACCATTCAATCATGTGGATTTCCCAGCTTAATCTATTTTTTAAACAGGATATTAAGGATATTAGACTAATATTTCATTAAATGCCTCTGACTTGTCAGTTCAGTGTGACCTAAAGGTACTAGAAGCCAAGTCAATCAAGCTGATAGGTAAATGTTGATGTTGGTATACAGGGATATATATATATATACATTGTGAGACTAGGGCTGAAAAATTTCTGAAAATTGTAGGTTTCCTTCTAGCCATATCTAAAACAAACATTTAAAATGTCTATCTAGCCAGTAATTTCTTCTCTGAAACTTGCTTTCCATTTAGAAAGGTCAGCACCACTTGAACTGACAAGGCAGTGAGTGAGTGCTCACTGGCCAGAACAAGAGTTTGTCACTCAATTATCCTCGCTGATAAGTATATTTTCAGCATGATGAACTGATACACAAAACTAGACTTAAAGAAAATAATAAAAACTAGTCTTTTGAGCTCTTAGGATGTGCTAAGCATTAAACTAAGCAACTTCGAACATTAATTCATTTAATCTCCAATAACCTATGATGTAGGCACTAACAGTGCTCCTTTGTTAAATAATAGGATATTAAGGTACAGAAAGTTTAAGTAATTTATGTGAAGCCACAAAGCTAGGACACGACAGGGCTAATATTTAACCTCAGATCTCTGGCTCCAGAGCCCATATTCCTAACCAATATACTATACTGTATGACATTTATTAGAACCATAAGAAATAATGTTCAGATGTCAAAGTAAACTGAGACAATGAAAGTTTTCATTCTGATACAACACTCAGATATAATAGAAAATAAAGACCAAGATACAAATATGGGAATATGGTTTTATTAAAAAAAATTTATATGCTCCAAAACATTTTACTTGGAAATCTTCACTACAAGTAAGAGAACAAAAAACAATAAAGAACTTCAGCATGAATACATATCACATACTTATTTATGGATACAGTAAATGCATTTTAATACAATACTTCCTAACATGTTATCTCATACTGTGTTAAAAATAATACAAGGAAGTGACACTAGAGAACTACAGAATCCTGGATTCTGTTGCAGATAAGGTATCCTTATTAGAGCCAAAAAAGGAGCCCTCATAGGTGGCAAGAGAAAAGTGCCAAGCCATCCAAAACTAGCATGTTATCCAGTTGTGTGTTTTTAAGAATGCCATTAAAATGAAGCTGAGAATACGTTTAGATACAGTTTCCACTTCAATGAACATCACAGAACCCACAGTGGGAGGGTAAAGATAGGAATGTAATTTTATTGTGGAGTTTTAGCCACAACCCTCACTCACTTCACTCTACTGTATGCAAAGGTATGAGGGAAAGTCTTGTCATGATTTGAAACTTAATCAGCATCAAACAACTCATAATAGCCAGGAACCCTATAAATGCCACAAAACAGATAGGCCTTTAAGTTTCAAAGCTTACTTTGAAACTTAACTACTTAACATAAAAAAATTCACACTGCAAAAGAAACACAAATTTAAGGATTATAAAAAAAAAATCCTTTAACAGTTTTAGTAACAATCAGAGAACTCAAAATGGAGAGAAACCCCCATGTAATAACACAACAAGGCCTTTAGGTTCTCACTCACTCATCAGTAAAGCCCATACTGGAAAACGTCTTAAATGTAATCAAAGGAAAAAGGTCTTACATAGTGACTGACTCGTTCCTTAATTCTGTATCAGAACTTCCATATGAAAGAAACTTTATGGATGTACTGAATGTGCAGCAAGGAATTTAACCAAAGGGAGAGAATTTGAAGACGCTAATGCTAAAGTAGATAGGCACGCCTTCCCAACCACGATACATGAAACAGCACTCCTCTCCAGAGTCACACAAGCCCTTTACCCTGTTATTCTTCATAGCACTAACCACTTAATACACGATACATGTATTTCTTAAAATGTGTTAACTTCCTCCACTGGGATATAAACCCCCAAAAATGATGTTTTACAAAGCTGTATCATCAATGCCTAAGATGAAACCTGACATGTAGTAGGCACATAATAATTGTTGATGAGGGAATTATAGTGCCTTGCTGATGTAGTGTTTGTTACCTTGAAGATACTTCACTTAAATGAAATAAAATTTACTTAGGTTTAACACATACATACAAAAATCTGTTGTTCATTGTTTTGTAATACACCCAAGTAAAAAGCACTGTAAGCGTTATGGTCTACAGATCATTCTCCAATTATGTGGGGGATGGAAAAGTTGTACAAAAAGCACCCAGTAGCACCCTCATAACTACACCAGCCAGTGAGAGACCCAAGTGGTTCCCAAGGGTCGTAAAGGCAAAATGGAAGTTCCCATTTCTGAAGAGAAAGTTATGGTTTTCTCAGGTCCCAAATCTACATAATACTTTACTTCTCTGAGAACTAATTTCTTATTTGCCTTATTAACCACTGGTGTAGAGAGCATGGCAGTTTGGAATCCAATAGCAGCAACCCTTTTGTGCAGAGTTCGGCACTTAAGAACCGTGTCTCTTATTAATTAAAAAAAAAAAAAAAGGCAAAAAAACCCCACAAAACAAAACCAAAAAACATTACTAAGGGCCTACCATTCATTAAGCACAATGTATGAAGATGCATTTTTTAAATATGGAGTTCACCAACACATAAGGAAAAGAACTATAAAGCAGTGTTACCTGTTTGATAACATGGAAGGAACATTAAGGGAGCAGAAGCAAAGGAACATTTGACTGAAAAGGGCTGAAAAAACCTTATGGATCCAGTATCACTGGAGCTGAGTCCTAAAGCACAAGTAAGTATTCACCTGGCCACAAAGAAGGGCAAAGTATTCCCGGCAGAAGAAATGAGATCTGCAGAGTACTGAGGGGAGCCCAATGGGAAAGGAACTGAAGTATTTGCAATTGATCATCATGCTCCAAAAGGTGGGGGTAAAGGGGCGTGTGGTTCTAAAACCATACTAAAAATGATCTAAATTTTTATACTTAGAAAGCACAAAGGTATTTTTGTAGTGAAACTGGTTAAAAAGCTATATTAAATAAAAATCTCTGTTGCGTAAGGATAAGCAAGGAGACAGGGGCAGGGATAGGGAGAGATTTTCCTTATACCAAGATGTTCTATCAGAATGTTTATCAAAAAGCAGCCTGGGTTGTAAATGCTGAGGAACACTGAACTAGAACATGATAACATGGGATGCACTGCAGAGAGAAAACTGGGAAGGTAGACAGAAACTAGATTGTGGCATTCTTTGTTGCCTTGCTCTGTGAAAGACCAAAAAAAAGAAAAAAAAAAAAAGAAAGAAAGAAAGAAAAAACATGAACCAAAAAGGATTTTAAACAAAAGATGAGGGTTAGTTGTTTGGACATACTGAATTACCAAAATTGTGAGTGAAGATATTTAATAGGCAGTTAGAAAGAAGGCTCAGAGAGCAGGAGAAGCTGGGATTTGAGTTGCAAGTCTAGAAGTCAGCCTAACATTATAGCTGTCACAAGCAGCCAGGGCTATGAATGACATCACCTAAGAGTATTTAAAGTTAAAAAAAAAAAAAAAAAAAAAGAGCGAGAGGGAGATTGGGAGGGAGGGAGAGAAGGAAAGGGGGGGGAGGGGAAAAAGAAAACAGACCTTCAGTGAAGAGCAATATCTAAGGGGCAAGCAGAAAAAAAAAAGAAGCTCCAGGGGAAAAGAGGAGAGGTGGAGATCAGCTTTACACAGGAAGCAGGTGACCTCTTTTCTTCTAAAAATGGGGAAAATGAGTTCGGCAAAGCTGGGAAATAGAAATTAAACTCCTCATAGTCTGAATTTTCTGTAAGAGCGGACCAAGTGCCATATGCTAAGGGAGGAGATAGAGGACATGAAAAAAGTAGTGAGGTTTAGATTAGCCACCAAGAGAAAAGGAGAGGAGCCACAGCAGGAACAAACAAGAGGCATATACTGAGGGCTCTTCTAAAGTCGAAGGTGAGACACTCATAGGGATTACACCTTGAAGGGTTACATGAACTTCACATGAGACACAGCATTCCAGAAAAGGTGGGTGACAGGATAAATTCAATGGTGAGATGTGCAGAATGGTTACACTGAAGGACACGAGGACAACAGACTTGAAGGGGCTGTGGAGAGCACTTCAACCGGTGATCCTTATAAAGCTGAAGCTGGAGGAAAGGAAGAAAATCTGAAACGGGCTGATGGTTTAGGAGAAAGAGGAACAGTCAAGAGGAGAAGGCCGTAAAGAAGCTAGAGATAGAACAGAAATACAGGAGGGCACCTGGGTGGCTCAGTCGGTTAAGCGTCCGACTTCAGCTCAGGTCACGATCTCGCGGTCCATGGGTTCGAGCCCCACGTCTGGCTCTGGGCTGATGGCTCAGAGCCTGGAGCCTGCTTCTGATTCTGTGTCTCCCTCTCTCTCTGCCCCTCCCCCATTCATGCTCTGTCTCTCTCTGTCTCAAAAATAAATAAATGTTAAAAAAAAAATTAAAAAAAAAAAAAGAATAGAAATACAGGGAAAGAAAAATCAAAAATGAGGAAGTGAAAAAGCTGGAAAGATAGGAATTGTTATTGGTTATTGCAATTTAAGATTTCAGAAAGAGAACACAAGGTGGTGATTTTCATTCAAGGTGTAGCCATGGGAGTAAGTTCCTGGAATGTGATGAAGTCACTGGCACAGAAGTCAAGGATATCAGCAAGGTATTAGATCATCCCAAGATGACAAGAGGAGTTGAGGTAGACAGAAATACTGTAAGCAAGATAGAAAGTTAGGTTCTCTGGCCATCTATTATTATTAAAGACAAAAATATTAAAATTTCAATACATCCAAAAAGGTGTGCTCTGAACACATATGAGCTAATGATGGACTAACCTAAATTGGTTTCATCTTCATTACTCATTTCATAAGCCATCCATTTTCTTTTAACAAAACAGGAAAATCATTTGAAAATGGTTATATAATGCCCAATAGCATAAAAATTTTAAATTCTATTAGTAATACATGGTGAAAAAAAATCAAACAATTCTCTTGTGGCATTGCATTATTTATCTTATTCTGGAAATGGGAGTCTAAATACTAGTTACAATCTTCTATTTTGCCCATTTTTTATCCATCTAAAGCAATGAGGTGAATTGATTTTAATCGCTGAAGCGTAGCTTCAAGATAGACCTAAAAATAATCTGAAGATATTTAAAGTGGTCAATTTTATGTCACAATATTAAAAAAAGAAACCTAAAGTAATAAAAAAATTCTAAAAAGCTAAACTGGATTACTACTTAGTATTAGTTACAGGATGGCTGAATTAAAATTACATGCCATCTTAGAAATTAAAGAATTGTTCCTTCATAGATTTAAAAACATGTAATGAAAGATGGCGATGGCATTTAAAAATAGGTAACCCTGCTGGTTATCTTTACATAGTGTAACATTCTTAAGCTCAGTGTCAATATGTCTTCTTTTCTGGAACTTTTTCCATTTCACGGGTTGTTTTGTTCTTCTGTTTCAAAAAGAATAGCTGAACTTACTGGTTGGTATGATGCTGAAAGAAGTTTAAAATTTGTTTTGCATTTGCTGTATTCCATTCTTGTTCTTTCAGGGGTCCTTCGCACACAGATACATACTTTTTCAAAATTTTTTCTCCTACTTCTCGGAAATCCAAGGGTTCTTTCTGTGTCGTGTAGCTTGCTCCGGAAACACCACTATCCACTTCATGATTTTCTGGCTGTTGATCTGCACAATGCTTCAATCCCCAGTAACACATTTCTCCGCTGTACATCATAGCCAGCAAATGAATGTCACTAAATATTCCTGGGAAAATCATTTAGGTTGAGAGATTAGAATTTAAATATTTAAAAAGAGACCTTGGTTATTAAAACTCTAATAAATTCCTTTTATGCCATTAAGCGTTTTTCCTTCTCATTTCAGTTACACTAGAAAAACCAAATGATCCCTAATATAATCCTCATTTAATTGGCATTTCTCTCTATTTTACCTATAAAAAGAGGTCCATCACTCCCAACCCCCCAAAAAACAGTTTGTCAGAGATTTTTTTTAAAGAATCATTTAGGTCACTGTGTTCTTAAGTTCTAAAGGTGGTTAAATTATCACTAAGATCTGGCCACAAAAATATTTTGAATTCATGTAGAACTTTTAAAATTAATATTAAGGATTATTCAGAATTATGTTTAATATTAGCTAATAAAATATTAAAAAATAATTCGATGGGAATGCAAGCTGGTGCAGCCACTCTGGAAAACAGTATGGAGGTTCCTCAAAAAACTAAAAATAGAACTACCCTACGACCCAGCAATTACACTACTAGGCATTTATCCAACGGATACAGGTGTGCTGTTTTGAAGGGACACATGCACCCCCATGATTATAGCAGCACTATCAACAATAGCCAAAGTATGGAAAGAGCCCAAATGTCCATCAATGGATGAATGGATAAAGAAGATGTGGTATATATATACAATGGAGTATTACTCGGCAATCAAAAAGAATGAAATCTTGCCATTTGTAACTACATGGATGGAACTAAAGGATATTATGCTAAGCGAAATTAGTCAGTCAGAGAAAGAAAAATCATATGACTTCACTCATATGAGGACTTTAAGAGACAAAACAGATGAACATAAGGGAAAGGAAACAAAAATAATATAAAAACAGGGAGGGAGACAAAACAGAAGAGACTCATAAATACGGAGAACAAACTGAGGGTTACTGGAGGGGTTGTGGGAGGGGGGGATGAGCTAAATGGGTAAGGGGCACTAAGGAATCTACTCCTGAAATCATTGTTGCACCATATGCTAACCAATTTGGATGCAAATTTTTTTTGTAATTTAAAATAAATAAATAAATAAATAAATAAATAAATAGCCCCTGGGTGGCTAGTCGGTTAAGCATCTGACTTCAGCTCACATCATGATCTCCCAGTCCATGAGTTCGAGCCCTGCATCGGGCCCTGTGCTGACAGCTCAGAGCCTGGAGCCCACTTCGGATTCTGTGTCTCCCTCTCTCTCTGTCCCTACCCTGCTCGTGCTCTCTCTCTCTGTCTCAAAAATAAATAAACATTAAAAATTTTTAAAAAATAAATAAAATAAAATAAAATCTCTAAGATCCTTCCTAAACCTAAAATAAAATTTTCACACTTACAGAATACTAAGAACTAATTTTCAAAACCATACTATGTATAAAAATATACAGATTTAAGTATACAGAAACTATCATGTCAAAACACTTACATTGTTTTCATTTTTGAATAAATGTTTTAAGTGAAGAAAAAAAAATAATTAGAACCTCTCTGATGGGGTATCAGGAGTAATTCAGCCAGGTAGGCTTCCTGGCTCCTAACCTACATCTTGAGAGAGATGAAGTAGGGAGGAACAAACTGCTTTAGATGAGAACAAGAAGCCAACACCAGAAGAGGACCTAGCCCTGTGGCAAAAGTGCTATGAAGTGGATGCTGTTTTCTTTTTTTTTTTCCTGGAAAAAAGAGACCCTATCTGTCCCTTTTGATTCTCCTGTGGAAGAAGTAGTGGAAGCTAGGGGCTAATGCAATCAAATTATGATTTAAGAGAAGACACTAGTACCACAAACATCCTGAAGAGAAAATCCCAGGCTGTAAGAGTATACTACCCTATGACTAGAAATGAGAGAATAAGAGAAATTGGTGACTCTTGCTACTTTCTTTGGTTCTAAATAGGCTTTCGTGCCCATCCCTACTTTTTCTTTTACATCAATCCATATTGGTGGGTGAGGAGATTTTAGAAAGGCCACTGTCAATGCAGCTAATCAGTTTACTAGTTATCCGCAAGAAATACTTCCTACAAATAAACCAAAACACCATGTTTGTCAAAACAGGCCCACTGGAGGAGCATTTGGTATTTGCAATTTTTAGGACAGCTACGTACCTGAATTAACTGAACATAACAACTTTCAGTAGCTTAAATCATGCTGCTTTTTCTAAGCAGTGTTTTCAAATAAAATGCAAAAACCTACAAAAGCTAACAAAGAAAAAAGGATAATTAAAATATACTTATAAAATTGAAATATAGAATTTTCCCTAAGTTTTCTTCTTCTCCGTATTTGATTTCTCCCCATCAAAATTTCAGATGAAGTAAAAAGAAAGTTTACACATATAATCTAATGTCACTTGCCAGCTATGTGACCTTCAACACATCTTCTGGCTTATCATGACATCAGTTCCTCCACTTATAAAGAGATGGCAAAAATAAGTGGTTCTTCCCTCCCACACCTCAGTCTAAAACCCAAATGATGCTCTATATCCAGTTCCTAATATTTTCAGGTGGATATATATGACAGGAGCTAACATTTTCCACCCAGTATTCATTCTTCCCTTCTTTCTTAGTTAAGAGACAATTTTACTTGGGATGGCAATGTATCAGGTGAAGGGCTATACTGTAATCCCAGGTTCCCTTGTAGCTGTTTGAAGCCATGTGATTAAATTATTGCCAGTGAAATGTAGCTGGAAGTTTTAAGTGTCAGAAACTTCTAAGAAGGTTTTCCAAAGGAGCAGTGTTGACTGAAAGAAACATCTTTTTGCCCTTCCTATAGACTGAAACACAGGTGAGACGAAAAGACCTCCAGAAGCATGTTGAGACACTGAGAATGCAATATCCTCAACAGAGGTACATGTTGCACAACTCTGGGAAGTACTATTTACATGTATTCTGTATAAATGCCTCCCTCTGAAGCTGTAAGGCTGTAGTTCTGAAGATGATGGAGGAAAAAGGTAGGATCCTGATAGGAATCACCATAATCAGCTCTGGTTTTGGTTGTTTTTTTTTCTCAGTGTTTATTTATTTTTGAGAGAGAGTGCGAGTGAGGGAAGGGCAGAGACAGAGAGAGAGACACAGAATCTGACGTAGGCTCCAGGCTCCAAGTTGAGCTGTCAGCACAGAACCCAACATGAGGCTTGAACCCAGGAACCGCGAGATCATGACCTGAGCAGAAGTCGGACGTTCAACTGACTAAGCCACCCATGTGCCCCTTAAGACCATTTTTATGTGAAAGAGCAGTAAATTTCTACTTGTTTAAAAGTTACTTCCGGGGCACCTGGGTGGCTCAGTTGGATAGGATCCAACTCTTGATTTAGGCTCAGGTCATGATTTCAAGGTTTGTGAGTTTGAGGCCCAAGTCGGACTCTATGCTGACAGTGCAGAGTCTGCTTAGGATTTTCTCTCTCCCTTTCTCTCTGCCCCTCCCAGCTTGCGTGCATGGCTCTATCTCTCTCTCAAAATAAATAAACTTAAAAAAAGTTATTTCCAGTCTGTTTCAAGTAGCCGAATCTAGTGCCTAATTGGGCTAATTGGGGATACGAAATAAAAGCAGCATGACATATAATTCTTTCAAAGTTACTATAAAGGGAATAGCAGTATTTTTTATTTTTTACATGAGAAGATATTTAAAAGCTCTTTTATTATTTTTTGGTATATAATGTACCTTGAAATTCATTTAAATCAGAGTAAAGTCTAGTAAACGTAAAAATTAAGAAAAAAAAAAAACCTTTAAAACAGGAAACTGCAAAAAGAGATCACATTACCTTCACTCAGTAATTTGGCTGTGTCTAAGTCTTGGAAAGAAACTCCTTCATTTAACTGGATAGGACACCGGTAATTTAGCATCTGTAGCAAGTAACTGATTCCATCAATAAGATACTAAATGAAAATCAAAGCCAAAGAATTGTAAGTATTATATGAAGAACTGTAGAAACCTCAAACGTTAATTTCCCCCCATTCTTTACTTAAGAGAAAATTGACTAGTTTGTAAATGTATCTTGTGGTTATTATATCACAATGGTAGAAGGACCCACCCCATCCCAAAACTTTTATAAATACAACCTTCCAAATGCTCCAATTAGCAAAAGAGTATGGGAGATAAAAAAAGAAAGAACTAACCAAGAACACATGACTCAGTAATATATTTGTCAAAGATGTTAACAGAGGAAGAAAAAGATAAAATAACAATGAATTGTTCAAAAACAATTTATTAAAACATGTACTTATTATAATTTAAGAAATACTATGAACAAAATTTTACATCAAGGGTAACCTCTCATTTCTAGGCCCGCATAAACTATGTATACAACCAACTCAAGTTTGAATTCTTAATAAAACAATGTAAGACAGGTTCTTTGGATTTACAGATTTGGTCAGAAGAGACAAGACAAATCAGAGGGCTACAGTGTTCTACAGTAGGGTCACAAGGTTCTTTATGAGTAATCTGCTGACAGAGGGTCACAGCCAAGTTTGTTTCCTTCAGGCCATAAATATGCTTCGAAATTAATACAGACAGTCTATATTCTATTTAAAAAAAAAATCCCAAACTTAAAAACAGCACGTAAACTTCCCAGTTTACAAAGGCTTTCACATGTTATCTTATTTAATCTTCACAATAATTCCCATATGCTTAAGAATACATAGCTAGTAAGTTGAAACCTGGAGTGCAAACCCAGACCCTTTGATTCCACTACTCTTCGTACTACACCAATGACAGCTTTTTGAAACCTGTAAAGTCAACAATCTAAAATGTATAAGGAACACCTTTTTACCTTTTTAAGCAAACTGGATTTTCTTGTGAGCCACTCTCTCCTTTTGGTCAGAGAATGACAATACATATAGAGTAGAGCACCTCTTCTCCAAGAGAGGCATTCCAGAAGTTCATCCCCAAGCAAATCGCAGGGCTGAAATACAACAAAGACTTAGCTAAAAAAATAAACCTCACATCTGTAAAAATAAAAATTAAATTCCAACATATTGAGCAATTCAAAACACTTTCATTTCACAAAATTTGCCCTTTACTTGGCTACTTATTATTCATGAATGCCTTACTTTGTTTGAATCAATTATAAGTTTAGAAATCTATTGCTACGTGAAAATAATTACTCCAATTTACAATTTTTTAGAAAATAACATTTAAGTATTTTAGTAGCCATTTCTAATATATCTGAAATATAAGTATTCCATAATCTAATTAAAAAGATAACTTTTCATTCAATAAATCATGCTGGGAACACTGGACAGCTACATGAAAAAGAATGAAACTGGATTACTTTCTTACACCATACACAAAAATAAACTCAAAATAAAATAAAGACCTAAACGTAAGACTTGAAACCACAAAACGCCTAGAAGAAAACACAGGCAGTAATTTCTTTGATACTGGCCTTAGCAATATTTTTTTAGGTATTTTTCTTGAGGCAAAGGAAACAAAAGAAATCAACTACTGAGACTACATCAAAACAAAAAGCTTCTGCACAGCAAAGGAAACCATCAACAAATGAAAATGCAACCTACTGAATGGAAGATGTTTGCAAATAACATAATGATATACCTGATAAGGGGTTAATATCCAAAACATATAAAGAATCTATATAGCTTAGCACCAAAAAAAACCCAAATAATCCAATCAAAAAGCAAACAGAGGAAGTGAATAGACATTTTTCAAACGAAGATATATAGAGATGGCCAACGGACACATGAAAAGATGCTCAACATTACTAATTATCAGGGAAATGCAAATCAAAATCACAATGAGATATCACCTTGCACCTGTCAGAATGGCTAGAATCAAAAGGACAAGAAATAATAAGTGTTGGTAAGGATGTGGAGAAAAAGGAACCCTTGTATGCTACTGGTAGGAATGTAAATTGGTACAGCCACTGAGAAAACAGTATGAATGTTCCTCAACAATTAAAAATAGAATTACTGTATGATCAAGTAATTCCACTACTGGGTATTTACCCAAAACAAAAAGACTAACTTAAAAAAATATATGCACTCCTACGTTTATTGCAGCATTATTTATAATAGCCAAGATATGGAAATAACCCAAATGTCCATTAATAGATAAATGGATAAAAAAGATGTGGTAAATACAAAGGGTTATTATTCAGCCATAAAAAAGAAAAGATCTTGCCATTTGTGATAACGTAGATAGACCTACATGGTATCGTGCTAGGAAAAATAAATCAGACAGAGAAAGACAAATACCACGTGATTTCACTTACGTGTGAAATCTAAAAAACAAAACAAACGGATAAACAAACAAAAAGCAGAATCAGACTCATAAATACAGAGAACAAACTGATGGTTGCTAGAGGAATGGGCGAAACAGGTGAAGGAGAGAGAGTGGGATATACAGGCTCCCAGTTATGGAACGAGTAAATCACAGGGAAAATGGGTACAATGGTATGGTAATTGCCTTGGAAGATGAGGCTACACTTATGAACATAGCATAACATATAAAATTGTTGAATCACTATACCATACACTTGAAACTAATGTAACATTGTATGTCAACAACAGTTCAATAAAAAATAAGTGTTAAAAAAGGGTAACTTTTTAGAAATCTGTTACTTGAAACAAGATGACACTTGTAGTACTGTTAGAATAAAATAATGAAAAAAAATATATATAAGGTTTTAATATATCCAACTTTTACTGTGTTGTATCATTTAAAACTTGGGATTATTTGTTCCCACAGTTAACATCCCCTGATAAACACATAGAGAAAAAAAAAAAATCTGGGTAAAGAGAGCCAGCAGGCAGTTAAAGATAATAAATTATTTGCTTGCAAGAATAGCCAGGGCTAGACAAAAATCTTGGAATCATCTAAATAGAGATGACAATAAAAAGCATGTGAACAGGTTGTCAAGCAGACAGAATAGAGAAAATCAGAGGATTAAGATATCCTTGGTGAGGGTGTATCTTTCCAGGATGGGAGAAAGGGCAGATGTTTGGGGAAGAACAAGAGCCAGGCTCTGAGGGCCTCAGAGGGATGGGGTGATCAATAGGAAGAAAAGCAGTAAATGCCCAGGAGGAAAAAGACTGTAAAAAGGACAAGAGATGTGTTAATTAGATACCTCAGGACCTTAAATCTGCAGAAGTAAAGGGAGCAGAAATAGCAAATATCTGTGTTTAGAAAATGATCAGGCACCAGTAATTCCAATACAATTCCATCATGCAAATATTCTAAAACATATAGGTGATACTTTAGTTGTGATGTTGGTCTGAGGTGTTAAAGTCTCATACATCTCTCCTTTAATCTTCATTTGAAACAGAGACAAAGACCTATTCCAGAAGAAGAAATGACAGACTCTAAAGAGCAGAAGAGGAAGAAACAGCATTCCACCATAATTCACAGGAGTACAAAACTTACTTTTGGATGCATATTATTTTCTTTAATTAAAATTTCTGGTTCTGAAAGAAAACTGATCAGCTCTTTTACTTTCTGTGAAGAGTCCTCAGGAAAATCTTCATCTACTAGTTTGTTCTCCTCAAAATATGTCATGTCCAAAATGGCCTGCAGTAAAACAAACAAAAGTATCCATTAATGATTGAAATGTGAATAACTTACATTTTAACCTTACATATACAGATGCTTTATTAGACAATTAAATTTGAAAAGTGGGAAAAATGTCTAGCTGTACACATAGTCTCTGATGGGCTTCATAGGAAACCTCATAGGTATTATAGTAAAATATTGAATTAATGATAATCTTGCTTCTCTCAAAAAAAGTAAATAAATAAGACTTTAAGCTAATCATATATGACATTAATTATGAAAAATATATTATGTTCCTTGCAATTTACACATACATACTTCTTGAACATTTTCTAAATGCCTGCTATATCAATTTAAGATCACTACCTCTAGTTTTATATATTGAATCTTCAAATAGTTTATTTGTTTCTTCAAATGCAGACCTAGCATTTGGGGAATATGTATTCTGCCACCCAATAAAGGCAGTATATAACCAACATTATGCAATTTAAACACTAAATCCCTAGCATTCCTAAATATAAGATGCTCTGTTCAAGTACCTTAAAACTACACAACCTTTTCTCTCTTTTTTTTAATCTACTGGACTAAGACTAAGGAAACTGAGTTCTTCCACTAATCACCCAACTAACCAAGGACAGTCAATTTTATTGGTAAAATAAAGAAACTGCTTTTCAAAGTTCCTTGCTTTGAGGATAGAATGAATTAACATATGTACAACACACAGAATATTAATTATACAGGGCTACTTAAGTGCTAAGTGTTCTTGTATTGAAGGCCTAAGTCAGGAAGAGCAAATCATTATCCTACGAATAGTAACTTTGATTCAGAACCATAATTAGGGTCTAAGGGGGCCTGGGGAATTCAAATCTGTATCTCTAGGTCTTTCATCTTATCTTTAGAAATAAATTCAAATGTTTAGAGGGTAGAAGTTAATTAAGATGGAGGGATAGGCGGAAGCTTCCCTCTTCCTTTGAACACAGCTAGATAAATATCCAGTCATTCTGAACACCCAAGAAATCAACTGACTGAAAAAATAACACTACAAGTAAAATTGTGGAAGGTAGAATCTGCAGAGAGTTGATTTGGGGGAGATAAGAACTGAGGGTGCTCCAGAGGAGAGGGAGCCCTGCTAAAAAAAAGACTACTGCAAAGTATTATAAGAAGTAGAGTGCAACAAGTTTTAGAAGTCCACCACTACCAAGGTCGTGCCTGGCTTAGCAGTATTCCCGTGGGGAAGGAGGGTGGAGACTCTGCAGAAGACAGTGTGGTCTGAGGATTCTCTGGTTGCTGGGGGAGAAATAGATCCCCTGCTTGGAGTGCACTTGGGAGTGGCAGCAAGGCCTTTTAGGGGACAGAAGAAAGGGTGGTGCTAACGTGCTACACAATTCCCAGGCATAGGAGCAGGGACACTGACAGAGGACAGCGAGTCTTGATGCCAGTTTTCTGCTCCACTTTGCCATGAACTCAAAACCACTGTGCGGTCCTGCAAACACTTTCCTGGGGCAGTTGGCAAGGGGCAACAGCTTGGCGAGACCCTCCCCCAGAGGATCAGCACAGGGCCCTACTGCACAAGTCCCTAAAATTCAGAGTTTAGAAATCAAGCCACACACCTGAGATAAAACAGCTCAGACACAGACAGCATGAAGATAGGGATTTGATGAAAGCCAGGGACACAAGAGAAGTGATTTTCTGTGAGGACTACACGAAAAGTGGCAGGTACAAGCTCCCTGCTCTGGGGATGGGAGAGCCAGGGGAAGCCATTTTGCACTCTCCCTACCGCCCCCCCCCCCCCCCCAACCGCCCATCAGTACTGAGCAACCTCAATGAGCTAAAGAGCACCACCAAGTGGAGACCAGGTGCTTACACTAAGCCCTGCGCCCCCCCCCCCCCCCCCCCAGCACCTTGCATATGCATCTCTACCGGGGCAAGTAGTGAGAACCAGTGCAACAAACATACTGGGTCACAAATCAGCCCTCAACAAACACAAAAAGATCTAGATCATTCCATGCATATTTTCAAACCACAAAGCTATGAAACCTGAAGTCAACCACAAGAAAATATTTGGAAAGACCATAGATACATGGAGGTTAAAGAACATCCTACTGAAGAATGAATGGGTAAATCAGAAAATTAAAGAAGAAATAAAGAAGTACATGGAAGCAAATGAAAATATAAACATGACAGTCCAAAACCTTTGGGACGCAGCAAAGGCAGTCCTACGAGGGAAGTATATTCAATACAGGCCTACCTCAAGAAGCAAGAAAAGTCTCAAAGACACAACCTAACCTTATGTGTAAAGAAGCTAAAGAAGAACAGAAAATAAAGCCTAAAGCCAGCAGAAGAAGGGAAATAATAAAGACTAGAGCAGAAATAAATGAAGTAGAAACAAACAAACAAAACCTAGTAGAACAGATCAATGAAACTAAGAGCTGATTCTTTGAATGTATTAATAAAATTGATAACCCCCTAGCCAGACTTATCAAAAAGAAAAGAGAAAGAACCTAGATAAATAAAATCAGGAATGAAAGAGGAGAGATCATAACCAACACCACAGAAATACAAATAACCGTAAGAGAGTATTAGGAAAAATTATGTCAATCAACTCGGTAATCTGCAAGAAATGGACACATTCCTAGAAACATAAAAACTACCAAAACTGAAACAGGAAGAAATAGAAAATTTGAACAAACCCATAACCAGCAAAGAAATTGATCAGTAATCAAAAATCTCCTGGGGCACATGGATTGCTCAGTCGTTTAAGCATCAGACTCTTGATTTCAGCTCTGTCATGATCTCATGGTTTGTGGGTTCAAGCCCCATGCTGACAGAGCGGATCCTATGTGAGATTCTGTCTGTCCATCCCCTGTTAGCTCTCTCTCTCAAAATAAATAGTTAAAAAAATAAATCTCCCAACAGGGGCACTGGGTGGCTCAGTCTGTTGAGCGTCCAACTCTTGATTTCACCTCAGGTCATGATCCCAGGGTTGTGGGATTGAGCCCCATGTCGGACTCCACACTGAACATCATGAACATCAAGCTTGCTTAGGATTCTTTCTCTCTCTCTCTCTCTCTCCACCCCCCCCGCCCGTGTCAACCATCCATGCTCTCGAAAGGAAGGAAGGAAGGAAGGAAGGAAAGAAGGAAAGAAGGAAGGATCTCCCAATAAAAGTACAGGGCCAGATGGCTTCCCAGAGGAATTGTACCAGATATTTAAAGAGTTACTACCTATTCTTCTTAACCTGTTCCAACAAATAGCAATGGAAGGAAAAGTTCCAAACTCCTTCTATGCAGCTAGCATTACCTTGACTCCAAAGCCAGACAAAGACCCAATAAAAAGGAAAATTACAGGTCAATATCCCTGATAAGCATGGATGCAAAAATTCTCAATAAGATACTAGCAAATAGAATTCAACAGTACATGAAAAGAATTATTCACCACAATAAAGTGGGATTTATTCCTGGGCTACAGAGCTGGTTTGGTATCCGCAAATCATTCAATATGATACGCCACATTAATAAAAGAAAGGATAAAAACTGTATGATCCCTCTTAATAGATGCAGAAAAGCATTTGACAAAATACAGCATCCATTCTTGATAAAAACCCTCAACAAGTAGGAGTAAATGGAACATACCTCAACATCATAAAGGCCATATACAAAAGACTCACAGCTAATATCATCCTCAAATGGGGAAAAACTGAGAGCTTTTCCTGTATGGTCAGGAACAAGACAGATGCCCACTGTCACCATTACTATTTGTCATAATACTGGAAGTCTTAGACTCAGCAATCAGACAACAAAAAGAAATAAAAGGCATCCAAATCGGCAAGGAAGAAGTCAAACTTTCACTATTTACAGAAAGCATGTTACTCTATGTAGAAAACCCAAAGATTCCACCAAAATATTGCTAGAATACATGAATTCAGCAAAGTCTCAGGATATAAAGTCAATGTACAGAAATCTGTTGCATTTCTACATACCAATAATGAAGCAGCAGAAAGAAAAGTCAAGGAATCAATCCCATTTACAAATGCACCAAAAATCGTAAGATACCTAGGAATAAACCTAACCAGTAAAACTGTGTAACAGTAAAACTGTGTAACACTTACGAAGGAAATTGAAGAGGACCCCCCCCCCCCTCCACTGCAAAAAGGAAAATATTCCATGTTCATGGATTGGAAGAACACTGTTAAAATGTCCATACTACCCAAAGCAATCTACACATTCAATGCAATCTCTATCAAAATACCATTAGCATTTTTCACAGAGCTAGAATAATCCTAAAATTTGTATGGAACGACAAAAGACTCCAAATGGCCAAAGCAATCATAAAAAAGAAAAGCAAAGCTGGAAGTATCATAGTTCCGGACTTTAAGCTATATTACAAAACTGTAGTCATCAAGACAGTATGGTACTGGCACAAAAACAGACACACAGATCAATGGAACAGAACAGAAAGTCCAGAATGGATCTACAACTACATGGTCAAGTAATCCTCAACAAAGAAGGAAAGAATACCTGATGGAAAAAAGGCAGACTCTTCAACAAAAATGTTGGGAAAACTGGAGCAACATGTAGAAAATTGAATTTGCACCCCTTTCTGACACCATATGCAAAAATTCAAATTTATAAAAGACCTAAATATGAGAGAGGAAACCATCAAAATTCTAGAGGAGAACACAAGCAGCAACCTCTCTGACCTAGGCTGGAGCAATTTCTTACCAGACACATCACTGAAGGCAATGAAAACAAGAAAAAATAAATTAGTAGTTCATTAAGATAAAAAGCTTCTGCACAGCAAAGGAAATAGTCAACAAAACTAAAAGGCAGCCTATATAATAGGAGAAGATATTTGCAAATGGCATATCTGATAACAGGTTAGTACTCACAATATATAAAGAACTTATCAAACTCAACACCCAAAAAACAAATAATCCAGTGAAGAAATGGGCGAAAGACATGAACATATTTTCACAGAAGACATACAGATGGCTAACAGACACATGAAAAGATGCTCTTCATCACTCATCATTAGGGAAATATCAATCAAAATCATGATAAGATACCAAATTAATAATACAAGAAACAACAGGTATTGGCAGGGATACGGAGAAAGGGGAACCCTCTTACTCTGTTGGTAGGAATGCAAACTGGTGTAGCCACTCTGGAAAACAGTTCGGAGGTCCCTCAAAAAATTAAAACTAGAACTACCCCACGATCCAGCAATTGCACTACTAGGTATTTACCCAAAGGATACAAAAATATAGAATCAAAGAGGCACATGCTCCCCAATATTTATAGCAGTATTATCAACTATACCCAAAGTATGCAAAGAGCCCAAATGTCCATCAACTGAGAATGGATAAAGAAGACGTGGTACATGTCTGTGTGTGTGTGTGTGTGTGTGTGTGTGTGCGCGTGTGTGTGCGCGCGCGCGCGCGCGCACATGGAATATTACTCGGTGATCAAAAAGAATGAAATCTTGCTATTTGCAACAACACGGATGGAACTAAAGTATATTATGCTAAGCAAAATAGGTCAGCCAGAGAAAGAATAACACCATATGATTTTACTCATATGTGGAATTAAGAAACAAAAGAGATGAACATAGGGGAGGTGGGGAAACACCGAAAACAGAAAGGGTAACAACGCACAAGAGGCTGTGAAAGAGAACAAACAGGGTTGATGGAGGGAGGTGAGTGGGGGATGGGCTAGATGGGTGATGGGTATTCAGGAGGTCACTTGTTATGATGAGCACTGGGTGTTGTAAGGGATGAATCACTCAATTCTACTCCTGAAACCAGTTATTACACTGTATGTGAAGTAACTAGAATTTAAACAAAAATCTGAAGAGAAAAAAAATATTTACAACTCTCTCACTGAAAGAAATGAAACAAGCAGGGAGTCTTCCAAAGGGAAAGAAAGCCAGGCAGCGCTCTGCCAAATAACAGCAGCCCTTTGGGTTTTATGAGTAGTTGTTATAGGTTCAGTCAACCATGATATCTGAAGGCAGAAACCAGCTTTATGTACCTCCCAATAAGAAGTAGAGTGCCAGGCCCCTAAATGCTATACATGTGTACTTTGAAAGCTTAACTATGTTTACTCTACTCTTCATAACCACTTCGTCTTCATTATCAAGTAAAGCATATAAGGCACTCTGTCAACTATAAAGTGCTATAAGAACGTTAGTTACTATAATGAAATTATGTTTCTTAATGTCAACTTGCCTCAGCAGTGTTTGAGAAAACCAAACTAGGTCTTCCCCATACAGAGACCTGAATTTGAAAGGAAAGTAAAAAAAAAAGCAGCAGGGTGGAGACTGGAGGCAGAAAAATTTTATACAGTTGCATGACAATAGCAGGAGAGTCATGTGGAGGATCCCAAAAAAAGATGAAATTCAGGGAAAAAAAATAATCAGGGACCTTACAGAGACCTTTATTCCCTCTGAATAACTTTCAAAGGCTTGGAAATCTTCTTTCTATAGTTTCAAAGTTTCAAGTCTATATGTTTTATACATAAAGGGGTTTTTCTGACCAAAATTAAACACTTTTTTTTTTTTTAGGTTTATTTAATTTTGAGAGTGAGGGCGAGCAAGCATAAGCATGTGAGTGGGGGTGGGGCAGATAAAAAGGGACAGAGAGAGAATCCAAGGCAGGCTCCCCACTGTCAGCATAGAGCCCCATGTGGGGCTCAATCCCACAAAATGTGAGATCGTGACCTGAGCTGAAACCAAGAGTTGTACCCTTAACCAACTAAGCCACCCAGGTACCCTAATACTTTTTTTTTTTTATTTTAGGATTTTATTTTTAAGCAATCTGTACACCCAACGTGGGGCTCAAACTTACAACTTCAAGATTAGGGGTGGCATGCTCTACCAACTGAGCCAGCCAGGTGCCCCAAAAATCAAACACTTTAAATAGAGAATAAATTGGTTTCACTACACCTAAACTTTGGAGTCAGATTCAATCATCTTATATAGGCAATCTGTCCCCATATCATCTCAGAAACCACATCTGTTTCAGTACCTGTGTGTAAAGTTCTAGAAGATTTGATGGGTTTGAACATTCTTTGTCTTCTCCACACAGAAGTTTCAATTTTTCTAGAGCTGCAGAAGCCCGAATTAAAAAGTGATCTGTAAGAGATAAAAACATGAATTTCATATAGTTTCAAGGTGTTCTTTAAACAAAAAAAAATGGTGTATCTGAAATCATATTATGTTACAGCATGAAGACGCAGCATGGTAGTAATATCTTATGTAAACCATGAAGTACATCATAATGCCTAATCCTACTTAAATTCATCACAGTAATTTATTCTCAATAGCTAGACTGAACTTCTCCAGGTTCAGTTGCCATTTCTTAAATGCAATTTGTATGTTCATTTTCATAGTGCTGCTTTTATGATGTTGACGTACTCAAAATATTTAAATAATAAACTGAAAACTTGTATTCGAATAGTACAAACAATATACATAAATCTACAGAAAGGGCTTCCACTAAAAACTTATAATTTTATAAATGTATTTCCTAAAAGAACATGACTGATTAAATCAAGTGCGCCAAAAATGTAAGCTCTGAGCAATTTTAACTTTATCCTGTTTATGTATTTATGTATGTAAATAGCTGTTATAATTAAAATTACATAATCTAAAAAATTACATAATCCATCTGCATATTTTATTCTTTTAAAAACCTGTAAGTGGAACAAATTACCTCTTTCAAAGAAAGGAGTATTCTAATATGCCCTCTAAAAACAATTCACCCTCTCTCCCCTCTACATTGTCTAATTTCTTTTTTTTTTTAATTTTTTTTAAGTTTCTTTATTTATTTTGAGAGAGACAGAGATAGCGCAAGTGGGGGGGAGGCAGAGAGAGGGAGACAGAGAATCCCAAGCAGGCTCCAGACTGTCAGCTTGGAGCCCAATGAGGGGCTCGAACTCAAACCATGAGATTATGACCCGAGCAGAAACCAAGAGTCGGATGCTTAACCAACTGAGCCACCCAGGCGCCCCTATGTTGTCTAATTTCTTCCCTGTCTCCAGTATCATATTCCCTTTGTTTTCATGGTTTCACTTTTTTCTTATAGATTTTTCCTCCCTAACCCGCCAAGTGTCCATACCAAGGTGCTATCTATCTACCCTTCTGCACCATCTCATGTAGTCAAATTTAGACATGCCTACCATCAAGACTTCAAAGTCCCTGAATTTGCCCCTTCTGTGCTTCCCTTCAGAAATATGTATCTTTTCCAACACTAGCCAACAGACAGAAAATGTAGAACTTACTGCAGGCCCATCTGATCCAGCTTTAGCACTTATACAAATAGTAAGTTGTTTAATATTGGAGTGAAAGCAACACCAGCTTCATTATGTCTGTTGGCAACCATACGATGACCTTAAGTTTTTCCAAGTGAGGACTAGCCTGTATCTAAACCAGATTCTGATTGATTTAAGATCCACTATTTTTTTGCTTTGAAAGCTACTTCTGTAGCACTGCCTTCCAATTTCTCAGCCCAGAAGTAGCATCTCCCAACCTGGGGGGAAAAAAAATTCCACTGTGAATGGAACATGGCACTCTATATGTGCTTTAGAAACTGAGTTGACATTTTCTTCTTAATTTGCAAGATTATTTTAAACGTAAAGACTTGTACTGAATTCACTAAACCATTGCTGAAGGAGTATCTCACATGAATTCCTAAGTACAGGGGAGAGGGGATAATGGCTCACATTTTAGCAAACTTTTATAAAATATAATATTTTTACTAGAACCATTCAAAGTGACAACTGGCAAGGCAAAGACAAGTGACTCTTACATAACCTCTGGAAAAAGTCCCTCTCATGGCATATTTCTATATACTGAACATATTGTGCTTGTACAATGAGAAATAAAGAACAAAAATTGACCAGAAATAAAAAGGAGAGCAATCTTAGAATAATGTCTAGTTGCATCTCATCTCATTTGAAGTAGAAAACAGAAAACTATCAATTCCTATAATGTAATACAAATATGTAGCTGTTACAGGAAAGGACACATTTTGAGTGAATATTATTTTTGTTGTGTGGAAAAGAATGCCAAGTTCCATTCAAACATCTGCAACCATGTTTTAATTTAACTTCATAAAATAAGAAAATGTTGCCATTAATACTCATTAATAGCTCATAACGAAGATCACTATTATTTTACTTTTAGTAAACCTTCACAACTTTAAAGTCTCCCAAAAAGGGGTGCCTGGCTAGTTATTGGGTGGAGCATATGACTCTTTATCTTGGGATTGTAAATTTGAGCCCCATGCTGGGTGCAGAGATTACTTAAAACTAAAATCTTTAAAAATTAAAAAATCAAATAATGTCTCTCAACAAGGACATACATCACTTTACTTTTTAAATTTTTTTGATGTTTATTTATTTTTGAGAGAGAGAGAGTGACCAGGGGAGGGAGCAGAGAGAGAAAGGGAGACAAAGGATCTGAAGCGGGCCCCTTGCTGAGAGTGGAGAGCCCAATGGTGTCTCGAACCCACCAACCATGAGATCATGACCTGAGCCAAGGTAGGATGATTACCAGCTGAGCCACTTCTGTGCCCCACCACTTTACTTTTACTTCCACCCCTTATTCTAGTCTGGAGTAAAGAACTCTTCCATGGAAAAATGAGAATGACTTTTGGGCTCAGTGATAAGTGAATAAAAAATTCTTTGATCTCTTTAGTCTGGTTTAAGTGGAGCTGGTGTGGGGTGAAGATCACTGTATAGCTTATTTAGAGGTAATCTGGATACACTTCCAGGTAATAGCCACTACGGTGGATAAACTATTCATGTGAATCCTGGGATTCACTTACCAACCAAAAAACCAAAAAAGAAGTCAGAAACCAAAAAAGAAGTCAGCTTCAAGGTGGTCTGTGGATTTTGAAAAACATGCTCTAAGAAAAGATAATCAAGGGGGCGCCTGGGTGGCGCAGTCGGTTAAGCGTCCGACTTCAGCCAGGTCACGATCTCGCGGTCCGGGAGTTCGAGCCCCGCGTCGGGCTCTGGGCTGATGGCTCGGAGCCTGGAGCCTGTTTCCGATCCTGTGTCTCCCTCTCTCTCTGCCCCTCCCCCATTCATGCTCTGTCTCTCTCTGTCCCAAAAATAAATAAACGTTGAAAAAAAAAATTTTTTTAAAAGAAAAGATAATCAAGCAAATAATCTTTATTGAACTTGAGCCATTTCATTGTGGACCCTATTCAATAAATTCACCAACAATCAATAATCTGGCAAAATGTTCCACTACTATTTTCCTATAAGTCTGATGACAATGAGTCAGACCACCAGAATTTAAAAGCCTATCTGTATTACTAAATGCTCAAAACTCAAAAATAAAATAATGTAGAACCTATAGGGAGCTGAGATGTAATAAGACAATTAAACTTAAAAGTCGCAAAATTCTCTAAGCCTGTCTTTCCTAAGGAAAACACTTGGACCTTTCCAAACAAGTGTTCTAACACTAACAGAGCCGTGGTGAGAACTGAGGCGATGTACAGAAAAGAATCGTCCAAACTATACCAATGCAAATTTCTTCTGTAGAGTATTGTTTACAGTTGGATTTAGAATCCAAAACAGAAGACGAAAATTTATAAGGCAGCAATTAAAAAGTTTAACTGTTACACATGCCTAGCTATCTTTACTGCACCCCAATCATTACTTATCAGTGTACTATCAGTCAGCTTTAACTACTCATTTAAACTTTTGTACTTTTATCCAGATTCTACTCTTTTCCCAATCGCTATAGGCATAAAGACGAGCAGCACTGATTTGACTGAGATGTAAGCGGTTTTCATGGGTTATGAAAAACGCAGTGTAGACGCAAATGCCTTAGCTTAAGGCAACGTGAGTTTCTGGAGGTGGACAATCGACGGTGCAGCGAGGGTCACAAGTGCAACACCTTCGGTAGCTCTGGCCTGGGATCTACACCGAGCACA